>NC_089490.1:102067093-102371989 GCF_036850765.1 Saccopteryx bilineata
GGCTCTTCTTTCCACTGTTAGTGACATATTAAGGAGAAAACAAGAAGATGAAGTAAATAGTCAAGAGGAGTAAACTGACAGGTCACTTAGAAAGTTCATTCTGAAAGGCAAATGGCAGGGAGATGTTTGGGAGGGGTGTATACAATGGACAGGGGATATGTTCATTAGAAAATGGTATTGGACTATAAATAATAAGGACTGCTAGTAAGTCTATATATTGTTTCTGGACTACAGAACTTCCAGTTAATCCTGTCGTGGCTGTTACAAAAAATAAACTAAATGTTATTGGATCTAAATTGCCTCACGTCTTGTCTTATGTAATCACTACACAGGAGGAAACTCTTACAGGGAAGAGAATAGCGAGTCAATACACCAAACACACTACTTTTATTATATCTGAAAATAAGTTCTTGGAAACAGTAAAAAGTGGTTGCTTGCCAGGTCACGGCACATATGACAAGCAATCAATGAACAACTAATGTGAAACAACTATGAGTTGATCTCATTTCCCCCACATCTCTCTTTCCTTTCTCGCTGTAAAATCAATAAATAAAATCTAAAAGAAAAAAAAAAGACTGTCCTTCCTTACAAAGTTCTGAAAAAAAAATAATGAAAACAAATTACCTTCTTTTGAAAGCGGGTAAATAGGTTTGTCAACTGTGATATTTGGAGGTAAAGCCAGATTCCCACACATTGTATGAATAAGTTCCTTAAGTCTTTCCTCACCAATCTCTTGTGCTAGAGGATTTGCAATCATTTCATCTTCTGGTCTGTAAGAAATAATATGTAAATTTTTTCATTATATACAGGACCAGAATTTCAAATATACATTTTAACTTATTGGACTTACTCATACATTCCCTATTTCAAAAAAAGAAAGGGCCCTGGTCAGTTGGCTCAGCGATAGAGCATCAGCACGGCGTGTGGAAACCCCGTGTTCAATTCCCAGTCAGGGCACACAGGAGAAGCGCCCATCTGCTTCTCCACCCTTCCCCCTCTCTTTTCTCTCTCTCTCTCTCTCTTCCCCTCCCACAGCCAAGGCTCCATTGGAGCAAAGTTGGCCCAGGCACTGAGGATGGCTCCATGGCCTCTGCCTCGGGTGTTAAAATGGCTCCGGTTGCAACAGAGCATCACCCCCTGGTGGGCTTGCCAGGTGGATCCCCATCAGGCACATGCGGGAGTATGTTTCTCTGCCTCCCTGCTTCTCACTTCAGAAAAATACAAAATAAAGAAAGAAAATAAAAAAAGAAAAACAATTTCAGGCATTATAATAAAAGACACAAGTAATAAAGTTATTAGATAACAGAATATCATCAAAAGAGGACAAAGTAGGATTGTAAATAAAGAGAATGAATATATGCTAATGATAAGGTGAACATTGTTGCTATGATGAAAAATTTTTGCTCTGAGTTTCCAGGAAATCTTTTCTTTTTTTTCTTTGGTTAAGTCAGTTTCCAAATTCAGAAAGCACACAATTCATGACAGTATATAATTTTCCCTGGTATAAATTCTGAAAAAATTTGAGATAATATACTCTACAATGGTTTTAGAACAAATGCTGAAATGGATTAATTTTACATGGCTATTCCTTTTATTGACTTCTGAAAAAAATAAAACTGTAAGTATGACATTCAAATTTAGCTCAATGACAACTGTTTTGCCAGAATATAAACACAATACCTTACAGGATATTGATTAACACTAACCTTAAAGATTCCTTTGCATTTACTTTATCTGCTAACCCATTCTCAGTACCCTTTTTTCTTTCACAAAAACCGTAAGATGATTTATTGCCTATAAACCTGTAGAGACTATTGTTTGAATCTTCAAATTCTAATTCCTTCTCATTTTTGAATAGCTTCACTCCTACTGGTTCAAATACTTTATGGTTCATTAGAACTTGGCAAAGACGAACTCCTTTAAGACGAGAGATATCATTACTGCTTAGGCACATATTTTGCATAAGATGACTTAATACTACATCAACAGCATCAGAACCAATAAAACAATCTTTGTATGTTCGCAAATGATGCCTCCTTCTTTTTATTTCCACTTGAGTCTGAAGGGAGTGAATAATACCGTCCCATAGCTGAGTAGCTTGAAAAGGACCAGAACATCCTGAAAAAACAAAAACAAAAACAAAACCAGAGTGTTTCTAGCCAACACATACTTAGATTACACAAAAATATTTTAAGGTTTTCAGTTTTGACAACTTTATGCTTTTTATTTTTCTATTTTTTTTAAGTTTTATTGATTCACTTTTAGAGAGAGAGGAGAGAGAGAGGAGAGAGAGAGAGAGGAAAGAGATAGAACAGGGGGAGGAGCAGGAAGCATCAACTTCCATATGTGCCTTGACCAGGCAACCTAAGTATTCCAGGTTGACGCTTTAGCGACGCTTTAGCCACTGCACCACCACAGGTCAGGCATATGTTTTTTTGTTTGTTTGTTTTGTTTTGTTTTACAGAGACAGAGAGAGAGTCAGAGGGATAGACAGGGACAGACAGACAGGAACAGAGAGATGAGAAGCACCAATCATTAGTTTTTCGTTGCACACTGCGACACTTTAGTTGTACATTGATTGCTTTCTCATATGAGCTTTGACCGTGGGCCTTCAGCAGACGGAGTAACCCCTTGTTCAAGCCAGCGACCTTGGGTCCAAGCAGGTGAGCTTTTTCTCAAACCAGATGAGCCCGTACTCAAGCTGGCGACCTCGGGGTCTTGAACCTGGGTCCTCCACATCCCAGTCCGAGGTTCTATCCACTGCGCCACTGCCTGGTCAGGCAACTTTATGCTTTTTACATGGCATATCCACTGCCATTGTCATCAGTTTCTACTCTCCCCATCTTCTGTAAACCATAATAACTATATATTTATATTTACTAAGATTGTCCCACGTAGGCACAGTGAATAAAGCATCACTATTATACAAGTAGGCTAGAAGAAATGGCCCTAGTGCTCAATGAACTTGCCATATAAAACTCCAACTCCTTGTAGTTCTAAGTGTAGCCTGTAGAACAACAGCATTGGCATAATCTGGGCACTCAGGAGAAACGCAGAGTACCAGACTAATCCTGATTCCAAATTGCATTTTAACAAAATCCCCAAATGACTCGTGTGCACAATAAGGTTTGAAAAGCACTGCTTTCCTGGACTTCCCGAGGAAAGGAGTTCGCCAAAGCCCAAATCGCGGTTCTTAGTCCAGGACCAAGGAGGCCAGGTGCGCCGCAAGGGAAGGAGCGGGACCAGAGAGGAGCGGGCCCCCGAAGCCGGAGGCGCACAGCCAAACCACCGCTCCCCTCAGCTGCCCTCCCTTTCGGCACGTATTTGGTTAGGATATAGGTTACCTGTCCTCCTTTTCCGGTAGAAGCCACCTCTACGGCTCACGAAACTTGACCCACTCCAACCTGGGCCCGGAAGTTCGCTCTGGCTGCCGAGGCGACGGAACCGGGGAGTCAAAAGAACCGCCATGAGATCTACCGCAGCCCTTCCCGGGTCAGTGACCCCGCCTCCAACGGACCCTCCGAGCCAGGGAAGCTCTAGCCCCGCCCCTTCCGAACCAGCAGGAAGTGACGTAATGCCCTGGCCGGCCGGTCTTTCGTTCTTCCCCCTCCCTCACTCTTCCTCCCCAGTCCCTCCCCTCCCCGGTCCCTTCCCTCCTCCGGCTCCAGCCCGTGAGGCCGCGCGGTTGGAGGAGGAGGCTATGGAGTGAGCCGGCAGCTTCCGCTGGACGCTGAAGCTGAGCCGGAGCAACCAGGGGGCGTTCGGCGGGGCGGGGGAAACGTGCCCCAGCACCGCCCCTCCCGGGAGGAGAGAGGGAGAGGTGAGTGCCTGCCCCAGGGCGCCGACTGACCTCTCACTGTCGCGCTCCCGGCTGGGCGTCCAAGGCCGGCGCGGAGGGAAGGGGGAAGGACCCTCGCCGGGGTAGGCCTCCAGACAGCCCTAGTGCTGGCGACTGTTGCTAGGTGACAGGCCGAGGGCCGGGCTGGCGGGGCGGTGGGCGCCCGCGCGGAGCCGAGCTCCAGGAGCAGTGAGCCCTGAGGAGCGGATCCAAGAGGCCCGAGTCCCCGGAAGAGGCCTCCAGGTGACGGGAGACCAGGGGCCGGAGCCGTCTGCCGCAGGGAGAGCCCCCCGCTCGGACTCGGGAGCTCAGGTTTCCGTCGTGGAGCTCTTGGTTCCCTTTTGGGAAATTGGACACTCCTCCGGGACTGGGTGAGACAGCTCCCTTCAGTCCTGAGTCCGCCTCTGATCACCTGGCTTACCCACCGGGGCCCTCCAGCTCGGCGTCCTTTTCTGACAGTCGCTGTTGTTCTGAAACGGAAGGTTATTGTGTTTGGGGTGGGTGGGGCAGGTGTTTTGTTAAGGCTAAAATCCGCGTCGGCGGCTTCTGCACTCGTGTTTTAAGCGGAAGAGAAAGGATGGAAGAAGGTTTAGACCGATGAAGCTTGCAAAAACTTCTTGGGATCCGACTGAATACATACCTGTGATTAGTAATTAAGGAGACCAGTATTGTCAAGTCAGCTCCTATAACAGTTTTCATGAGTCTCCAGGCTCAAGAGACTTTAAAGGCGCTATGTCTGACGTGACTTATACAGTAGTTGTAAATCGCAAGCTGTGTTTTGTAAGTTTCAAGCTGCTTTTTTTTTTTTTCTTGTAGTTCAAATTCAGGAATTATGTGTATGGTGATTTGTTTTACAAATTGGATTCTACGAGTAGGAAAATTTCTAAGAGACATTCACATGCCTCTCCATTCTGGAAAATTAACTTAGTTTTACAGCCCGTAACTGTGAAACCCCAGCATGCTTTGATAATGGTTTGGACCGACAGGTGCTTGGAACCTCCTTTTGAACTTGGCCGGCTCTTTTTGATTGGCTTACTGTCTTACTCTTTAGTATAAATGTTAGTCTCTAAAAAGGTTAGGAAGAATTTATCTGCCAAGTACAGGTAGAATTCTTGTTAATATCAAACTGTAGTCATAAAAGACGCCTTCGGGGGGAGGGTTGTGTAAAAGGAAGGAACCTGTGGAAGTAATAACCTTCATTCTTTTCAGATACACTATACACAGATGCAGAAACCTATTCTTTTGTCTCTAAGATCCACTAATAACCAATAAAAAAAGAATACAGGTGCATTGTACTTCTATACAACAGAGTATTTTTTTTTTACCAATCAACCTCGTTAATTGGGAATAATTACTCATGCTCAGATGTTTGAAGTTCATGATTTACCCTCCAAGAAAAATAGGTCTTCTTGTGTTTAACTCAAATGAGTAGATTTGTGTCCTTTTCTATAGATTCGTCTGTCCTTTTCTATAGAAGTGTGACTGCTTCCTCTCTCTTGTGCCTGATTATCACTCCCTCATAAGTTCTGTTAATTTTGCCTCTGGAATAGCTAAGTCTTCCTCTTCGCGGCTAATAATCTAGTTCCAGCCACCATCATCTCTCATCTGAAGTATCACTAGCCTCCTAATTATGGTCTACCTGCATTTACTGAGGCCCCTCTAGGTTTCCACACCAGACCAAGTGGCATTTTAAAAATGCAGATCTAATGATGATGTCTCCAAAGGAAATCATGGTCACCTGATTTCCTTTCCAACCTCATCTCCACAGTGCTTTCTGGCATTCCTTTCTCCCCAGGTCACTCCATTCTGCTTCAAGTACATAGCTTTTGGTTATGAAGCTTCCTTTGCTTGGAAATAGATTCCTTTCCTTTCCATCCAGTTAATGCCTACTCATCAATCAGCTCACTTCAGGAAGACTTTCCTGATTAGAATAGATGCCCCTAATTATATATTCTCTTAACACCATTACAGACTTGACATAGTTATTAATACTTAATAATTTAATGATATGTTCCTCATCTTCTGATACTGTAAAGTGCTTAATAATTGTTAAATGAATGAATTCATTGAATGCTTACTAAATGTTCCAGAAATTGTACTAAACTTTTTATGTGCCTCATCGTCTTGACTCCTCCTATAAATCACTTTAGGAATGGGTGGCATTTCCCCCTTTTTAAAGGTTAGAAATAGTGTTGGGGAGACTAGTTGGTCACAGTGCAAGCAGTTAAGGGTGATCAGAATTGGCATTTGAACCCAGGTTTCCTTGCCACTGAAGGCTGTGTACTTAATCATATAACTCTTAATTTCTTCACTGTACTTGAGAATCCCTGGGGGAGTTGCTCCAACTACAAACCGCAATTGCACATTTATAGGTTCTGATTCTAAAGGTTTGAGATATTACATATGCATCTATATGGTTTAACAAGGTAATCAATCATTAGAAGTTATTAGATGTTCACTAGAATTTGAAAACCATTGTCTGAGACAACACAAGTACTTTATGAGTGTCAGTTTTCACATACTGTATTACAGTGTATTTCAGATTCTATATGTTCTTAAATCAAGGAAGAACTGTAGACTTAAGGGAGTGATATTAGTGGTCATTTGTCAAATTTCCTACCCGGTATTCCTTTTCCCCGCCTTTCCAGCCAAAGGGGTTGAATAGTAAGACTACCACCCCTGTGCTGCTACTTTTTTTTTTAATCACAATAATTTCAAGAATCTGATTGAGTCTCTGTAGGAAAAACTATACCAGGTACATGGGCTGGACTGCCTTCAAAAGAGTTCGATATAATCTCTTCTAAGATTTTACTGATTGTTCAAATTACTAATTTGATATTTAAGCTTATGTTTCCTCATAATTTCTCATGTTTCTTTTTAAATCTTATTGTACAGTGTTCTTAAGTTTGTGAGTGATGGAAACTGATGTTTTACTTCATGTTTCTCCTACTATATCTAACATGGTGCTTTCTACTTAGTAGGTACCTAATAATTTGTTGAATGATGTGTACTTCACAGTACATTGCTAAATCTTGTGTTTTATGTTTGTTTCTTAAAAGCAAGATTATCT
Source organism: Saccopteryx bilineata (assembly GCF_036850765.1). Lineage (NCBI taxonomy): Eukaryota > Metazoa > Chordata > Mammalia > Chiroptera > Emballonuridae > Saccopteryx > Saccopteryx bilineata. Next base: position 102,074,002 of record NC_089490.1, read on the forward strand.
TCTGTAAGTAAGAAGTTTCTTTTTTAAGGAATATATTTTTTTAGATTGTATTTATTCATTTTTAGAGAGAGAGAGAGAAGAGGGGGAGGAGCAGGAAGCACCAATTCCTGTATGTGCCTTGACCAGGCAAGCCCAGGGCTTTGAACCAGCAATCTCAGCACTCCAGATCGACGCTTCATCCACTGTGCCACTGCAGGTCAGGCAGTAAGAAGTTTTTTAAACTTCTAATCTCTGAGTGCTCCCACAGGAAATAAAAAACATGTATTTCAAAAATGTATCTCAGGATCATCTTACTTTAAATATAAATAGACAAGCACTGCAGATAGGAGTTTAGGTACAAGAATTTTTCCCAAATATTATGAAGCATTTTATCAAAGGTATTTATGTCATGTTAACGTAATTCTTATTTCAATTTACAAAATTTTATTTTATGAATGCTTAACTATTTAAGTGACTATATAGACTATATAAGTGGTATCTTCTATTTTCAGGCATTTACACAGTAAGAAATCTCAGACCCTGGTGCCTTTTAAAGTAATAAACTATTTTGAGTTCATTTGTATTTATTTGTATTATTCTTTGTAGTCAATGTGCAATATTTTGTGCTATTGAAAGTCTAGTCTCTGCTAGGTGCCATGGAACTAAGTTATTAAATGTAATTTTATTGTGAGATATAATTATAGTATTTCTTTATATTTGCATTACACTTTCAAATAAAATGCAAGTTAATTATACTTTTCAATACTTTCTTCTTGGCAAACTAAGGGACTCTTTTGCACTTGTGTTACTTGAAAATTTAGGAAGTCAGTTTTAGCATAAATACAATTTTAGTTACTATATGTTCTTACTATGTCTAGACTTTATGAGCAGGCAGAAATGAAAGAATTGCTAGTTCCTTTCAACTACCTGCCATCAAGTGCTGTAATACTTAACCCACCTTCTGCAAGGTGCATGTAAAATCTGGTAATGCAACAGATTCACCTACTGGTTTAACTAAAAGCAAGTGATGACTGAGCCAGATGGTAGAAAACTATAATCTTGAGATCGTAGTGAATCTGTCCCAAACCTTATTTTGGCTGAGATTTAGGAGGGAAAGATAATTGAATTTCAAATGAATTCTACTAAGTGATATACAAAGGTAAAAAGGCTTATATGAGGAAATATATATATATTTCTGTCATTTATAACTTTGTCTTTGGAAGAAATGTGCTATTTCTTTATTCATTAATCAAGTGAAAATTTTATAAGCTGTCATTCATTTTAAGAAAAAGTATTTAGATGCTAGGTTTCTTTTTTTTTTTGTATTTTTCTGAAGCTGGAAACGGGGAGAGACAGACAGACTCCCGCATGCGCCCGACTGGGATCCACCCGGTACGCCCACCAGGGGCGACGCTCTGCCCACCAGCGGGCGATGCTCTGCCCTTCCGGGGTGTCGCTCTGCCGCCACCAGAGCCACTCTAGCGCCTGGGGCAGAGGCCAAGGAGCCATCCCCAGCGCCCGGGCCATCTTTGCTCCAATGGAGCCTTGGCTGCGGGAGGGGAAGAGAGAGAGAGAGGAGGGGGGGGTGGAGAAGCAAATGGGCGCTTCTCCTATGTACCCTGGCCGGGAATCGAACCTGGTCCCCTGCACGCCAGGCCGACGCTCTACCGCTGAGCCAACCGGCCAGGGCGATGCTAGGTTTCTTATATATCAAAAGGCTATTGGCTAATAATTCAAAGTCTTATTTTACAAACTCATTCAGTTAATTCTGTTCTTAGCCTTCTGTTGCTCTCATGATATTCTTATTGGGTTTCCTTAGGTCACCATATTCAAGCCCATAGTCTTAACTGCTGTACTGCCTGTATGCTCATGGTGCCCAAATTTTGATCTTCAATCTGAAGTTTTTTTCTACATTTTTGACCTACGTACCTAAAAACCTACTGGATATATCTCTGTATGAATGTAATTAAGGTAACTCAAATTCAACATGTCCAAAATTGAGTTCTTTTTCCCACAAAAGAAACAGTTGTCTCCTTTAAGTCCTGCCTTGGTAAATGGTTTCACTCTCCACCTAGACTATGAAATAAGAAACCTGATTGAGATTCCTAGTTTTGTCCCTTCCCTTTATCTAATTGCAAGTTCTCTGAGTTCTCATACTCATTTGTTTTCTTTCCTTTCTGCTGTTTCCTTAATTTAGCAACCTCTTTCTATTTTAAAATTTGGTACACAGTATAATGTGTAAAAGTGCATAATGGAGTTAAATATGTAATTATAAAATAAACATCCATGTAACCAGCATCTTTGAAATACCTACTTCACTCGACTATCTCTTCTCTTTCTTCTTTGTCCCCATTTCCAAGTGTCTTTTTCTTTGTTTTCTTGCTCTATATTTTCTCTCTCTTTCTCTTTCTCCCTTTGTCTCCTTTACACACACACACACACACACTCTCTCTCTCTCTCTCTCTCTCTCTCATATGCACATGTTTGCATTCTTCCCTGAATTCTCTTTAGTCTTGCAGTATATCCTTTCATTCCTAGTGTATTATTCACTCTGCTTAATGGATTGATCATCTTACCTCATGCTTGAAATCCTTTTGTGGCTTATTATAGCTTGATTTCTTACAACTTTATACCCTTGATGATCTGGTTTTTCTAACCCTTCTTTCCCCTACTTTCTTCTTTTTTTTTTTTTTTTTTTTCATTTTTCTGAAGCTGGAAACAGGGAGAGACAGTCAGACAGACTCCCGCATGCGCCCGACTGGGATCCACCCGGCCCGCCCACCAGGGGCGGTGCTCTGCCCCCCAGGGGGCGATGCTCTGCCCATCCTGGGCGTCGCCATATTGCGACCAGAGCCACTCTAGCGCCTGAGGCAGAGGCCACAGAGCCATGCCCAGCGCCCGGGCCATCTCTGCTCCAATGGAGCCTTGGCTGCGGGAGGGGAAGAGAGAGACAGAGAGGAAAGCGCGGCGGAGGGGTGGAGAAGCAAATGAGCGCTTCTCCTGTGTGCCCTGGCCGGGAATCGATCCCGGGTCCTCCGCACGCTAGGCCGACGCTCTACCGCTGAGCCAACCCCTACTTTCTTCTTATTCTCCAGCTTTTATCTGAACTGCTTTGTTACTATACTTCTACCATTCACTATCTAGGTCACCTATACACACCTTTACTGAGAGAGACAGGCAGGCAGGCAGGCAGGACGGGAGAGAGATGAGAAGCATCAACTTGTGGCACTTCAGTTCATTGATTGCTTTCTCATATGTGTCTTGACTGGGGAGCTCCACCTGAGCCAGTGACCTGTTGCTCAAGCCAGCAACCTTGGGCTCAGGCCAGTGACCATGGGGTCATGTCTATGATCTCATGGTCAAGCCAGCATCTCCATGCTCAAGCCAGGTGAGCCTGTGCTCAAGCCGGCGACCTCGGGGTTTCAAACTTGAGTCCTCAGTGTCCCAGGTTGATGCTCTATCCACTGCACCGCCACCTGGTCAGGCACTCATACACACCTTTAAAGACATCTCAAGTCTTACCGTTTTGGGCAAACTCATCTGTTTCAATTCTTTTCCTCCTATAACACTGTACATTTATATTCTTTGGCATTTTATCACTGAAGACTAATGCTGTGGTTGGTTTATTTCTCTGTCTTTTGTCACTTTGATGGTAAGATCTGTCTTTCATAACTTATTTTTCCTTCTTTCCTCCCAGTTTTATTATATGGCATCAGGTACATAGTGGGTACTCAGTAAGTAATTCACCAGATGAATTTCCACGTCTATTCCTACCTTGTGCACACTAGTGTTGACTCTGGATGATGGATAGGCATCTCACATTTGAATATTAACTTTGGAAATAACCCTTGTTTTCATACTGAACTATTTGTAGTTTCAGGTCACATCATAGTCTTCCTACCCTTTGTGTCTTGACACATTTATTCTGGAATGCTCTGTCCCACTTATTCTTCCTGAAAACACTTCAAAAGTCAAAAACAATTCATTTTCGAGCCAATTTTTGTGTCCCCACAATATGGTTCATTCATTCCTCTGGTTAATTGCTATAAATTTTTTTGTAGGTATAAGTTTGCTATTACACTGAATCCCTAAAGAGCAGATACATTTCCATTTCTATATACAGTTACAAAGGATCTGTTTTTATATTATTGAATCTTTTGATTATGTTTTCCTTTCATGAAAACCTTGAAGTTCATGCTTATTTAAATAAATTTGTTCCTAAACATTCCTGTGACATTCATCTTGTTTCTTAATTGTAATTCTCTGATAGGTAAAGCATGGGGCCTTTCTGTTGATATCTGGTGTGGAAGAAATAAAGTATTTCTTACCAAACTTCTTTTTGCTTTACTCATAAAGAACTTTCTCTCAGGATTAATGCATTCTCCAGTTGTCTTCTTCATACCCCCCAAAGTTTTTTATGCTTAAGTCAGTGCTGTATGGTAAGACTGGGATGGCTGAGCAAAATACTTTTCTTTGGTAAAGTGGGAGAAAATTGTGGAGAAAGAAAGAGTTTGTTAAGGAAAACTTTCAGGACACAGACATGTTCACGTGGGAGTCAATTATAGGAAAGAGTACATATGGAAGATGCATAGTTGAAGAGTGATAGGGTTTTAAACTTTTTGTACCATGGACTCTTGACAATTTAGGGCCTATGGATCCCTTCTCAGAGTAATATTTTAGGGTCAACTTGTTTAAAGCTTCTGGAATTCTGATTTGATTGCATTGAATTTATAGCTTGAAAGTTCCCCATGTATTAACATCTTAACACTATTGAAGCTTCCAATTCATGTACACAATCTTTTCATATATTAGTCTTCAGTTTTCCTCAGCAATTTTTTTTGTTTTTATTGTACAAATCTTGTATATCTTGCTAAATTTATCCTTAGGTATTTCATGTCCTTGAAATGGTAATTTTTGAAATTTCAATATTTAGTTGCCAGTTTCTAGTATATGGAAAGCTGTCGTTTTAAATGTATTGTTCTTGTATTCTGCAGTCATGCTAAACTCACATATTATTTCTAGTAGCTTTTTTTTTCTCCTGAGAAAGGCAGACAGGGACAGAGGGACAGACAGACAGGAAAGGAAAGAGATGAGAAACATCAACTTGTAGTTGTGGCACCTTAGTTGTTCATTGATTGCTTTCTCATATGTCCCTTGAATGGAGGGCTCCACCTGAACCAGTGACCCCTTGCTCAAGCCAATGACCTTGAGTCATGTGTATGATCCCATGGCAACCTTGGGGTTTTGAACTGGGTCCTTTATGCCCCAGGCCTGGTCAGGCAGTTCTAGTAGCTTTTTAGTAGATTTCCTCTGACTTACGTTACAGGATCATGTCATTTAGGAATAAAGAGTTTTACTTCTTCCCAATCTGAATGCCTTTTATTTCTTCTTTTTATTGCTTTGGCCAGGACCTCCATTAGAGTATTGAACAGAACTGGTAAAAGTAGATACCCTTACTTTCTTCCCAAACTTAGGGAGAAAGCCATCAATCTTTCATCTTTAAATATAATATTAGCTCTAGGTATTCGAAGATTCCATTTATCTGGTTAAGGAAATTTCTTTTTGTTCTTAGTTTGCTGAGAGTTTTTATCATGAATGGGTATTGAATTTTGTCAAAATTTTTTATTGTTTTTACTGATACTAAGTAACTTTTTATCACCTTTACTGAGATGGTATGTTTGCTTTTCTCTATTATTTAGTTAGTACAATAAATTACATGGATATGTTTTTTGAACCTTAAATCATCCTTGCATTCCTGAGGTGCTGGATTTGTTGGATTTGGTGTGCTAATATTTTGTTAAGGATTTTTCCATGTTGATGAGGTATATTAATGTTCATATTTCTTATGTCATTATTTGATGGTAGTATTAGGGCAGCACAGACTATAAACGTGAAAATTTCTGGAAGAGCATGTATGGACTTGATATAATTTCTTCCTAAAATGTTTGCTAGAATTAAACAGGGGAGTCCTCAAGTCCTGGAGTTTTCTTTGTGGTAAGAATTATAGTTATGAGTTGAATTTCTTTTATATGGAACTCTTCTGGCTTTCTGTTCCTTCTTGTGTCAATTTTTATAGTTGTGGCTTTCAAGGAATTTTCCAGTTCATCTGAGTTGTTGAATTAATTGACACAAGATTATTTATTTATTTATTTATTTATTTATTTATTTATTGTAACAGAGAAAGAGAGAGATAGGGACAGACAGGAAGGGAAAGAGATGAGAAGCATCAAGTCTTTGTTGTGCCACTTTAGTTGTTCATTGATTGCTTTCTCATATGTGCCTTGACCGAGGGCTACAGCAGACCGAGTGACTCCTTGCTCAAGCCAGAGACCTTGGGCTTAAGACAGTGAGTGACCTTGGGCTTCAAGCCAGTGACAAATGGGCTCAAGCCAGAGACCTTGGAGTCATGTCTATGATCCTATGCTGAAGCCAGCGACCCCGCGCTCAAGCTGGCAACCTCGGGGTTTCAAACCTGGGTCCTCTGTATCCCAGTCCGACACTCTATCTACTGTGCCACTATCTGGTCAGGCACATAAGATCTTTTGTTAGTAATACTTTATTCATTTAGAATTTAAAAGACGTAGAGAATTAGAATCTGTAGGGTTTCCTGTATTTTGGACATTGGTCATTTTTCCTTAATGTAGACAGAGGTTTGGGGCTTCATTGATTTTTTTTTCTTTTTCTTTTCTGTATTAAATAGAGTATTAAATTACATTAAATTTAGTCTGTTTTGGTGATTTCTATTCATTATTCCCTTTTCTTCTATATATTTTGGGTTTAATTTTCTGTTTTTCCCCCTAGCTTCCTAAGGTGGAAGCTTAGACCCTTGATTTTGTATTTCTTTCGTCTAATGTAAATACTTAAAGCTATAAATTTCCCACTAAGCACTGCTTTACCTACATTCCACAGATTCATTTTCATTCACTTCAAAATATTTAAAAATTTTCTGATTTCTTTTTTAACCCTTGGATTATTTAGTAGTATTAGATTTTCAAGTATTTGCATGTTTTCTACATATCTATTTCTGATTTCTAGTTTAATTTCATTGTGATCAAAGAGTATATATTATTTTAGTGGTTTTAAATGTTGAGATGTGTTGAATGGCCCAGCATATAGTTTGTGTTAGTGAATGTTCCATGTATATGTGAAATGAAAATGTATGCTGCTGTTGTGGAATGTTTTAGGTCAGATTGTTTGATAGTGTCAGTCAGGTCTTCTATATCCTTACTGATTTTCTATCTGCTTGGTCTATCTGTCCAGCTGTTACTGAGGGTAGAACCACTGAAGTCTTCCAACTATAATTGTGGATTTGTCTATCGTTTCAGTTTTATCACTTCTTGCTGCATTTGTTTTAAACTCTCATTCATCATATACACAGGTTTGTTATGTCCTCTTGATAAATTAACAACCTTATTTTTATGAAATATCTTTCTTTGTCTTGAAGCCTATTCTGTCTTGTTATTAATATAGCCAGTCCAGCTTTGTATATTTTCATATTCTTTTACTTTTAAATCTTCTTGTAAAGTGGTTTCAAAGTGAATTTCTTGTAAGCAGCATAAAGTGGGGTCTTGCTTTTTTATCTAGGTTGACAGTCTGTACCTTTAAATTGGAATTTAAAATGATTTACACATAAAGTAATTATTTATATGGTTGTATTTAAATCTACTATTTTGATACTTGTTTTCTATGTCACATTTGTTCTCTATTCCTTTCTCGTTTCCTACTTCCTTTTGTATTCAGAATTCCATTTTATTTTCAATACTGACTTTTTAGCTGTATCTTTATTATTTTAGTTATTACTCTAGGTTTTATAATATGTCTTTAACTTGCCTCACTCTACCTTCACATGATGTTTGTACTACTTCAGATACAATGCAAGACTCTTTCAAAATTATATTCCCATTACCCCTATTGTCCTTGGTTTATTTTGTCATATTTTTTACTTAAGCACAGTACACTTTGTTTTTGCTTTCAGTGATTTGTTTTTTTGTTTATTTTGTATGTGTGTGTGTGAGAGATGAGAAGCATCAACTTGCAGTTGTATCACTTTAGTTATTCATTGATTGCTTTTCATACATGCCTTGGTTGGGGGAGGGGGGGCTCAAGCCAAGCCAGTGACCTTGGGCTCTAACCAGCGACTTGCAGCTTCTTGCACTCAAGCCAAATGAGCCTGGTCTCAAGCCAGTGACCTTGGGGTTTCAAACCTGAGTCCTCAGAATCCCAGGTCTGTGTGCTATTCACTGCGCCATTACCAGTCAGGTAGCGTTCTGCTATTTTTTAAAGACAACATGAGAAATTCTTTTATATAGCCATATAATTTTTATTTCCAATGTCCTTCATTCTTGTTGTAGATTCAAATTTTCACCTGCTTATCTTTTTCCTTCTGTTTAAAGAACTTTTTAAAATTTATCATATACTGAATATCACTTGGCAGTGGATTCTCTTAGAGTTTGTTTTCTTGAAGAAATCTTTATTTCACATTTATTTTTGAAAGTATTTTTCCCATGACTTAACAGAATTTGAGGTCGACTCTTTTTTTAGGAAGGGGTGGAAGCATCAGCTCATGTAGTTGCTTCAGTATGTGCCTTGGCTGGGCAAGTCTGGAGTTTCAAACTGATGAATGGCCTCAGCATTCCAGGTTGATGCTTTATCCACTGTGCCACCACAGGTCAGGTGACAGTTTCTTTTAGTCTTCATTCATTTATTTTCTGGCTTGTATAGTTTTTGATGAGAAGTCTTAAGGAAAATTTTTATCTTTTTTCCTTTCTATATGATTTATCTGTTCAGCTGCTTTTATGATTTTATTCTTAACCACTGATTTTCAGCTATTTGATATGACATATCTAGGCATGGTGTTCTTTATGTTTATTTTGCTTATGGTTCATTGAATTTATTGCTGTTTGCATTGAATTTGGAAAAGTTTTGGTCATTATTTTTCCAAATATTATTTTCCCCTTGTCCCCCTCAAATTTTTTATTTTTATTTTTGTATTTTTCTGAAGTTGGAAACGGGGAGGCAAACAGACTCCCACATGCGCCCGACTGGGATTCTCCTGGCACGCCCACCAGGGGGCGATGCTCTGCCCATCTGGGGCGTCGCTCTGTTGCAACCAGAGCCATTCTAGCGCCTGAGGCAGAGGCCACAGAGCCATCCTTAGCACCTGGGCCATCTTTTGCTCCAATAGAGCCTTGGCTGCGGGAGGGGAAGAGAGAGACAGAGAGGAAGGAAAGGGGGAGGGGTGAAGAAGCAGATGGGCGCTTCTCCTGTGTGCCCTGGCCAGGAATTGAACCCGGGACTCCCGCACGCCAGGCCGACGCTCTACCACTGAGCCAACCAGCCAGGGCCAGCTTTTTAATGCCTTTATTAATTCTGTAATCTGTCATTTTGGAGTCTTTATTGGTTGCTTTTAGTCCTATGATCACATTTTCTAGCTTCTTGGCATGTCTAATAATTATTGAGTGCATGCTGAACATTGTGAATATTGTGTTGTTTAGCGTCTAAATTTTTTTTTAAATAAGTATGGGGATTTGTTCCATTAAGTCAGTTAAGTAATTTGTGATTAGTTTCTTTGAGGTTTGCTTTTAGTTTGTTAGGGCAGAGTTAGCATGGCGCTTACTCTAAGAATAGTCTGTTCTACTAGTCAGGCCTGATTCTTGTGAGATTTCTACTGAATGCCTTTAGGATAAACAAAAAATCTTCGCTTTCACTGGTGAGAAATCAAGTAATTGGTGTGAACTCTGGAACTGTTTAACTCTCAGCTCTCTCTAGTTGGTCCTTGAGTGATCTGTTGGAGTTTCACACCATACATGTGCATCTTAGTATTTAACAGAGCATCAAGGGAACCCCTATTCAAATTTCTGGAGCTCCTTTTCAGTATAATAGTTTCCTTCTCTCTCTCTCTCTCTTTGATTTTCTTTAAAAAATATTTACTCCCTTCTCTTTGAAATTCTACCCCAGAACTCTCATTCACCTCAGCATCCCTGAATTTTAATTTGCCATCTCAACTTTTTAACTCAGACTGCTTCTTGGAATTCTACTGCTTGTTGGTTCACATTGTGCCTCTAGGCAGAAAGCTGGGGGAGTCTTAGGATTCACCTGGTTAGTTTGCTTTCTCACTGGGATCATGTATATACCTGTGCTGCCTGCCCAGTGTTTGAAAATGTTTATTTCATATATTTTTGTTTGTAGTTGGTTAAAGTGAGAGAGTAAATTCAGTCTTTGTAACTCTGGGATGGCCATGAGCGTGTAAAATTTTAAATATATTTTTCTTTTAAAAAAAATTTTTTTTATTGATTTTATAGAGGGTTGGGGAAGTAAGAAGTATCAGCTCATAATTGCTTCACTTTAGTTGTTCATTTCTTGCCTGTTGCTTGTTGTCTGTGCCTTGACCAGGCAATTCTAGGGTTTCGAATCAGCGACCTCAGCATTCCAGGTTGACGTTCTATCCCCTGCACCACCATAGGCCAGATTTAAATATCTTTTTATGACCTATTGCTTATGCATATATATATATATATATATTTTTACAGAGGGAGAATCAGAGTGAGGGATAGACAGGGACAGACAGACAGGAACGGAGAGATGAGAAGTATCAATCATTAGTTTTTTGTTGCGCATTGCGACACCTTAGTTGTTCATTGAGTGCTTTCTCATATGTGCCTTGACCGTAGGCCTTCAGCAGACCGAGTAACCCCTTGCTTGAGCCAGCGACCTTGGGTGAATTTTTGCTCAAACCAGATGAGCCCACACTCAAGCTGGGTCTCGAACCTGGATCTTCCGCATCCCAGTCTGACGCTCTATCCACTGCGCCACTGCCTGGTCAGGCTTATGCATATTTTTATTGTCCTTTTGTCATCAATTCTTTTCTTTAAGAAAATATTCTCAAATTATTTCACAGTGTAATAGCAATTATTTTAATGAACAAAACTTTTATAAAATATGCATTTATTGCTTAGTATAGCATTAGCTTTAGTTAAGTTTTATATGGTTGTTTTTAGTGCGAAGGAAGATTCAGACCCTCTATGCCACTTTATGTCTTAAAGGATCCAAATTATACAGTTGAGCAACATTCGTATCAGTGTCAGGTGTGAATATGTCTTTTTCTTCCTGGTCTGTGACAGTTGAGGTTCCTAGACTTAAATTTACACGTAAGTTATATTGGGTTCTGAGAAGACCAAACTGACATATGGCTTTTATCTCTATAGGATTGTTTGGTTATATTAAGCTTTTTAGACTAAATGATGAATGTTAAATGCTTAAACAAATAAAAGCAAATGATCAGAACTCCCTTAACTCCTTGTGTTTTTAGGAAACTAACTACGCAATATTGCAGCCATGGAGTCCATGCTTAATAAGTTGAAGAGTACTGTTACAAAAGTAACAGCTGATGTCACTAGTGCTGTAATGGGAAATCCTGTGACTAGAGAATTCGATGTTGGTCGACATATTGCCAGTGGTGGCAATGGGCTAGCTTGGAAGATTTTTAATGGCACTAAAAAGTCAACAAAACAGGTAAGTTTTAATTGAGTTCAACTGGAAAAAACATACATGCTAATAATAAGTATCATAATGTGCATGTGTGCATTTTTATGTTAAATTTCAAAAGTAATGAGTTCTTTAGTTTTCATTTCATCTAATGAAGTCATACAAAAACGAATGCTTTTAAGCATGTTCTGAATCTCAGATTATAAATATATTATTTGATATTTCATCTTATAATTTAATTTTGCTTAATAAAGTAAACATAGCAGCTGAGCAGATGAGTATGTAGTGTCAGATTTTAACCTTTTGAGTAGTATGAACGTTCATGTATGTACTCGTGCTCCCTGACCATCCAGAATATGAGCGTACAAAAATTTTTACTTTAAAAATGTGTAAGGCAACATTAAAAAAAGGCAAATGTATGTTCTTCTTGTTTCTATAAATTGGTTGTCAAACAAACATGATTTTAAGTTAATAAAACTGGAACTGGAACTAATTTTCATTTTTTGGAAAAAAAAATTCACTCCTGGGAATCAGTGAGCATGAAAAAAACTCACTATTCAAAGGGTTAATATTTAACAAACTGTATGTTTTAAATGAAAAATTATGTTCCTTTTCATATTTGTTGGTAAGTTATTAGTAAAATGCCCACTTAATTTTTCCAACATGAAATGCATTCTTATTTAGTGTATTCTTTTTTTTTTCTTTAGCAAGAGTGACAGAGAGAGGGACATATAGGGACAGACAGGCAGCAAGGGAGAGAGATGAGATGAGAAGCATCAACTCTTCATTGTGGCACCTTAGTTGTTCATTGGTTGCTTTCTCTTATTTAGTGCATTCGTATTCCCTCTTTTATTCTCTGCCTTCTAGAAAATAGACTTCTATAGAGTTCTTGTGTTTAACCTGATAGTTTTTACCATTATAAGGGGATATATTTATGGGGTATAATCAGTAATATGTCTTGATATATGTTGATTTCAAAGGTATTTTAAAACTAGTTGGGAGTTTAAAACTCTTTTAGTGAAGAGAAGTTTGAATGAGGTATATTATTTTTTTTTTAATTTGACTTAAGGAACTAACCGATTGTTCTTAGAAATGTGAAGAATGTGTTAAATTTTACTAACAGCTTTCTGTTAAAATTGTTAAAGAATTGAAAAATTTTCACATTTAAGATGCCTGTAGAACTAGGTTATTTCAAAAGAAAAATTACCATCTCCAAAAGTACTTTTACTTCCCTACAACTGAAGTATTTGAATTGTATTGTGGAACTGTGCACCTGAAACCTGTATAAATTTATTAACCAATGTCACCTTAATAAATTCAATAACATTTTTTAAAAATAGTAAACAAAGCCTGATCAGGCAATGGCGCAGTGGATAGAGCTTCGGACTGGGATGCGGAGGACCCAGGTTCGAGACCCAGAGGTCACCAGCTTGAGCGTGAGCTTATCTGGTTTGAGCAAAGCTCACCAGCTTGGACCCAGGGTCGCTGGCTTGAGCAAGGGGTTACTCGGTCTGCTGAAGGCCCATGGATAAGGCATATATGAGAAAGCAATCAATGAACAACTAAGGTGTCACAACAAAAAACTAATGATTGATGTTTCTCATCTCTCTCTGTTCCTGTCTGTCCTTATCGATCCCTCTCTCTGACTTTGTCTCTGTAAAAAAAAAAAAAAAAGAAAAAGTAAACAAAACTACAAAAACTTACGGGATTTATTACATATCTTTTCTAGTGACCACACAGTCATGTAATTGTGGTGGATATGTGTTACTTGTCACTCTTCCAAAAGCAGCCCATTTCCCAAACAAGTCTGTTAAAGACTGAACTGGTTTTGGTTATACTTCTGTAAAGTAGAAATCTTGGTCCTGTGATAGATAGATTGCTTGTGTGCAGTTTGTACATGACCTATAAATCTTGTTTTTGTTGCCATTTGGTGGAAGTCTTTGTGTCCATAGTTGATCTATATCTTCAATGCTGCTGATTGATTTGCCTTTTTTTTTTTATTTATCATTTTTGAACATTGTTTTCTCTTTCAATTCACCAGAAGCTCATCCACAAAGTAAATGGCTACTTAAAAAGCTGTTAGTGAGCTCATGATATTTGTAAATAACCAATCTCCAACACTAGCACAAATTGCTTTTACAATCAGTAATATAAGGGGAAAGTGAAAAAACACCAGATTTACTCAATTGTACATTATTTATTAAGGATGTGGTGACAGAATCATGTTTCTGTGCTAAATAAGTTCTAGGTATTTGTGTTTATAGTAGTAATTCATAAGCTAACATCCTCTGGTAATGTTGGAGCTTCTGTTGCTGCTCATAGAACATGAAAATGAGGCACAAATAATAGATAATTGATTGGATATTGTATGATAATATAGCATTTCCATCTGCTGACTGCCCAAACTGGGTTCTTCTAGGAAACTTGACTACATTTTTATCCCTCCCCCCAATTTATTGCTTTGAGTAAGAAAGGTAGTTTTAGAATATTTCAGTGTTCTCTATGAATATGATTTTGAACTTTTTTCTTTGCCTCTTTCACACCTCATGGGGCAGAACTGATTAACCTATCTGCACTATTGGCTAATTCCTGAACTGATAGCAGAGTCTCTACCCACCTAGTCACTGAAGCCTCATTTAAATTTTTTCTTTAATTGAAAAGTTCTAATTCCTTTTAAATTGCCTTTTTATTAAAAGGGGATAATAGAAAATAGATCATCTAGAGTTTCACTGTTCAATATGATAGCCACTAGCTATATATATGACTATTTCAGTTAATTGAAATGAACTATAATTAAATTTATTTCTTGAGTTGTACTAGTGACATTTCAGATGCTCCATAGCCACATGTGGCTAGTACGAGATATAGAACTTCCTGTGATCTTAGAGAAGTTGGGCAAAAAACAAAATGGAAAATGATATACTCTTTTTTTTTTTTTTTTTTTCTTTTCATTTTTCTGAAGCTGGAAACAGGGAGAGACAGTCAGACAGACTCCCGCATGCGCCCGACCGGGATCCACCTGGCACGCCCACCAGGGGCGAAGCTCTGCCCACCAGGGGGTGATGCTCTGCCCATCCTGGGCATCGCCATGTTGCGACCAGAGCAACTCTAGCGCCTGGGGCAGAGGCCACAGAGCCATCCCCAGCGCCCGGGCCATCTTTGCTCCAATGGAGCCTTGGCTGCAGGAGGGGACGAGAGAGACAGAGAGGAAAGCGCGGCGGAGGGGTGGAGAAGCAAATGGGCGCTTCTCCTGTGTGCCCTGGCCGGGAATCGAACCCGGGTCCTCCGCACGCTAGGCCGACGCTCTACCGCTGAGCCAACCGGCCAGGGCGAAAATGATATACTCTTTAGTCCTTCTTCCTCCCCTATAAAGAAACATTGAGACTGAGGGCATCTTTCTTCTCTCTCACCCTTTCCTGATCTAGCATACAGTGTACTTTGCACTTGTGTTCCCTGGAAAAATATATTATCTTCAGTTTGACTTTGACTTTGAGGTAAACACCAGGTTAGGGACATTGGGCTAGGAGATTCTCCTGCCTCGTTTAATAAGTAAAAATACATAAGGGTATATCTTTTTATCTCAGTCATCTCAAAACAACGTTATTTTTAACTTAATCTAAATAAAAATTTAGATTTTGTTTTATCATTTTGAGAAAGGAACATTGTCCCAAAATCACATGAATAATGAAGAGTGTAATGCTTGGCAGTCACCACTGGTCATTCATAAAAGGTTCATAAAATAGAGATCACAGGGAACCTCTGTGTTTCAAACTCCCATCTCTGGTGGCTCTGACGAATATGTTAGTGGAGGTCACGATTGCTGTTAGGGAGTCCTAGACACATTGGTGTATGTTAACTTAGATTTTATTATGTAAGCTCTCTTGTTTTCAGCAAGTGTTAAGCTTTCTAATAAGCAAAGTCACTTTTAAAAATTATAAATTAGTCCTATATCAAAAGAAATATACAGCCTCCATTTTGAGAAGTGTTAGTTTTTAGAATAAATAAGTTACAGCCTTTTGTTTAAAGATAGGCTATTAATAAAAAATACTTTTTAGTGGGTAACTTTCTTTGCTAATGTATTTATTTTTAATATTTATTGTATTGGTTTGAGAGAGAGAGAAAAAGGAAGGGAGAGAGGGACGGGAGTATTGATCTGCTCCTGTATGTCCCCTGACTGGGGATCAAACTGGCAACCCCTGCGCTTTGGGAAGACACTCTAACCAACTGAGCTATTGGGCCAGGGCTCTTTGTTAATTTATTTTGAAGAATATGAAGTGAATAAATAAATAGTAGAGTGGCTAACATATCATTTTAGTAATTTTTGTACAAAAAGCACCTCAATTTTTATTTAGAGTTAACAGTTCTTGAATCTTAAGTGGAAGATGTGTTGGATGGTTGCAATACATAACCTTTTCTGTATGTTTGAAAATTTTCATAACAAAAAGTTGAAAAAGATTTTAACTCAAGATGATAGTGAAAAGCTTCTGGTAATCGTTTATCTTTATTGACTACCAGTAGGCAGTAAACATCTGAGTGTCTTCTAGGTGCAGATGATACAGAGATACTTAAGGAATGGTTTTTTTCTTCAAGAAGCTTTTTTTTTTTTTTTTGACAGAAGAGTCAGAGAGAGGGATAGATAGGGACAGACAGACAGGAAGGGAGAGAGATGAGATGCATCAGTTTTTCTTTGCGACACACTTTCGTTGCTCATTGATTGCTTTCTCATATATGCCTTGACCACGGGACTACAGCAGACCGAGTGACCCTTTGCTCAAGCCAGCAACCTTGGGCTCAAGCTGGTGAGCTTTGCTCAAACCAAATGAACCGGTGCTCAAGCTGGTGACCTCCGGGTCTCGAACCTGGATCCTCAGCATCCCAGTTCGACGCTCTATCCACTGTGCCACCACCTAGCCAGGCTCTTCAAGAGCTTGTAATATATATAAGGTGGCAGGAATTTTACACAAGTGATACATGTTAACGGAGTGGTTAGTATGTTGAAGTACCACTAGAAGGAAAACACGTATTAGAAATTAGATGATAGTCTCGATTCTGAGGAAGGGTTTTGAGGTACAGGCTAAGAATTTAAGGATGTGGGTATGAGGCCCAAAGGGGTAGTTAAATTAGTAACAACTTTGTTGAAATTTATTTAAGTAACTGATTGGAACAAAGAAAATAATTTTAAGGTAGTTGAAATCCTCTTTGGACCTATGTAGGAATCTTTTATCTTTGACCTAAAACAAATGAAGGAGAATGTTATATTGTTTCTTCTTTATGAGCTGTAGTGTTTCTACCTCCTCAAGAGTGATAAAACTGCAAGAGCTCAAGAGCCATTTCATATGATCTTATTTTAAAGGCTTAAAACATCTTGAAAAAATAAATTTAAACTAGACGCATTTATAAAATGTGTTATAGCAGAACACTTACTAAAAAAGATTTTGCATATGACTAGTGAGAGGAACTTGAACTTCTAGGTCATTTGTTTTCAGTTCAAATTAATAGTGTATAATGTTCTTAGCTCCTGATTATCCTGTGTCTCATATGATTGAAAGACGTAAGATAATGTATTTATATATGTGTGCTATTTAAAGTTCTCACTCACATTTATTGTTTTCCTGAAGGCGTATGTCATGTTTCACTGGGGTACTCCATATATATTGGCCATGTGTTATTTCTGGGGAGACAGAATGATGTATTGGCTAAGAATGTGGGCCTAGGATTAGACTGACTAGGTATGAATCTTGATTCTTTGTTTTATCAGTTGTGAAATCTTAGATAATATATTTACCTTTTTCACAATGCCCTCATCTGTGAATTGAGGATAACTTGTTTCATAGGGTTGCTGTGAGGAAGGGAATAATTCCTAAAAAGTACACAGATGCTTGAGGAATGAGATGTTAAAATTCAGTTACTGAATATTCCCTTTATGTTACTGCTTTTTGGAGATTCAGTTCTGTAATACCCTTAACTCGTGTGTGTGTGTGTGTGGTGTGTGTGTGTGTGAGTGTGTGTGAGAGAAACCCCCAACTTAAAACAAGTTTTATATGAGAAATTTATTGGTCTGGAATTCTGCAGTGAATCTTTGTTATGTGCATAGGTTGCTAGCTAACTTGTGAAAACATAATAATAATGTGGCAAAATAATTAGAAGAGAACTAGGAGTTGATACTTCCTGCTCCTCCCTCCGTCCACCATTCTCTCTCCTCTCTTTAAAATCAATAAATAATATCTTTAAAAAATTGTTTTAGAAAGCCTGCATTGATTTTTGCTTCTACCGTTATTTAAAAAAAATTTTTTTTATTTATGGAGATCTAACGGTAGTAATATCATAGCTATCAATATGGCAATTTTTTTACTGATTTGTTGAGATTGAATAACTGGGTGGGAACTGTTTTTCTTTGGGTAACTGAGAGAGAATGTAAACAAGACAGCAGTTAGGAAGATGTATGATTTTAGTTGTATACAATAAACTGTGAATGATCTCAGAGAGGCCATTGGGGAGCATCTTTCTGTACCGGTAACTATTCCAGTTACTGCCCCTAACAAGATGAGGATAAGGTGCAAGGAGAGAGAGAAATGATAGGTTATATATATAAAAAATGCTTATAAATTAGTTTTGTATAAACAGTCAGTCCCTGATATGTACAATCTTCCTTTGAAAAACAATTTCAAATTTTTGTAGTATGCTTCAAGATTATCATTATGAATAGCATTTTGAATTTTTAAACATTTTAACTTATTTGAATTCTAGTTATATAAGAGATTACTAAATAGGGGACAACACCTTACACAGTTTATGTGTACCTCTGATAACAATTCAGATATGGAGATTTTCATGTTTTCCCTAGATGAGGGCTCTGGGTCTCACATCTTTAAAATATTTAGACTTACTAATCATGAAGGAACAAACCTTTCATATTAGAAAAGGATTACAGTGGTGCTAAAATTTTAATGGTATTAGTTTTTACTTACTTTTAGACTGTCATGACACTTAAATAAAATTTTTGTTACTTTTATATATTCTTGATTAAACTTAGTCACACAATTCTTTTATTAGGAAGTGGCTGTTTTTGTCTTTGATAAAAAGCTGATTGACAAATATCAAAAATTTGAAAAGGATCAAATCATTGATTCTCTAAAACGAGGAGTCCAACAGTTAACTCGACTACGACACCCTCGACTTCTTACTGTCCAGCATCCTTTAGAAGAATCCAGGTAAATTTTTTATAAAAACTGATATAAGAGATTTTCTGAACAAATAATTGAAAATAACTTTTTTATATGAAATGTCTATACAGTATACTTCAGGGAAAAATGTTTATAAACTGAGTGTTGGGTTCTTAGGGAATAGTTATTTCCCTAAAATTTAGTTACATATTCTATGTCTATTTTTGAAATCTTAATTGAAGCTTTCTTCACATTTGCCATTGATTCTGTTTGCTTATTCAATGCTCAGCATTATAATAGTCTTAAGTGGAAGATGCAAAAGATATATAAAATACAGCCCCTGTCTGAAAGTAGCTGTCCTTGTTAATTTGCTAGAACTTCTTGTCCTCTCTTCATTGATTCACTATTTGGGGGCTATTTTTATTTGTGTTCCAGACACTATTCTGGACATTAAACTTTCTACTGTGCCCTGCATGTTAGTCCATAGCCTGAAGTTACTCTACCATCTATTTTTGCTCAAGAATGAGCTTGGGAACTTTTGCTGAAAATGATAAGAAAATGAAATTTATGTTGTGTCATCTTAACTGGACTCTCAAGCCTGTGGTGCTTTGAATATTCCATAAATACTCTAGCTATAACCCCTAATTTATTCCTTTCTTCTGTTCACACATAGAGGCTCGGTATAATTTTGTTACTACAGTATGTTACTACAGTTATAATTTTATTACTACAGTTCTTCAATGCATTATCTCATTTGGTCTTCACAGTAACCCTTTGTGTGGTGGTCTTTTATCACCATTTTACAGATGTACAACTTGAGGCTTAGAGCCATGGTGTCCAAAGTCATCATGTGAACGACTAGGGATACTAAGACTTGAAGTCAGGTATATTTGTCTTCAGTCTGAGTTCTTGATCATTACTCCATAAAGCAATTGAATGTTATTATCTAAACTTTAATTTTTAAATATTCTTACATATCAAAGAGCAGTGATTTAAAAAAATTTTTAATTCTGACACCTTTCAAAGTGAATATAAAATAGATGAAAGCAAAGCTGCTCCAGATGAGCTGGTTATCGGGGACCTAGACATATGCCCTGGCTCTCTTTCTGACTTCTCTTCCTCCAAAGGCATCTTTGGGAAATCTGTAGGTTCCTTTGAGCATAGTCTGAGAATTATAGAATAATATCATTGATATAATGTAACTATTTTAAATTAGTTCATTAGTTTTTCATAAGGAATACTAGTCATTCAAAAAACACAGTTGAAGTGTTTTATTTCTTGACTTTTTAAGTTTTAAAAAAATGTATCACAACTGTTACAACACTTTAAAAGACTGTTGAATGATTTTTCTACTATACTTCATAAACAAAGCTTCCTGACTTCGTTCTGTTGGTTTAAGTTGTTATGTTATTGCTGAAAATAAATCTAATATAGTTTCCATTCTTGTTGATAGTTTAATAGGACCAATATTATATTTGATTTTGGTAATATGGAAAAAAATTATAGCGATTAACTCTTTTTCTTTTGTAAAACAGGGATTGCTTGGCGTTTTGTACAGAACCAGTTTTTGCCAGTTTAGCCAATGTTCTAGGTAACTGGGAAAATCTGCCTTCCCCTGTGTCTCCAGACATTAAGGATTATAAACTTTATGATGTAGAAACCAAATATGGTTTGCTTCAGGTATGTATTTTTATTCATCATGTGAAAATAATATTTTCTTCAAAATTGTGGCTATTTCAAATTTATTGGCCATATAAACTACTTTATATAAACTTTTGTGTCTTTTCAGTAATTTAAAAATTATTTTTTCTAGAATTTTCTATAGTTTATTTCTAGGCTTATATTTTAATTGTTTAAAAAATGTGTGTATGTGTGTATATATATTTCATTTTTTAAGAAACTGACAAACTGGTTTCCAAAATAGTAGTACCGTTTAATATGCCCACTACAGTGTGTGAGAGTTCATTTTTTTTCACATCTTTGCCAAAATGTGGATCTTTTTTATTTAAAAAGTGGGTCTTTTAATTTCAACCATTCTAATAGGTGTGCATGGTATCTTGGAATTTTAATTTGCATTTTCCAGATAAATAATGAGAATAAACACCTTTTCATATGCTTTCTTTTGCATCTACATATCTTTTTTGGTGAAAGTCTGTTCAGATCTTTTGTTATTATTTTAACGAGTTGTTTTCTATTACTGAGTTTTTAAATTTCTTTACATGTTATGGTCACAAGTCTATTGTTAAATATGTGATTTACAAATATTTTCTCCAGTCTATGGCTTATCTATTCTCTTAACAGTACATATTTTCAAATTGTGGTAAAATGCATTTAACATTAATTTTACTACCGTAACCATTTTTAAGTGAGCAGTTCAGTGGCATAAAGTGCATTCACATTGTGTGCAACCATCATCACCATCCATGCCCAGAACTCTTTCACCTTACAAAACTGAAGCTGTATCCACTGAACAGTAACTCTCAACTCTTCTCTCCACCCCACCCCCAACCCCCAGTCCCTGACAACTACTATTCTACTTTGTTTCTATGAATCTGATTACTTTAGGTACCTCATATAAGTGGATTCATAGTATTTTTCCTTTTGTGACTAGTTTATTTCACTTAGCATAATGTTCTCAAGGTTCATCATGTTGTAGTGTTCATTCATTTTTTGAGGAATAGTGTACTATTTTCCATATAATACAAAAGGGTTCTAATTTCTCCACATTGTCACCACCATTTTCTGGTTTTGATAGTAGCTATCCTAATGAGAATAAGATGATATCTTGTTGTGGTTTTGATTTGCATTTCCTTAAAGGTTAGCAAATTTTAGCATCTTTTCAGTGCTTATTGGCCATTTGTATAAGCTCTTTGGAGAAATGTATTTCAAATCTTTTGTCCATTTTCTAATCAAGTTGTTTTTTTGCATTGTTGTTGTTGAGTTGTAGAAATCCTTTATGTTTTAGATACTAACCTATTGTCCAGATACATGATTTGCAAATATTTTCTTTCATTCTGTTGATTTTGTCCTTTTTGATTGTGCAGAAATTTTTTTATTTTTATTTATTTGTTTATTTTTTGTTACAGGGACAGAGAAAGACAGAGAGAGGGACAGATAGGGACAGACAGATAGGAAGGGAGAGAGATGAGAAGCATCAATTCATTGTTGTGGCACCTTAGTTGTTCATTTATTGCTTTCTCATATGTTCCTTGAACGGGGAGCTATAGCAGACGGAGTGACCCCTTGCTCAAGCCAGTGACCTTGAGCTCCAGCTGATGAGCCTTGCTCAAACCAGATGAGCCCACGCTCAAACTGGCGACCTTGGGGTTTCAAACCTGGGTCCTCTGTGTCACAGTCCAACGCTCTATCCACTGTGCCACCACCTGGTCAGGCAGTTTTTATTTTGATATATTTAATTTATGCTTTTTTTTTTGTTGCCTATGGATTTGGTTTCATATCTAAGTCATTGTCAAATCCAGTGTCATGTGGCTTTTCTCTGTGTTTTCTTCTAAGAGTTTTATAGTGTTAGGTCTTATGTTTAAGTCTTTGATTTGTTTTAATTTTTATATACAGGGTGGGGTAAAAGCAAATTCATGGTTCATATGGAAACTAATACAGTACTTAATAAATAACACAAGAATAAACTCTGTGTTTCACATACTCACAACTATAAACCTATTTTTGTCCTACCCTGTGTAGTTTATGATAAGGGTACAACTTCATTCTTTTACATGTGGATAGTTAATTTTCCCAGCACCTTTTGTTGAAATTTCTGTTCTTGCCAAATTGAATGGTCTTGGTACTTTCATTGAAAATCATTTGACCATATATACTAGATTTATTTCTGGGTTTCCTATTCTGTTCCATTAGTCTGTATATCTGTTTTTATGCTAGTTACCACACTATAGCTTTGTAGTAAGCATGTAAACTTCTTTCCCCAACAATAAAGTGGTTCCAAAGATAAACAGATAATTATATAAAAGCACCTACCAAATTAGTGCCTGAAATATACAATAAGCATGCAATAAGGTTTTCTTGTTATAAATTTAGGAAAACTTTTCTAGGCTTGAAAAACTTTACATGTTTTATAAATTATATTTAAAGAATAAGTATTTTTTTTTAAAGACTTTTTTTTTTTTTTCATTTTCCGAAGCTGGAAACGGGGAGGCAGTCAGACAGACTCCCGCATGCGCCCGACCGGGATCTACCCGGCATGCCCACCAGGGGGCGACGCCCTGTTGCATCCAGAGCCATTCCAGCGCCCGGGCCATCTTTGCTCCAATGGAGCCTCGACTGCGGGAGGGGAAGAGAGAGACAGAGAGGAAGGAGAGGGGGAGGGGTGGAGAAGCAGATGGGCGCCTCTCCTGTGTGCCCTGGCCGGGAATCAAACTCGGGACTCCCACACGCCAGGCTGATGCTCCACCGCTGAGCCTACCGGCCAGGGCCTAAAGAATAAGTATTTTTAAAAATTAAATCTTTCATGAATTTGCCTGACCAGGCGGTGGCGCAGTGGATAGAGCATCGAACTGGGATGCAGAGGACCCAGGTTCGAGACCCAGAGGTCGCCAGCTTGAGTGTGGGCTCATCTGGTTTGAGCAAAAAGCCCACCAGCTTGAACCCAAGGTCGCTGGTTCCAGCCAGGGTTTACTCAGTCTGCTGAAGGCCCGCGGTCAAGGCACATGAGAAAGCAATCAATGAACAACTAAGGTGTCACAACGAAAAACTAATGATTGATGCTTTTCATCTCTCTCCATTCCTGTCTGTCCCTGTCTATCCCTCTCTCTGACTTTCTCTCTGTCTCTGTAAAAAAAAAAAAAAAAAAAAAAGCTTAAAAAAAAATCTTCCATGAATTTCATGGTTTCAAATGTGTTACAGTTAGAGAATGTTCACTTGAAAACATTAAGCTCCTAATTGCTATTGTACTAGTCACTGTGGATAATGTCAGCTCTGTGTTGGTGATAGGGAACACCAAAGGATTTTTAAGTAGGCACATGACTTGGTCTAATGCGTATTTTAGAGATACTATGCTAGAAGACTGGAATTTTGGCATAGGGAAAACATATGAGAAATAATCCCTACTTCAAAGGATTATTTTCCAGAATCAAATGTGTAAATTTGTAAGTACTTAGCATAGTACTTGCATGCAAAAAATAGTTAATGTTAGTTTTTTTTTTTTTAAGTCTTGGTCAGAAATCATCGGAAGGACTAGCAGTGCAGAGTAGAAGTAGAAAAGGCCTGGTGACTGCGGGCATAGGAGTTGGGAGTAGCATGAAGTCTAATATGATTGCCCACATTTATTACGAAGTTGATATACCACCAATTGAAATAATTTGCCAGATATGACCTACACAGGTTCAGTGACTTGCTCAAGTTGCAAGGCTAGTAAGTTATGAAGTGGGGACAGAAATCCAGGTATCTTTTAAAATAATACTCTGGACACTCTTTACTGTTGACTTACTTCATGTTGAAAACTAGAAGGGAGTTTTTAGAGAATTCATTCTCATATTTGTTCATTAAGCAAATATTTACTTGTCAGCTATATGTCTGGCACAGTTTTGGGTGCCGAAGGTATGGCAGTGAACAAAACACTTTTGGAACTTCCATTTTGTGGGGGAAGAAAGGCAATAATATATATTACATTAGATTATAATGATAAGTGCTTGTGGGAAAAAGAGAGTGAAGTGGGAAGAAAAGGAGAGTTTGGATGGGGCGGAAAGAGGAGTTGCACTTCTGAATGGGGTAGTCAGGAAATCTATCACTGAAAAAAGACCTAAAAAGAAGCAAATCATATAGATACCAGGGGAAAGAGTGATCTAGGCTGAGAATAAGTGCAAAGTTTCTGAGACAGAATCTGCTCAACATGTTCAAGGAACAGTGAAATAGCTGGAGTGGTGCAGAGGAGTCAACAAGAGATGAGTAGGCGGAGATCAGATCAGAATGCTAATGAGTGATTAGATATGCTAGGCCCTGAAAGCTGGAGGAATACTTTGGATTTTACTGAGAGAAAGAAAAGTCTTTGGAAGGTTTGAGCAAGAAAGTGGCATGGTCTGGGTTATGTTTTAACAGAATTAGTCTAGCTGCTAATTTTTTTTAATAATTTTTTTGAGAGGAGGGGAGATAGTGAGATAAACACCCACATGCACCCCAACTGGGATCTACCTAGCAGCCCTTGCCTGGGGCCAACACTCGAACCAATTGAGCCACTGGCTGCGGGAGAAAAGAGAGAGAGAAGGGGGAGAGAGAGGGAGGAAGAAACAGATGGTTGCTTCTCCTGTGTGCCCTGACTGGGAATTGGACTTGGGATGCCCATGTGCTGGCCTGGTGCTCTATCCACTGAGCCACTGACCAGGGCCAAGATGCTATATTTTAAGAATTAAACTATGTCATAGAATAACAGCAGAAGCAAAAGAGATGAGATAGGTTGGCTGCCACGGTAATACAGACTAGAGATGATGATGTTCCAGGGAAGGGAAGGTGGCAAGAGATAATCAATTTATAATTATAATTTGATGATGAAATTACTGAGATTTACAGTATAAGAAGTATAGTGTAAGATAACTCAAAGGTTTTTGTCCCAAACAACTGGATAATGAAGCAGCTGTTAAGTGATGTAGGAGGACAGAATTAAATTGTTGGGAAGCTCAGATTTGGATTGTTCTAAGATTGAGATGGCTAAACATTCAAGGGGTGAGAAGTCAAGAAGGAAGATAATCAAGTCTGGACTTTAGAGTTATTTGAGGGTAATCACCATATAGATGGTGTTTAAAGCTGTGAGAATACTGAGAAAGAGTAGATGGAAATTGAGAAGTTGAAATATTGAGTTCAGGAGGTTGAGATGATGAGGACAAACCAGTTAAATAAACCTAAAAGCTGTCACACATGGAGTTGGAAGTCAAAGAGCATACAAATCCCCTGGTAATCCTAAACACAGATATAAAAATTAACGCATACTTATCCAGTGTGAGAATGAGAAAATATTAGTTAATATTTGAAAACTGAGCACAGTGCTATTTAGAAAAACCAAATTTCAGTATGAAGTGTAAGTAGATATAAAATATTAAGAATTAGAATCAAATTGACAAAGATGTCTTTTGATATTTATTATCTTTAACTCAGGAACCAAAGTTTCCCTCACTTTTCAAAGTCAGGAACTGAGTAAATTTGAGTATTACCTTTTTTTGTGATTAGGTACATATAGAAAGAACTTGATAAATACTTGTATTCTGGTTTTATACCTGTGTTTTCCTCACTGTTGGTTTGTTTTTTTCTGGCACCTAAGAATATCTATACTTTTGCATTTATGTTGAAATATAATTGTTACCTGACATGTAAAAAATCTTTTATTGGGAGGAGCAATTATGATTTATGAGACATTTTCTTATTGTAATTGAAAAGAATTTTAATGTAAAAATGGTTATTTTTCATTTACAGGTTTCTGAAGGATTATCATTTTTGCATAGCAGTGTGAAAATGGTTCATGGAAATATTACTCCTGAAAATATAATTTTGAATAAAAGTGGAGCTTGGAAAATAATGGGCTTTGATTTTTGTGTCTCATCAACCAATCCTTCTGAACAAGAGGTAATGAAAGTGTTAGACTTCTAATTTTTTAAATCTTGGAACTTTGTGATTGCCTCTGGAATGGATTAGACAATTTATAAGCCTGATAAATGTTTAGAAATATGCAGCATGGTACAATGGTATGTTTAAATGTATGGAAAATTCCTAGAGTTCATTGTACCTAAGAGTATTCTTCAGCTCATTAATTTCATAACTGTTAATGTTACTTGAGAAAAAGATGCTAGAATTAAGCAAATTTGAGAACTATTGGGTTAATGTGTTTTTCTTTTCACCCTCAGAATGTCAAATACACTAACAAATGTTGTGAACCTCTAGCAGTATTTCCCCAACTTACTGAACCACAGAAGCTTCTTTAGGGAGCATGGTAACAACAGTAGCAATGATAACATTTACTGTAGCACTTTTCTATTTCCTGTTTTTATTTTTATTTTTTGACGAAGACAGAGTTAGAGAGAGGGACAGATAGGGACAGACAGACAGGAAGGGAGAGAGATGAGAAGCATCAATTCTTTGTGCGGCTCGTTAGTTGTTCATATGTGCCTTGACTGGGGGCTACAGCACAGCAAGTGACCCCTTGCTCAAGCCAGCAGCCTTGGGCTCACACCAGCAACCTTGGGTTTCAAGCTAGTAACCTTTGGACTTAAGCCAGTATCATGGGGTCATGTCATGTTTATGATGCCACTCAAGCTAGTGACTCCATGCTCAAGCCTGGTGAGTCTGCGCTCAAGCCAGATGAGTTGACCTCAGAGATTCAAACGTGGGTCCGCTGCGTCCCCGTCTGACACTCTATCCACTGCGCCACTGCCTGGTCAGGCTGTAGCACTTTTCTAAACACTTTTTATTTATTTACAGACAAGAAAGTTAGGTCCATAGAATAAAATAACCTGCCCAAGATAGAGCTAGGATTTGAATCTAATCTTTCTGGTTCCAAAGTACCTGTAAGTAGTGATTATGATACCTGCCTATTTATGCTTGGAAAACACTGCAATATTTCAAGTTTTTACTGTATAAAAGGACTTTGATTTGTTCTAACATAGATTTGTAATTTAAGTAAATATTTTTAAGGTAAACAGAAAATTCATATTGATTATGTATTGCGGGTAAAACACTGTGCTAGGTTTGTTTTCCATACATTTGTTTAATCTTACAAAACCTTTTGAATTTATTGACTAAATCACATAGCAAGTTAGTGAAAGACCAAGGTTTCAAATAATCTTTTTGAGCCTATAAAACTTGAAGCCTGTGTATCATAAAACATAGATCATATATTTCCATATTCATACTGTATCACATATTGATAATTGTTTTCTGGAAGAGAGCTTCAGTAATCTTAAATTATAAGAATTCTTTTTATTATCTCCTAATTAGTTCCGTATACTTTTCAGATTTTGGAATTTTGGAATTTTAGGATTTAAGGTGGGGGGTGACAGTTTTTACTTGCATGACTGAGTATAAATTTAAAACTAGATTGTTGTTGCTTGATAGAGGTTTGCTTTAATATGAAATATTTAAGCTGTGAAATCTCTTTTCTGTCTTATAGCCCAAGTTTCCTTGTAAAGAATGGGACCCAAATTTGCCATCATTGTGTCTTCCAAATCCTGAGTATTTGGCTCCTGAATACATACTTTCTGTGAGCTGTGAAGCAGCCAGTGATATGTACTCCTTAGGAACAGTCATTTATGCTGTATTTAACAAAGGGAAACCTATATTTGAAATTAACAAGCAAGATATTTACAAGAGTTTCAGTAGGCAGTTGGATCAGGTATTTGCCTTTAAATATTTGCTTGCATTAAAAATGTATTAAGTGCTTCTCTGAATTTTTAAAAAAGTATTCAGAAAATTCTCTGAAATGAGTGCCTTATATTTTAAATTTGCATAAAATCAACCTAACAAAAATAATTCTGTAATTAATGAGGATTAGTTAAAGTTTATTACAACAACTGTAATCATGACATGTATTTACTAGGCTGAATACTGAAGCATTGTCTAAAATACTGGGCATTTTGTTTTAAGAATAGAAACAATTTCAGGTAATAAAGAAGTATTTTGCAACAGTAGAATTAGTAATCTGTTTTAATCTAAAAATGTATTTTTGAGTAGATTTTAAGTTGTTTAAATGGACTTGACAGTATAAATGCATCTCTCTGAATATTTTATATTCATATTTAATATTATCATTCTTTTGACTAGTTGAGTCGTGTAGGATCTAGTTCACTTACAAATATACCTGAGGAAGTCCGTGAACATGTAAAACTACTGTTAAATGTAACTCCAACTGTAAGACCAGATGCAGACCAGATGACAAAGGTGAGTGATTGATTATATATTGTATATTAATTCCTGCCTTAGATGGAGGAACTAAAATCAGTTAAAATAGATTAACAGCTTCTAAAACAAGATTTAGTCAGATATAGCCCCCAGATAATATCTATGTTCTCAAATGTATTAAATATTCAGCTTCCTTTACTCTTAAACATTTAAATAATTTTTGTATATAATTGTTTTGAAACAAAATTAAGATCTCAAATAAATAAGGATTCTCACAGTCACAGCTATGCAGAAGTTTTAGACACCCCAAGAATTTATAGCCCTCGCCCTGGCCGGTTGGCTCAGCGGTAGAGCGTCGGCCTAGCGTGCAGAGGACCCAGGTTCGATTCCCGGCCAGGGCACACAGGAGAAGCGCCCATTTGCTTCTCCACCCCTCCACCGCGCCTTCTCTCTGTCTCTCTCTTCCCCTCCCGCAGCCAAGGCTCCATTGGAGCAAAGATGGCCCTGGCACTGGGGATGGCTCTGTGGCCTCTGCCTCAGGCGCTAGATTGGCTCTGGTCGCAACATGGCGACGCCCAGGATGGGCAGAGCATCGCCCCATGGTGGGCGTGCCGGGTGGATCCCGGTCGGGTGCATGCGGGAGTCTGACTGTCTCTCCCTGTTTCCAGCTTCAGAAAAATGCAAAAAAAAAAAAAAAAAAAAAAGAATTTATAACCCTCTAATTCACTCATATAAGCATGGATTTTAATAGATAAATGACATTCTTTTTACCTTCAAGATAATTTACTTAATCTTACAATATTTTACTAGTTATGTAAAGAAAATGTTACTTCAGCCAACTTAATAGTACTGATTCTGAAAATTTAAACTTGGAAAGAAAACTAATTTATTACTTTCTTATTCTGATTTTTATAATTAGAATTTTTATGAAGTGATCTTTAGTATTTTGCTAGATGTTCTGAATATTATTTTTACCAAACTGTGGCAGTTTGAGATATGAGAAGGATGTTAATATTTATCAAAATAATTTTATTTTCCTGTGTTTAGATTCCCTTCTTTGATGATGTTGGTGCAGTAACACTGCAGTATTTTGATACCTTATTCCAAAGAGATAATCTTCAGAAATCACAGTTTTTCAAAGGACTGCCAAAGGTTCTACCAAAACTACCTAAGGTTTGTTGTTGATCAGTTTCTTATTATAGTAAGGATTTTAGAATTTAAAGTTTACTTTGACTTGTTAAAATAACTCTTCTAAAGAAATAAACTTATGATTATAAAAGACTGTAAGCTGAAGCCAAAAGTATAGTGGGCCTTTTTTTGGATCATTCAAAAATAATTAAATAGCATAAAAAAAATAGAAGGATAAATGTCAGAAGAGAAGCCTATAATCTGTCATTGTGATCATTGCCTCAACAGCAATTAAGGGGATACTTTTGTATTGATACTAGCCTCTCTAATTCCTTTAACTTCCCCTCCCTTTAAATCATGAGTGTAAGATAGTCTAAACACTGTGAATGCTAAAGAAACCACTGGTTTCAAAATTAATGATTTCTGGTTACAAAATTGTCTATCAGATATTTATTGTTAGGTGCTGCGTGTCTAGCCCTTTACTTAGAAGCTATTGAGAATAGAGGAAACAAAAGTTGTACTTGCCTGACTGGTGGTGGCGCAGTGGATAGATTATCAACCTGGGATGCTGATGTCCCAGGTTCAAAACCCCGAAGTCATCGGCTTGAGAGCGCTCATCTGGTTTGAGCATGGAATAGTCAACATGATCCCATGGTCACTGGCTTGAGCTCAAAGGTCACTGGCTTGAGCAAGGGGTCACCTCAGGTGGAGCTGCTGTTCCCCCCAAGGCATGTATGAGAAGCAATAAATGTACAACAAAGTGCTTTGACTATGAGTTAATGCTCATCTCTCTCTTACTCGTCACCTCAGTTGGAGCTGCTGTTCCCCCCAAGGCATGTATGAGAAGCAATAAATGTACAACAAAGTGCTTCGACTATGAGTTAATGCTCATCTCTCTCTTACTCATCCTCTCTCCTTCTCTATCTCCCTCCTCTCTCTCTTTATCTCTCTCACACTCTCGCGCTTAAAAAAGATTAAAAAGAAAGTTCTCAAGGCCTTTACAGTAAGTGTAAATAGGGTTAACATGCATGAAGCAAGCAACAATTAACAATATAAGACAGTGTTTAAATTGTGTGTTATAAATCATGAGTAATAAAGGAATTAAAAGGAAAAACATATTCATGAAGACTATCTAGGGAAGGTTTCCTAAAGCAAAGATGACTGTATGTCCCTTTTTATCTATGACATTACCAAGTTAAGCCTTTTGTCCTGGCATAAATAGCAATAGCACCCCATTTTACTCTTAAAAGTGTCCCAGTTTCAAGCATAAATTATATGGTCACCTTACCCAAAGGAATTGTAACTTCATCGTTAATACTAAAGTACTAAAATAAAATTTAACTTTATGAAAACGTTTTTACCTTTCAGCGTGTCATTGTGCAGAGAATTTTGCCTTATTTGACTTCAGAATTTGTAAACCCTGACATGGTACCTTTTGTTTTGCCCAACGTTCTACTGATTGCTGAAGAGTGCACTAAAGAAGAATATGTCAAATTAATTCTACCTGAACTTGCCCCTGTCTTTAAACAGCAGGAGCCAATACAGGTATGCACATAGATATTTTTTCTATTTATCTGCTGTTACTCAGAGATGTTAATCAACAATGACTATCATTGAAAACAAAAGGAATGAATATGGGACTTTTTCAAGTTGAGGTAAGTATAAGAGACTTTTTCATTAATCAGCTATTTTGATGTTGGAAATAAACCATTTTTAATATTGTAATTGAATTTTCCAAATAAATGTCTACAGCTTTCCATAAGTTACCATCTCAGAAAATTAATTGTAATGAGATGTTGCATGTGTTATGCTGTTCCTGTTTGCCTAATTGTAAATTATTGGTTTGGCAAAAGAAGTACTTATTTTTCTCCTACACTTCTAAATATTTGTATTTGTTTTTGTTGTTGTTGTTCAGGGTCTTTCATTTATAAATGGTTTTTCCCAGTATTTTCTCTTTATTTTGCTGTTAATGAATAGTTTCATCAGAAAAGGGAAAATTCTTTTTTTTTTTAATTTTATTTTATTTTTGTATTTTTGTATTTTTCTGAAGTTGGAAACAGGGAGGCAGTCAGACAGACTCCCGCATGCACCCGACCGGGATCCACCCGGCATGCCCACCAGAGGGCGATGCTCTGCCCATATGGGGCATTGCTCTGTTGCCACCAGAGCCATTCTAGCACCTGAGGCAGAGACCATAGAGCCATCCTCAGTGCCTGGGCCAACTTTGCTTCAATGGAACCCTGGCTGTGGGAGAGGAAGAGAGAGACAGAGAGGAAGGAGAGGGGGAGGGGTAGAGAAGCAGATGGGTGCTTCTCCTGTGTGCCCTGGCCGGGAATCAAACCCGGGACTCCTGCACGCCAGGCCGATGCTCTACCACTGAGCCAACCGGCCAGGGCCAGAAAAGGGAAAATTCTTATAGCACCCAAACATAAAATGTGTGTGTATTGTAAGTGCAAAACATAATTAGTCTCTGATGTAGACTCTATTAAGGATATTTGCCAGATTCAAGATGGTCTTGGATTTAAGAGCGGTAGGATCATACACCTGGATTGGAATCTGCCCTTCATCTCCTTACTTGAACAAGTTACTACTCTTTTAAAGTTTCTATTATTTCTAATAAAAGTTTGTTGAGAATAAATGTAATTTTCTGGCAAGTAGTAAATATCATTACCTGCTTCTGTCACTACATGGCAATAGCTTATTAGTAAACTATCAATGATACCTGATTTAATGGTTTGATGGCAGGCTCTTTTTTTTTATTTTTTATTATTTATTCATTTTAGAGAGGAGAGAGAGGGAGACAGAGAGAGAGAGAGAGAGAGAGAGGAGAGAGAGACAGGGGGAGGAGCTAGAAGCATCAACTCCCATATGTGCCTTGACCAGGCAAGCCCAGGGTTTCAAACTGGCGACCTCAGCATTTCCAGGTCGACGCTTTATCCACTGCGCCACCACAGGTCAGGCTGATGGCAGGCTCTTTGCAGTCCTTCCCTTAAAAGAGGAGACAGAAGGAAGTCTGTGGTGATAAGGGAGGACATCGTGTGGCTATGGAAAGGGCAGGGGAGGGAGCTGTAGGCTTTGAAGCAGCCTTACGCAAATACTCCTACTACATTAGGAGGGAAAGCAGTGGAGCCAGGTGTCCGTCCAGACAGTACCCTGAGGACCCACCATCTGAACTCTTATTTGCCTTCATTTTTTGGTGCTCTTTTTTCCCTTAGTAGTCCAGCTAAAAATTTCTTTTTTTTTTAAATTTTTTATTTATTCATTTTAGAGAGGAGAGAAAGAGACAGAGAGGAGAGACAGAGAGAGAGAAGAGGGGGAGGAGCTGGAAGCATCAACTCCCATATGTGCCTTGACCAGGCAAGCCCAGGGTTTCAAACCTGTGACCTCAGCATTTCCAGGTCGACACTTTATCCACTGTGCCACCACAGGTCAGGCCAGCTAAAAATTTCTTTGGAAGTTTTTTAACTGAGCCATGGCAAGAGTAGGTGTTCTTCATATCAACAGAAGGGGCAGTTTGTTCCTTATAATTTAGGTACATGGTGGCAGCTAGTGAGAAAAACTAATTGAAATGTTTCTTTCTAGAAGTTTTCCTTTTTATTCCTGTACCTTTTCTTCTCGTGAGCTTCATA
The DNA here is from genome assembly GCF_036850765.1 of Saccopteryx bilineata. Taxonomy (NCBI): domain Eukaryota; kingdom Metazoa; phylum Chordata; class Mammalia; order Chiroptera; family Emballonuridae; genus Saccopteryx; species Saccopteryx bilineata. Next base: position 102,107,234 of record NC_089490.1, read on the forward strand.
GAAGCCCCATAATAAAAGTTTTTCCTTTAGGCCGTGTGAATTGGCCCTCAAGCCTTTATTTTTTTACCTAGTTGCTTTCCAGATAGTTGGTACTTGTGAGTGAGTGATATATTATTGAAGATATGTGAGAGTTAAGAAATTAGTCTTTATTTAAGTGTCTAAACTGAGAGCAGATGTTAAATATTGTGCTTCCAGAAATGTAAGAGACTTGATTTGTATGTTTTTGTCTTCCATGCCCTCAGGCTAGCAACATGGTGAGTGTCAAAATATAGAACTATTCTTTAGAAGATACTTTAAATTTTGGCATATATAAAGTCACATAAAGATTTTGAACTTCAGTACTTTGTTCCTTTTCTCTACACAGATTTTATTAATTTTCTTACAAAAGATGGATTTGCTACTAACCAAAACTCCTCCTGATGAGATAAAGAACAGTGTCCTCCCAATGGTTTACAGGGCACTGGAGGCTCCTTCCATTCAGATCCAGGTAGAATATTTGAGTTTTTTCCAGTATTTGAGTTTTTTGTCTTTTTTTTTTTTTAAATAAATTTTTATTAATGGTAATGGGATGACATTAATAAATCAGGGTACATATATTCAAAGAAAACATGTCTAGGTTATTTTGTCATTAAACAATAGTGATTTTGATTTTTAACGCAAAGGAAAGAAGTAAAGTATATTTTCGGTTTAAATCATAAAATCTTTTTTATAAAACTTGATAGTATATATTATATTAATCCATTGAATTGTGTTACACACTGTTATTAAAATATACCCAACCTTAAACTAATGTAAGGAATCAATTGGCAAACAGTATTAATGAAGTAAAATGATTCATTGCCTTTATTAGTCAGAAATGTACTATTCTGGAAGATTTTATTGATTATAATTAAGTTGTAATTTAATTAAATTATATATTTATAGTATATATAACATATTATATATATTAATTTATTGTTTATCATATTATATTATATGACAGTATATAATTAATTATTATATACTTTCTTCCTAAGTGAGTACTTAACATGAATGAAACTGTTAAATATATATATGCCTTTTTCTTCTGAAAGTAATAGTAGGTTCTTCCTATACTCATAATTTTCTTTCATGCTTGGTAACTTAATCTTTTATTCAGAAATGTTGTTCCTTCTAGTTTGAAGCTAATTTGTATAGCAGGTAGATAGAAAAGCAAACGGTAATTTAGTGCAGTCGTTCCTAATGCATTTGTACTCATGCTTTTGACACAGAGGTGATGTTGAAGCATCATGTACTTTGCCAAACTTAGTTTTGTAACTTTCCTATTAAAATTTGGTTCTAGGGCTATCTGGCAAAAAAAATTTTGGATCACTATTAAAAATGTAATTTAGTTCTTTAGGTTTTGTTGTTATTGTTTTTACATTGGAAAATAAATACTTATGTTAGGAGCATCCCACTATGAAAATGGTTTCATATTTAAGAGTTTATAGTTTCTTTGCTACTATAAAAAGTCTGTACAGATTATATAGTAAAGCAAAACAGAATTTTATTGACCAAAGTATTTTTTTTTTAATTTGAGCTTACTACCACATGTATAAGGTCACTTTTAGACTCATTTCAATCTTTGTCTACTAAGTTCTTTTATTATTTAGAGTTGTGAAGTTGAGATTAAAGTGTTTTTCTTTATAAGGCCATATCTTTTTCAAGGTGAGGATATATTGCCTTTGTCCAAATGACATGGGATGATTGTTGAAGGTGTACGTACTATTTTTTAGCCCTTTCCACAGGAGGTGTCTGTGATAGCTTCTTGAAACATTCCTGCAAACTGGTTTTATATTCAGTGAGATTAGGAAGGAGGGAGAAGGTTAAGTGACATGAAAGGCCATTTTTCTTCATAAGATAGTTAGTTTTGCTAAAAGGTATCAGCCACTATTTTATTGAAATATATAGTTAAACCAACATTTATGATATCATTCAATATAAGTGCTTAGTCATCAGTCCAATTAACTAGTATCAACCTTGCTTGGTAAGAGTCTGAGAATCTAAGCTCTGGGAGAGCCCTAGGTGTATCATTCCAGTATTTTTTCCTAAACCTGTAGACAGACACATTTATATACACATTTTGAAAACTAGGACTATACAGTATTTTCTTATTGCATTTTCTTTCCAACATCATTAAACATTATTTTAAAATATATTTTTTAAATGTTGTATTCTTTCATATGGATATATGTAATAGCTAATAAATCCCTAATTTAATAGGAACAGTTTTACATGACTTTGTTTTTAATTTTCCCTCTTTGTGAAAGTAGCTAAACTTAGGTGTTCTGATATTTTATGTTTTAAAAAAATAAGTGAAAAGTTGTGTTATCAGGGGGAGAACTTAGGAATGAGACCAGGGGATTTGGGTACCACATGCTAGTTTTGTGAGGTAGTGTGATACTGTGTAAGGTCTTCTGAGTCTGTTTTCTCATCCTGTAAAATTGAAAACTGAAAATAACTATTCTTTTAAATAGTTGTTGAAGGACAAATGCTATAACATATATAAAAGTTTATTTTAAACTATGTGACAAATCAACCATGCATATGCAAAATATTTTTTTAATATGTGAGACAAAAGGTGAGTCCCTAAGATTGATCCAGTTAATTTTCTTGATAGGAACTCTGTCTAAACATCATTCCAACCTTTGCCAATCTTATAGACTACCCATCAATGAAAAATGCTTTGATACCGAGAATTAAAAATGCATGTCTACAAACATCTTCCCTTGCTGTAAGTAATTGCATATTATTATATTTTATTTCTCATTGGTTTAAATTATTTTCTTATTGCTTAATAACCCTTCTATAGTTTGTTCATATATTTTGTATTGACTATAGGTTACCTATATAGAACTATAAAAGTGATCAGTAGCTATAGTTTCCCTTATTTCCTATCCCCAGCTTCAGTAGAAAACTTAAGTAATTTGTTTTTATTGATCCTTTTCTGCTTTAACTCACAACTTATTTTGTTGGTAGTTTTAAAGTTATCATGAGTTTAATTTGGTATATAAATCTAAAATCTTTTTGAATGAATTCTTTTTATTAAACTGCCTTTATTTTTAGTTATCCTCTCTAAATTTTTAAAATTTCTCACTTATTTACCTACTTTCAAAAAAAGTAAAAGGTACAATAAAACAATAAATTAATAAGAGTACAAGTGGGGATTATAGTTGTACTAGAAAAATTTAGGGTAAGGGTAGTTGCCTCCTTTGAATACAAAATTTTCTTGTTAAAGTTACTTGGTAGTTAAAGAGGTAGAATAAATAACTTGTCATTATAATGACAAGTCTAATCTCATATTGGAGGCAATAAATGTCCCCAACCTTTTCTCTAACATTAAATCATAAGAATTATATCATTGATACTTCTTTATAGATATTCATATAGGAGCTTTAGAAAAAAGAGAGAAATAGCCTTCCTACACCTGATCAATTATATTGATGTTTGATGATAGGCATATTATTAAATTTGCATTTGGAGAGCTCATTCATCTTTTTGGAGGGAAATATGAATTTAAATAAAAATAAATACATTATTTGTGCTTTTATAGATTTATACGCAAAAACAATTTTACCTTAGAGTCATCTAATCCATTTTAGTTCATAGATATTTTTATTTGTTTGTTTGGTAGAAAGGCTCTGAGATGGAAAACAATACCAGAGTAAGAAAAAAATTATTGTTTTCTAAAGTGAACATGTAAAAATGGGAGTTCAAAAACCTGAATTTCTTATTCTGACTCTGATGCTAATTATCCCTGTGGCCTTGGACAAGTTACTGTACCTCTCTGAGTGTCTTTCTTAATCAAAATTAAAAGGATTCAGCCCTGGCCGGTTGGCTCAGCGGTAGAGCGTCGGCCTGGCGTGCGGGGGACCCGGGTTCAATTCTCGGCCAGGGCACATAGGAGAAGCGCCCATTTGCTTCTCCACCCCCACCCCTCCTTCCTCTCTGTCTCTCTCTTCCCCTCCCGCAGCCAAGGCTCCATTGGAGCAAAGATAGCCCGGGCGCTGGGGATGGCTCCTTGGCCTCTGCCCCAGGCGCTAGAGTGGCTCTGGTCGCGGCAGAGCGATGCCCCAGAGGGGCAGAGCATCGCCCCCTGGTGGGCAGAGCGTCGCCCCTGGTGAGCGTGCCGGGTGGATCCCGGTTGGGCGAATGCGGGAGTCTGTCTGTCTCTCCACGTTTCCAGCTTCAGAAAAATACAAAAAAATAAAAAAATAAAAATAAATAAAAAAAAAATATATATATAAAAAAAAGGATTCAAAATACCGTCCACTTCTCTGAAATTTTCTAATTCTAAGTTTAATATAGCTTAAAATTCAGTTTTCAGAATGCCCTTTAAAAAATTACATAAGCCATACTATATTTTATGGCAGCATCGATTTTGTCAAAGTAGATGGCATAGTTCAGTTCTAACTATGTATTCAGAGTGAGATGGGAAGCATGGATACTTAAATGATCTGTATTGATGCCCAGGGATGTTTATATCCCTTTTTAAGATGGCAACAGAGCCCTTCAATTCATGTTGTTCACAGGGAATTATAATGAATAGATTTAGAACAGTAACTAAAATGGATTTGCATTTTATGTATCACATTCAGTGCTCTTTGCCATTCAGTGGAGTGGCAAAGGTGAATTCCTGAATTGCATTCATAGACATAGACCTTGGAGGTTTAAATATTTCAACTGGGAAATTCCTGAAACATGAATTATGAATTGGAATTGTATTTTAATAGTTCCCTGAAAATAAAGAAAAATGAATTAATGCTCTAAGAGCTCTATTTCTTCATGACTTATATGACTAATATTTTATACATCATAAAAGAAAATAAAAGTAAACTGACTTTTCCAGTTTGTCTTTATATGTGTGTGTGTGTGCGCATGTGTGTATATACATACACACACACACATCATAAAGAATGCAGCAATTCCTTTTAGAAAACTAAGAGCAAGTTTAGTCTTTAGATATCCCTTTGAATTGAGAGTATCAATTCAAACATTTAATTGAGCCCCCAGTCAAGTCCTAATCACTTTAAAATGATACAGAATTAAGTCATTTCTTACTTGTAGCTTTGTGTTTGAATTTTAAAACACAATTATATACTTTTTCAGAAAAATATTTCATATTCCTTGCAGAAATACAGTGCTAAACTAAAGTGTTTGCTGCTTTTTTTAGTTTACTTTTCTTTGAAAAGTGGCATTTTATAGATAATGATCCTGGCTCAGAGTATGCTATCTTTAACATTCCAGCTAAAAATATACTATAGGATGTGAAACATTTAGAAAAGTAGTCAAATGATAGAATTTTGATAAAAGAACTCCTAAATATTAGGTTTTAGTAACTTTATTAAAGATATATTTATTTTTTTTAATGTTTATTTTTTTATTGATTTTAGAAAGAGAGGAAGGGAGAGAGAGAGAAATAGGAACATCAATCTGTTCCTGTATGTGCCCTGATCAGGGACCTAACCCACAATCTCTGGCTTCAGGACAGTGCTCTAACCAACCAAGCTATTCACCCGGGGCTAAAGACATTTAGAAATGACCAGGGTGGTGCAGTGGATAGAATGTCAGTCTGGGACACTAAGGTCCCAGGTTCAAAACCCTGAAGTGAACCAGCTAGCTTGAGCATGGGCTCATCCGGTTTCAGCACTGACTCACCAGCGTGAGAGTAGGGTCATCAACATGGTCCCATTGATGCTGGCCTGAGCCTACAGTTGCTGGCTTGAGGAAGGAATCACTGACTTGGCCTGATACCCCCCCCCCCACCGCCCTGGTCAAGTCAGGTATAAGAAGCAATCAGTGAACAACTAAAGAGTCTTGCAACTATGAGTTGATGTTTCTCATCTCTCTCTCCCTTTCTCTCTCTCTCTCCCCCTTAAAAAAAAAGAAAAGATATATTTAACCTGACCAGGTGGTGGCGCAGTGGATAGAGCATTGACTTGGGACACTGAGGACCCATATTCAAAACCCCTAGGTTGCTCGCCAGCTTGAGTGCAGGGTCGCTGGCTTGAGAGTGGGATCATAGACATGACCCCATGGTCACCGACTTAAGCCCAAAGGTCGCTGGCTTAACCCAAGGTTGCTGGCTTGAGCAAGGGATCATTGGCTCAGCTGGAGCTGCCAATCAAGGCACATATGACAAAGCAATTAAAGTGCTACAACTACAGGTTGATGCTTCTCATCTCTCTTTCTTCCTATTTGTCTGTCCCTATCTGTCTTTGTCTCTCTCTCTCACTAAAAAAAAAAAAAAAAAAAGATATATTTAGAAATAGAAAACTTTATGTGGGACAAATAGAGATTCTCTTTACATGTTGTTAACATACTTTTAGTTTTAAAATGAATTGAACCTGAGTTAGAGAAAAATACTAGATCAGTAAAATTGATGACTTGGTAGAAGAATGTAGTTCTTTTTATGATTTAAATGTCCCCAAGGAAATGTTCTTAGTAAACACATAGAGTAAAGCTTCTCAAGTCCTAATCACTTTATTTAAAATGATACAGCTTTTTAAACCATTCTTTTCCTGTAGCTAACTTTTAAACCATTTTTTTTACCTCTAGCTTTACTAGGGTCCTGGTAAAGCCATCATATATTCTTTTCTGAAACAAGTCAGGTCCCTGGCCAGTTGACTTAGTGCTAGAGCTTTGGCCTGGTGTGTGGATGTCCTGGGTTCGATTCCCGGTCAGGGCACACAGCAGAAGTGCCCATCTGCTTCTCCATCCCTCCCACTCGCTTCTCTCTCACTCTCTCTTCCTCTCCTGCAGCCTTGGTTCAATTGGAGTGAGTTGGCCCCAGGCGCTGAGGATGCCTTCATGGCCTCCGTCTCAGGCGCTAAGAAGAGCTCAGTTGCTGAGCAATGGAGCAACACCTCAGAAGGGCAGAGCATCGCCTCCTAGTGGGCTTGCCGGGTGGATCCTGGTTGGGGTGCATGCAGGAGTCTGTCTCTGCCTCCTCTCCTCTCCTTTCTCACTGAATTAAAAAAAAAATGAAACAAGTCAGAAAATAGTAAATATATATATTTTTCTATATGATGCGAGCTTTTACACCTACTTTTATTCTTGAGTTTTCAATGTCTATGTGAAGATTAAATTTACACTTAAATACTTTGTTCTCGATTGCAGACTTTAAGTGACTAATGCAACTTACCTCTTTTAATAGGTTCGTGTAAATTCATTAGTGTGCTTAGGAAAGATTTTGGAATATTTGGATAAGTGGTTTGTACTTGATGATATCCTGCCCTTCTTACAACAAATTCCATCCAAGGAACCTGCAGTCCTCATGGGGATTTTAGGTAGCTGAAAACTTAATGTCATTTGATACTATTCTATTGTTGTACTGTCATGCAAGTCCATTTTTCAGTCTATAGTATCATTGTCCTCTCTTTTCATGTGTGTAGCATTTAGTAATTGCAGAATGATGGGGTAAATGTCATGATAGAACTTTTCTTTTTGTTAATTTTAGCAAAAGCGGTAGAACCATGACATTTACAAAGGAATAAGACATTTGGGAATCCTAGCTTCACAAATACCGTGATAGCAGATATTTTCCCTGTGAAATGGTACCAAAAAAGTGAGGCAAACAAAGCCACTTGAAATACTGATCCTAGTCTTACTAGTAGTATCTAATGTTTATTTGGTATCAAATTTGTCAGAGGCACTATGCTAAATATTTTCTCTGCATTATCCTATTTTGTCCTCCCCAAAATCCAATGAGATCGGTACTATTGTTTCTGCTTTACAAAAGCAAACTGAGAAGTGAAGTAAGTTATTGAAAATTACACAACTAATAAGTCATAGAGTTGGGTTTTAATTGAGATGTGTTTAAATCTTCATCACTGCCTCACTGCTAAGTGATGTGCTGATGAAGCATATTAATTAGCCTTACAGCACATTTATTCTGTCGGCATAATTACAGATTGCTACGTCAAGACACTCTGAAACTGTTTGTAAATATACTCACAAAAACTAGGGGATATTTAATCACTTCATATTCATTTTTGAAATATCCCCTAATTTTGTGAGTAGTATAGTTAAAGCTGTGAGAGTCCTGGAAATGCTGGAGGTCTGCAATGCTAATAAAACAGACATAAGTATAGAATCACAAAAGAAAAGTTCACTTCTTACTACGTTTGAAGTTCTTTTTGAATTTTGAAGAAAAACTATAGTTGGTCATGTGTATTTAATGCCTACTCTAGTGTCTAGTCTATAGAAAGCCCTCAGTAAATATTACAGGAATGGTCAGCAAGTATTTTATTGCAGACTTCTGGAGCTGTAGGGATATGATATGACACTTTTGGGCTCAAAGAAATTAGTCTTCTTGAGGAGTCTGGCATAGTGGAAAGAGTCCTAGCCCCAGTCCATTTCTTCATCTATCAAATGAGGATAAGGCCGGTTGGCTCAGTGTTAGAGCATTGGCCTGGCGTGCAGGAGTCCCGGGTTTGATTCCTGGCCAGGGCACACAGGAGAAGTGCCCATCTGCTTCTCCACCCCTCCCCCTCTCCTTCCTCTCTGTCTCTCTCTTCCCCTCCCGCAGCCAGGGCTCCATTGGAGCAAAGATGGCCCGGGAGCTGGGGACGGCTCTATGGCCTCTGCCTCAGGCGCTAGAATTGCTCTGGTTGCAACAGAGCAATGCCTCAGATGGGCAGAGCATTACCCCCTGGTGGGCATGCTGGGTGGATCCCGGTCGGGCACATGCGGGAGTCTGTCTGACTACCTCCCCGTTTCCAACTTCAGAAAAATACCACAAAAAAAAAAAAAAAAAAAAAAAAAAAAAATATATATATATATATATATATATATATATCATCGTGGTAAATGGAGTCTTGTAAGAATTAAGTGAGACAACAGAAGAGAAAGTAATTAACATGGTGCTCAGCAAATAAACATTTAGATTCTCAATAAAGTTATCCTTTAACTATATAAGTGAACAGTATGCATTAACAGGAGAACAATAGGAGATGGTGTGCTTTAAAGCTTTGGATTATACCCAAAATGTTTACTACTCAGTGACATTTAGAGAATGTTTTTGTGCTCAGTTGACCAAATAAAGGCTTTGTGGACTAGTTGTAACCCATGGAGTCTTGAAGTTACAGTAAATGGGTGAGACAATAGGGACGGATTTATGGAGTTGAATTAAATTATTAAAGTCAAACATGTTGATTCTCATTGGTTAAAGATGTGAATGAATGAGACCTGTACCTGTACATTTTGAAATAGATGTCTTCAGTTGACCGAGAGGTCTGAAATATATATACTTAAATGTTTTTAGGGTAGAGGGCAGAGGACATTATGTAACCTTACTGTTGTGCTGTGAGAACTGAACCTAGTTCTGATAGACTTTTATTGTTATACTATTTTTAAATGTGTCCTTAAATTAAAACAGTACAGGATAAATATGTCATGATGTTTAAATCTAAACCGATGGTAAAGCTGAACTCATTCTGATCTTAGAATAAGGATGTAAAAGCACCCTTTAAGCACTGATAAGGAAAAATTTATAACTATACTGATATTCAGTATGTATATAGAATAACTTTATCTAATTTATATTAATTTGTATTGAATTATAAAATTTTCTCATTTTCTATCAGGCATTTACAAATGTACTTTTACTCATAAGAAGTTGGGAATTACCAAAGAGCAGCTGGCTGGAAAAGTTTTGCCTCATATCATTCCTCTGTGTATTGAAAATAATCTTAATCTCAATCAGGTAGGTATTGTTTTGTGTTTTATTCCATTTATTCAGCTTCCCGTTTCTTGGCATTGAATATATAAATATATTACTACAAGGAAAATATGTCACAGAGTTAAGTGAACGCTCGTGGGCTCGTAGTAAAGAGTATGTGAGGTGGAAGGATGGCTTGTTGCAGGCTTCATTGGGAGATGGTATGTAAGCAGAATGTTGAAAGATGTATAGGATTTAGGGTTATTTCACATTTGGGCTGGGAAGTTGGTATGAACAAAGAAATATTAATGTAATGTGTCTAAGAGTGTGTATTCATGATTGCTGCACAGCAAATCACCACAAACTTGATGGTTTAAAACAACAAGCATCTATTATCTCACAGTTTCTGTGGATCAGCCACGCCAGAGAGTGGATTCTCAGCTCAGTTTCTCTTACTTCTGCAGCTAAAGCTAAGTTCTCATCTGAAGGCTCAGCTGGTGTAAGGATCTGCTTCTAAGTGTATTGGCACGATTCAGTTCCTTTTGGGCTGTTGGACTGAGGGCCTCAGTCCCTAGTTTTCTCCTAGCTGGATGCTACTGTCAGTTCCTTGTTACATGGGTCTCTTCAACATGGCAACTTGTTTTATCAAAGTTGGATAGAGAAAGACTCTGCTACAAAGATGGAAGTTACAGTCTTACAATGTAAGCAAGGAAATGGCATCCCATTTCCTTTGCCATATTCTGTTGGTTACAAGCAGGTCACAGGTCCTGCCCATGCTCAAAGACGGGATTACAGAAAGGCAGGAGAGCAGAATGAGATCATTGGGAACTATTCTAGTCTGTCTGCCACAAGGAATAAATAATCCAGTTTGATTGAGAGATACCTATAATACTATAGGGCCTTGATGGCAAACCTTTTTATAAAAAATGCCCACTGGCCCTGGCCGGTTGGCTCAGCGGTAGAGCGTCGGCCTGGCGTGCGGGGGACCCGGGTTCGATTCCCGGCCAGGGCACATAGGAGAAGCGCCCATTTGCTTCCCCACCCCCACCCCTTCCTCTTTGTCTCTCTCTTCCCCTCCCGCAGCCAAGGCTCCATTGGAGCGGAGATGGCCCAGGCGCTGGGGATGGCTCCTTGGCCTCTGCCCCAGGCGCTAGAGTGGCTCTGGTTGCGGCAGAGCGAGCCCCAGCAGCATCGCCCCCTGGTGGGAAGAGCGTAGCCCCTGGTGGGCGTGCCGGGCGCATGCGGGAGTCTGTCTGACTGTCTCTCCCCGTTTCCAGCTTCAGAAAGAAAAACAAACAAACAAACAAACAAAAAAACGCCCACTTTTGCAGTGCTGGTCAACCTGGTCTCTCCCACCCACTAGTGGGCGTTCCAGCTTTCATGGTGGCACTAGAGAGCAACCAAACAATGCCGCAATTGGCCCACCCTGAAAGCTGGAATGCCCACTAGTGGGCGGGGAGGGACCAGGTTGACCAGCACTGCAAAAGTGGGCGGTTTTTATAAAAAGGTTTGCCATCACAGCAATAGGGGAATAGTAGGAGAAGGATAAATTGAGATTAGAATAAGTAGATTTTAAATGTCTATATGATTTAGGTATTTGAACTTTCAAGATGTGGTAAATGTTTAAGCAAAGGGGTAATGTGTTCAAAGATTATTATAGAACTCTCTGTATACCTCTATCACTGTAGTTATCACGCCATGTACTTACTTTCCTGACTCTCCCAGAAGGCTGCTTATTATAGCCTATTCTTCATTCTTCTTTTTTTTTAGCAAAAGAGACAGAGAGTCAGATAGGGGCAGACAGATAGGAAGGGAGAGAGATGAGAAGCATCAATTTTTTGTTGCGGCACCTTAGTTGTTCATTGATTGCTTTCTCATATGTGCCTTAACCAGGGGACTCCAGCCAAGCCAGTGACCCCTTGCTCAAGCCAGTAGTCTTCGGCTCAAGCCAGTGACCATGGGGTCATGTCTATGATCCCACGCTCAAGCTGCTGACCTCTGGGTTTTGAACCTGGGTCCTCTGCATCCCAGGCTGACACTATCCATTGTGTCACCACCTGGTCAGGCAGCCTATTCTTTATTCTATTCCCGATAGTGCAGTGCCAGAAACAAAAATATTTATTGAGAGAAAATTTGAGGTACAAAGTAATGACACATTTTGTTCATAACTGAACTAGTGTTTAAGGAAGTATACTGGAAAAGACTGGGAAGGGTTGCTGTTAAACTGAGAGTGTAAAAAATGGATAGACAGGAAAGATTTGGAATTAAGCACTCAGAGTGAATTAGAACAAAGCTAGGAGTTAAGCAAGAGAGCTTTGGGCATAGGGGAGACTGCTGAGTGAAGGTGGTTTTAGAATTAGAGAAATGTACAACATGAATCAGATCCAGAATTTCATTAAAGTGGTAGGGTTAGCCTTTGAAAGTCTGTGTTTCCGGATTTGGTTTCTGGCATGATAGTTTCTTCATATATTGGGTGGCATGGTTGAGGTTACGATTGGCAAAATAGGGACATAGTGAATATTGGGGAAGAATAAGATAATCATATGTCTAGATAGTCTTCAGCTTTGGGTCATTTCTGTTCTTAGTTCTTATGTTTATGATTTAGGGTGTTTAAAAATATTCCCAAAAGCTTATTTTAGGAAAAATGACTTCATCTCAAATGCAGTGTTAGTTTTCTTCAGCTTTGTGGTTGATATTTTTAGGGGCCTATATTCATCAACAGAAACACTTGATTCACATCTTCTGGTATTTTTAATAGTTAGCATGGTCTAACTTAGAGTGATCTGCTTTCCTATTCGTTTTATGGGCAGGGTTCCTAATTCAAGACTGCCCTCTTCTGTCAGTCCTGATTTAAAATAATCTAAGTGTACTATGTATTATGTGAAAAAGATAAGATAATTTAGGAAAATACATTTGTAGCATTTGATTTAAAAACAGCAAATTCAATGCAGCAATCAAATCACAACTAGTGTTCAGGGAGGGTTTCTGAGACCACCCCAGATTCAGTGGCTCACTAGGAGGACTCACAGGCCTCAGCATGTAGGTGTATTCATGGGTGATTTCTGGTGGTAGAAAAAAAAGCAAAATCAGCAAAGGGAGAAGGCTCATAGAGCAAAGTGGGGGTTGGGGTGTAGGCTCTAGCTTCTAGAGTCATCTCCTGCTAGAGTCACACAGAATGTGGTTAATTTCTGGGTAATGAGTTGTGACAATATGTGTGAAATGTTGCCATCCAGAGAAGCTCATTAGAGACTCAGTGCCTGGAGGTTTTACTGGGAGCTGATTAAGTAGCACCCTCTTCCTGTCATGTACTCAAATTCCAGACTCCTGGAAGGAAGCAGGTGTTCAGCATAAAACACATTATTTGTATAGTTTAGGCACAGTGAGCCACTATCATCGGTTAATAGTGGGAACCCTCTGAGTTCCTGGGCCAGCCAAGGGCCATCCTGGTACATTGGCCTTTCCAAGGATAGCAGATCAGGCCTATGTGAACTCTTTTGCACCAACTGCATGCAACGGTATGGATGAATCTCAAACAACGCAGAGCAAATGAAGGCGGGATCAGAAGAGGATCTATTAAATGATTTCATTTATATAAAATACAAAAAAGTCAAAACTACATGTTAGAAGGCAGAGTAGTGTTTACTCATTGGGTGAGGGTGGTAAATGACGGGAGGAGGGAAGGGGGAAGTGTCTGGTGCGCTACCGATGCGCTGTTCCTTTATATGTCTACTAGTTAAACTCAGTTTGTGACTTTTATGAGATGTGCACTTTCCTGTTAGTATGTTATACTTCATTAAAAAGTTTAAAGAAGTGATCAGAGGATTGGTCATGGTAAGGTAACATGCCTTTTGTTCCTTTCATGGTAAGACACAGGGTACACAGATGGTAGAGCATGGTGAGAGGCAATGTGGTCAAGTAGGAAACAGCAAAGCTTGGGAGACAATAATTCTACTACTGCCATGTAAGTTACTCAGTGTCTCTGAGTAAGTTACATTTTCTTGCCGAGCCTGAGTTTCCTCATTTATAAAATAGAAATATTAATAAAATGACTTGGAATAGTCATTTCCAGCTTTTTAGACAACAAAGTTTATTTTGCGAAGCATTTTTATAACAATACAGAGTAATCTTTTATCCTTTATTAGGCAGATTGTTTCTAAATATGTACAAAATTTAGATGGTCAATTTTGGATTATTCTAGAAAAGTCAATACATAATAACTACTGGGGATGAATTTTTTTAAGACCCCCTGAATAATAATTTTTAGATAATCAGGATATAAAGTTAATTGAGACATGTTTTCTGGAACTTAAAAGTCTAATCAGCTTCACCACCATACTAAAGTATTGTAAAATCTTGCTGTGATACACTGAGTTTAAATATACATATTTGTGACATCATGTTATGAATAGGTCATATTCTGGTAAAAAATAGAGAATATTGTGATTAACTTATTGAATTATCTTATTAAATAACATTTGTTGCTAACTCAAAACATTATAACCATATGAATTTCTTGTTATACCAGTTCAATTCTTTCATTTCCGTCATTAAAGAGATGCTTAATAGATTGGAGGCTGAACATAAGACTAAACTGGAGCAACTTCATATAATGCAAGAACAGCAGAAGTAAGTAGGTTGCACATAACTTGCACATGGTTTAGGCATGATTAAAATATTGATTAATTTTCTGGAATATGGACTACCAAAATTGATGCATTTCAGCTTGATTACATGGAAAACAGTAAAAAAAAAAAATTCTAGCCTATTAAATTAAACTGAGTTAAAATAGATCCTGTTGAAAATCTAATGTCATTTCTGAGTACAAAAGTATAGCATAATCTTAGCATTCTCTCTACATAGAGAAAATTTGCTTCTGAGAGAATCTTTCATCGGCATTAGCCACTGACGTGGTCAAATCTAGAGCGCCACTTATAAATAATTTTCAAACCTATAAAACTGTGGTGTCTTTATTTCTCCCTTTTCTCTTTTCTCTAACTCTAGAAACACTTACAGAGCATTCATTCATATTCAAGGAAAGAAGGAAAAAGTGACAATTATACACTGGAGAATGCCAGTTCATTAAAATCAAATCTTAACTGTATTTGTTGCCCCCAGGGGAGGAGGGAGACACATTGTAAGATACCTGTTAAAGTCTATTCCTGAGCCAAAAGAAATCTGAAAATCAGTAAAATTGATATCAATCATAACCAAGGCTCCTGAATAGAAACTTTTTTGCTTCTGCCTCAATGTGACATGAAGGCTTCTAGAAGTAAATGCACAGGTGTATCGTAGAATGATGTGAAGTAGCCTTTGTGTGCTCTGAGTATTCTGTGATGTGTGATCTTATGATGTTGTATGGATTGACTATAGAAACCCTGAAAATAACTTTTAAAAAATTATAACAAGTTTTTAATATCTAGTATTTATATTTGAGGTATAAATGAATCTTCTTTTTCTTCTTCCAACCTAAATTCTGTCTTTATTTTCAAGGTGTAGGTCTGGTCCATATCATAGTGACTATAGTATTTATTAAGAGTCACAGATTCTGAACTTTTTCTCATATCATATCTCTCAGTGTATAAACTGATGGTAAGAACAATGCTTGCCTGGTTTTATGACATCCTGAGTCAATTTTCCAGTAAATCTACAATGTTGAGTTAAAATAAAATACAACTTGTTTACAAATGTTAATTTTGGGGGCAAGCACAATTACTACTAGTAAATAGTAAAAAAGATTTATGACTCTCCTTAAAGAGTGAAGTTATAGTTTAGGTTCTAATAAATTCCATGTGGATGAACTATTTTTACTATGAGTATTTTTAAAATATGCATTTCTTTGTATTTTATCATAACTCTCAACTCTTCTACAGATCTTTGGATATAGGAAATCAAACTAATGCTTCTGAGGAGACAAAAGTTACAAATGTTGGGGCTCAGGTAAGAAGATATTTAGATTATTTAAGTTTTTATATAAAGTGCTTGATAGTGAGCTTCATTTGGGGAGCATTGATCTTTAAGAAGTAAAGTCACAATTTTTTTTTAACATCATTCAAGCAGTTGACTTTTATCTGTGTCAGCAGATTGACAAAGTCTTTAACAATATTGGAGCAGACCTTCTGACTGGTGGTGAATCAGAAAATAAAGAGGATGTGTTACAGACTAGACATAAAAGAGTAAGTTTCTTTACTACTCTTCTTTTTATTACTCATATATATCTATTGCTCACAAAAATTAGGGGATATTTTAAAATGAATATGAAGTGTTAAAATATCCCTTAATTTTTGTGAGCAGTGTATTACAGAACTTCCTGTAAATCACAGATTTCTTTTTATGAAACACTATTTAGCATCTTAACAAGAAATATTCTTTAATTATTTTTATGAAATTTAAAAGTTATCAGTGAAACATGAGCTGACCCATGATGAGAATAAATATGCTTAAGATTTTTAGTTGCTTTGTTACTCAACCTCCTACATGGTAGCATTTCTAGATTGCCTGACTCCTTTGTCTTTTCTCTGTTTTCCCAGTCACCCTGCTTGGTAAAGTCTGTCTTTTTCTGCATCTGATTTTGAATAATAAACTACAAAATTATACTTTCCAATTGAATTATTGGTTAGCATCCAATATAAACAATATATCAATTTTGAATTTCTGCTGAGGGAAGTTTTTTTCTTTTCATTCAACAGTAAACTTTGGTGTGTGTAAAAGCCCTGGAGCCACTGGACACTGTGGTTCACAAATCATAAGGGAACATACTGTGAGTTTATAGTATAGTAAAGTTGATAAAAGAAACAAACATCAAATTTAATGCAGCCATTGTGGAAGAAGCTGTTTATTTCTTCCTTACCATTTTAATGAGTTCCTGAAATATTTTTGGAGATAGACTAGAGTTGAACAAGAATATCCCAATTTTATAAAATGAAATCACCTAATCTTATTCTCATTGTCTCTAGAAAAATATGACTCTAATGAGCAGTTTTAAAATACTAATTGTTTCCATACTGGAATTATTTTAACACAGATTCTATGAATTTTTCCTAAAGTTAAGTATTTTTTGCAGTTGGTTTAAAGTTAATTCAAATCGTAACTGTGGCAATCACCAGTGTAGGAGTAGTTTGCAAACTATTTGGTATTGTCAAGCATATCAAGACATACTTTACAAAGAAAGAAATCTTCGGTTTTACAAATGGAGTTATGAAGTTGCCAGCTAATTTTTTGTTTTGTTTTGTTTTAAGGCATCACTTACACTTGAAGAAAAACAAAAATTAGCCAAAGAACAGGAGCAGGCACAGAAGCTGAAAAGCCAGCAGCCTCTTAAACCCCAAGTACATACACCTGTTGCTCCAGTCAAACAGGTCAGAGTTCATTTCTTTCTTTTCTTTTTTTTAAGCATACTATTCTTAAGGAGTAAGATGATATATGACTTCATCTGCTTATTGGGGTTTATATAAAAATGTATTTTAAAGAATACTTTAATATGCAGCTTCTAGAAATTATGGGCATAAAGGATTTTCCAGCAACTCCTCAATAGCCTGCCTAGGGTATAATGTTTTGTGATAGTGCTTCTTACCAATTAAGAGGAAGCTAGATGAACAGGAGGAGTTTTTATTTACTTAATTTATTTGGTGAATATTAGGTCTCATGGTACTAATTCAACAAGATTCACTTTGAAATAAATGATCAGGAATATAATAGTCACATTTATGTATTTTTAAGCAAAAAATAATTTTCAAATTTTGGCTTTTTAATAATAGTTGGATTTGTAACTTGATTTAGGAATAGTTTTTCTGCATCCTGACCAGTATTTATTTTACTATGTTCTAGGCAGTGTTCTAGGTGCTGGTACTCTGGCATTGATTAAAGTTCCTCCTTGTAGAGAGTTTTATTCTTACTGGTTTCAGAAATGAACTTTTTCTTGTTAATTTTTATCTCTTAATCACAAAATCTGAGAAAATTTTTTGTATGCCAAAAGGCAAAATCCAGAATATTTTGTAGTTAATTTATGTAATAATAGAAAAAACAAATTTTACACAATTTTAATAAAGTTCAAAATATGAAAATAATAAAGAATCCTTTTTTGTAATACAGATTTGCTAATGAGAAGAATGCAGTTCTGTATTTTAGGATGATGGGGGAAACAACATTTCATTTGAGTTCAAAATTAGTGTTCCCTGTTAGTTGATGGATTACAAGTGTTGATCTGGAAAAAAACATGGAAGAATATGTATTGGCAGGCTAGATTTGGCCTGCACCAACTTGGTGTAGACTTTTAAGCTTAATTTTTACTTGTCTTTTTTTTTTTTAACAGAGACAGAGAGAAAGTCAGAGAGAGGGATAGACAGGGACAGACAGACAGGAACAGAGAGATGAGAAGCATCAATCATTAGTTTTTCGTTGCACATTGCGACACATTAGTTGTTCATTGATTGCTTTCTCATATGTGCCTTGACCGTGGGCCTTCAGCAGACCGAGTAACCCCTTGCTTGAGCCAATGACCTTGGGTCCAAGCTGGTGAGCTTTTTCTCAAACCAGATGAGCCTGCGCTCAAGCTGGCAACCTTGGGGTCTCGAACCTGGGTCCTTGGCATCCCAGTCTGACGCTCTATTCACTGCGCCACCGCCTGGTCAGGCAATTTTTACTTGTTCTTTATAATACAATCTATCAGGTGTTTACTAATTATGAAGTTATTTGGAATTCTTGGAGATGAAGTAATTCCCTCATATTTTTCAGACTAAGGACTTGACAGACACATTGATGGATAATATGTCATCTCTGACCAGCCTATCTGTTAGTACCACTAAAAGTGCTGCTTCAAGTACCTTCACTTCTGTTCCTTCCATGACCCTTGGCATGATGTTTTCAACACCAATTGATAATACAAAGAGAAATTTGACAAATGGCCTTAATGCTAACATGGGCTTTCAGACCTCAGGATTCAACATGCCAGTTAATCCAAACCAGAACTTCTTCAGTAGTCCAAGTACATCTGGAGTGACCACGATGACATTGGGAACACCTTCTACTTTGCCAAACTTCAGTGCTGTGGGGGTTCCTCCTGCTGGTGCAAAGCAGACTCCACAAAGACCCACAGATATGTCTGCTCTTAATAATCTCTTTGGCCCTCAGAAACCCAAAGTTAGCATGAACCAGTTATCACAACAGAAACCAAATCAGTGGCTTAATCAGTTTGCGCCTCCTCAAGGCTCTCCAGGTATTGGAATGGGACCGCAAATGAACGTGATGGGACAGGCTGCCTTTGGTATGCAGGCTAATCCTTTCTTTAACCCACAGAACTTTGCACAGCCACCAACTACTATGACCAGTAGCAGTTCAGCTAGCAATGATTTAAAAGATCTTTTTGGGTGAAGTATATTGCTCTTATTTTTGAAGGATTATTTCAGTTTTAATCATGGGGGAACCGACTTACATCTTTTTATAGTTGGCTTGGTGGAACTATACTTCTATGGGAAGATGAGTGGTTCTAGGACAGAAAATCTGTTTCCATGCCAGCATGGTAGCTGTACGGACTCCTCTAACAGTTGAGTTTTTTAAAGCATTGAGGAATTTTTCCTCTTAACATACTTTCTTCAGATTTTTAAAAGACCCAACCTGTACCAATCTCAAAGAGAAAATAAAGATACCTGAGTATCTTGAATAGCAGAATTTTTTAATCACATGTTTATTTTGCTTGTAAATCTTGGTGTTATTTTAAAAATTGACTTGATGATAATTGCAAGTTTTATCTATTAAATACTACATGGTACAATCTACCTTCACAAGTCATTAGTCTTCATTTTAATATGTGAAAAATCTTGATGCTGTATTAATTTTTTTGCATTTTGTGAGAAAATAATAAGCATAACGAGGAAGGGATCAGGTTACTTGCTTTTTCCAACTATTTACTTCTCAGAAGAACTGATGCTTAGTACAAAAGACTGAGTGAAGACTGAAAAATTTAACTTAATGTTGATTTCATTGGTTCAAACTGAAGGCATTGTTAACCATGTTAAATGCAAACTAATCATTGTAAATTCTATTTTAGCATGGTCTGCCTCAAATAGTAATGTATTTTTCTGCATTTACTTGGCTACCTTTAGAATCACTTTTCCTATGGTATCACAGACTGAAGAGGTAGGTACCGATTTGTACACATATTTGACAAAGCTTTCTAGTATGACTTCCCCAACTACTGCCTTCATATTTCATTTGAATTCAAAATTCTGAGGGTGCAGTAAATATGAATTGCATTTTCAAAAGAAGATTTGTAAGAATTAAACTATATTTAATGAGTAAACTTTTGAGATTTCTGCTGTATTGTTTCAAATGTAATAAACTTTACTTCTATAAAAGTGAACAGTTGTATCTTCTGGCTACCAGGAAATTAATTTTGAGCTTATTGTGATAAAGTCTGACCTCATCACTTACTATAACTGAAGGTTACTTCTTTTCTAGGAATTTCAGAAACATTTTGTTCAAACATTATAAGTAGATGTTTTTAGGAAGGAAAGAATAAATTCTTTTAACAGGAAGCATTCTTTATTTTCATCACCTTTTTCTGACATTTTTCTTTGATTTGCTGATTATTCATTCAATTGCAGATGAAGCCTTATACTATGTATAAATGTGATTTGAATTTTGTTAAATCATATTCCACCATTATCTAACTCTAAAATTATCTTTCAGAGAAATAGATATGTATTACAGTTGCTGCCATAGAGTTTGTGGTTTTTAAAATATCTGAAACCAGCTATTATTTAAAATAAATCTTAAGCAGTTTAGTGTGCTAATACCAAGTTTATTCATTGAAATATATGTGTGCACACACACTAAACATATCATTAACCATACAGTACTTGATTATAAAGTGTAATTTGATGATAGTATTTCTGGCAGCATTCAGTAAGGGATACTTTAATAAAAAGTCAGCTTTACATCTGGTTTCTGTATGAGCTGTACTTTGTTACATGGTTTTAGAAAAAGGACTCAAAGGAATGATGAAATGGCCAAGAAATGGAAAGCACTTTAAGATCAGGTGGTTTTTTGTTTTTTTTTTGTCAAAACAGTTACACCTTGAGCAGATTGTCTTGATTGTAACACAATAGTAATACTTCTCTCGAGAAAAGTTTACATGTGGAATACAATTGCTTACTGTTAAAGACTTTTTTCTTTGTAGCAATTTATTAGACACTGTTTAGTAGGAAATTGCTTTTTATTTTGTAAAATAATTTAATGTTCAATTTTTTAGTTAGAAGGAAAGCTTACTGTAAATAACATACTTTGAACTTCTAAGTATAAAAGTAGATTATTTGAAAAAATATAATATGTAATTGTTAGGTAATTTTCACATCTTGAAATTTGCTTGCTTATTGAGGTAACGGTGCTACATTTTTAGAAAAATTTTCTCTACACTTCTTTTCTATATCCTCAAAGGTATTTTATTTAAATAATTTCCATCAGTCAAACTGTTACCATTGCCTTTTTCTGTTGAGAAATTGCCTCTGAAAAATAGTTCTACTTCCAGACTGTATTTCTGTGTGAACAAAATTTTCAAAGTGCTAGATCACCTTGAAAGTTATTTCAGATATTGACAGCATTTAAGTTCATTGTGCTTAGACAATTAGTAGGTTAAAAAGCACCTATAGAAAAAAACGACAAGAAAGATTCCCTTTTGTTTGAATTGGCTT
Source organism: Saccopteryx bilineata (assembly GCF_036850765.1). Lineage (NCBI taxonomy): Eukaryota > Metazoa > Chordata > Mammalia > Chiroptera > Emballonuridae > Saccopteryx > Saccopteryx bilineata. Next base: position 102,128,597 of record NC_089490.1, read on the forward strand.
TTCTAATGCTAAAGTATATGATATATGTAGAGGATGTATAAAAGGAAACGGAAATAGACCATGTACTTGGTTGGGTTTGATTTGTTTATTTTTGTTTTTATTTTGGAATGCTTATAACCCCTCTTTTCACTTTTGTAAGTTAAGGAAGTAGGTTTTTGTTATGTTGTTTTTTTTAAACCTGTAAAAATACCTCACATGGTTGCTTTTACGTAATAAAGGAAAAGGTATATGTGAAACTACCTGATAGAAAGCACAGCTTATGCACCAAATAAATTTTAGCTTTGATAAAACTCTCCATATTAAGTTGTGATGTCATGCTTTATGATTTACTGGTCTTGAAATAATTTTAGAGCAAAATAAATCTGTAAGAATTCAAATTACTATATAGTAATTTAGAAGATTATGTCAGTGGTTTTCATACTGAAACTGACATTCACTAATAACTGTATCTTCTAATGCAAGCCACATGAAATATATACCTTGTTGGTCAAATAAGTTTGTAAAATATGATTTTTATGTTTGCTCGCTTACAGTTTGCTTTGGGGACTGGGCAGCGCCAGGTATATGTGGGTATGTGAAATCGCAAATTACCTTCCTGCTTGGGAAAGGCCATTGTTTTGCTAATGTTTGCTGGAGCAGAGGTTTTTTGTGCCAGAAAGTTTTGCCGAGAGAAGAAGGAGAAGAGGGAGAGAGAAGCCATGTTTGCAAAGTGAGAGCAGAGAGAATGAAGGGTGCTGTGGAAAAAGCCATATTGACAGGGAAGGAGAAGGTGTGCAGATGGGGAACCAGAGGTGAGGGGCTTTGGGAGCCTTTGATTTTAGAAGAAACTGGAGAAGTTTCTCCTGGTTGTGGAACCGGAGACTGTCAGGGCTTTGGGAGCTCTGAATGAGTCAAGGGAAGTGTTTTTCCCTGTGTGTTCCTCTTTGGCCGGTGTGATACTTTAATAAAGAAGTGGCCCACCATTTTTTGGCTCCACTGTTTCTTTACTGTCTTCCCGAATCCAGTGTGAACCTGCATAAGAATGACCAGGACAGTGGCGACTACTGGCCATACATAACTGAAACAAAAGTTTCAGGAAAAGTCTTGTATTTTTTATTCTGCATGTTCCCTGATCCCCTAATTATTAAGAAAGAAGCTGGCCTTGGTCGGATGGCTCAGTGGTAGAGCGTCGGCCTGGCGTGCAGAAGTCCTGGGTTCGATTCCCGGCCAGGGCACACAGAAGAAGCGCCCATCTGCTTCTCCACCCCTCCCCCTCTCCTTCCTCTCTGTCTCTCTCTTCCCCTCCTGCAGCCGAGGCTCCATTGGAGCAAAGATGGCCCCGGCGCTGTGGCCTCTGCCTCAGGCGCTAGAGTGGCTCTGGTTGGGGCAGAGCGACGCCCCCTGGTGGGCAGAGCGTCGCCCCCTGGTGGACGTGCCGGGTGGATCCCGGTCGGGCGCATGCGGGAGCCTGTCTCCCCGTTTCCAGCTTCAGAAAAATACAAAAAAAAAAGAAAAAAGAAAGAAGCTGGTTACAATCTCTAAAAGGATTTCATGTTAGTTTGAATAAAAGTGAAATACACTGTTCACAAAAATTAGGGGATCAGGGAACATGCAGATATTCTAGTACTTTCAGGCTTTTGTGTAGTGCATATAAGGCCAGTAGCCGGGGCCACCATCAAAGCCAGCTGGCCCGTGTACGTTTGCATTTAATCTGGACAGAATGACTCTTCTTTCGTAAAGAAACTGTGGAGCCAAAAACTGGTGGTCAATTTTCTTCCAGACTCACGCTTGGCAAGTGAGTAAAAACACACAGTGGGAAAACACTTCCCTTTCCATTCAGGGCTTCCAAAGCCACTGCCTCATCCGAGTTTACCTAGAATCAAAGAATTCCACCTCACCAGCCTTATTCACCTCTGTTCCCCATTTCCCTCTCCTGCACAAACTGGCTTCTCCTTCCCCATTCTGCCATTTTGGCTGCCTCCACATGGCCTCCCTGCCCTGCTACAACATGGGCTCTTCCTCTCTGTACCCTGGAACAATGTGGTCTCCTCCAAATGGCCTCCTCGCTCCTTCTTTTAAAAACTTTTGGCGCAAAAGTCCCACATCCAACACGAATTAGCATAACCAAGCCCCTTCCCAAGCAAGAAGAGCAATTAGCTGTATCACAAAGAGCATCACCACATGAGAGCAGCAGCCATCTTTAACAGAGTGAGCATAAGTTAATTTATCTGCCCAGTGCATTTTCACCAATGCAATAAAAAAGTTGGTTTTGCATGTCATTTGCATAATTGAGCAACTTTCTTTGACTTGTTTTTTGCTTTTCTGATGTTGTTTAATAAAAAAAAATCAAATGCTTTTTTTAAATCACTTCATTTTGAAATGTCCCCTAATGTTTGTGAGCAGTATAGTTCAGTCCTATCTTTCTCCAAGCAGAGGACCAGAGAGTTACATAGCCTTTCCCCAGTTGGTCAGAGGAGAGCTACATTGTTGAACTCTGTAGTCCCATGCTGCGTCCTTTATGTCTTTTATTGTATGAATTCTTCTGGAGTTGCTTTTGTTGAAACTGTGCGTTCAGTAATTATTGGGTACCATAAATATATATTGGGAAATTTGACATTGAAGAGGCACAGAGAGATTACAGAACAAATGTTTAGTCAAAATCAGCCTTTGGGCTTCTCTGAACTGTGAGTGAGGGAGCGGGTCAGCAGTGCTTGTGGCGTATGGCAGAACTGAAGCATCTAACCTGGGAGGGGAGGGTGCAATGCAAAAGGCCTGGGAGGGGATGGAGTTTAGTGCGTACTAGAAACTGTCCAGAGCAGCCAAGTTGCTACTCTGGGAGCTACTCCACTTCTTAGAGAATTTAACTACCTGGGGTGCAAGGCACATAATATGCTTTTAGATTTCCTAGTAACAACAACAACAAAAAAAAAATAGGTGGAATTAATTCTAGTAATATACTGTATTTAACTGAATGGAGGCAAAATATTATTTTATTATGGGATTTATATAAAACAATGAGATACTTTACATTCTTTTGTATACCTGGTTTTAAGATCTAGTTTATATTTTGCACTTAGCACATCTCAATTCAGTCTAGTTACGTTTTATGTACTCAGTAGCCAGTGTCACTAGCAGCTACTGTAAGTGTGGGTGTCTATAAAAGCTAAGCAGCCAACAGAGTGAACTATAGCAATTACCAGCTTACTGTCTTCCAGCTCCAAATCCATCCCTTGGTGCTGCTTTGTAACCCTGAAGTGGGACCCTGTAAACGTGTCTGCTCTGCCAGGTGGGCAGAGTGGGAGGCTTCAAAGAGGCAGGCCCCTCAGGTGGGACTGCCAAGTAGTAGCACCAAGAACATACTTCACTCTGGGTTCCGGTTTTCCACTTCCATTTGTAGGAGCCCCGCGGTCCCAGCGGAGGAGCTGCAGCTAACTGCGCCTCAGGTCACGCTGTCAGCCTGGCTGCTGCTTTGGAGCAGCGCCTGAGGGCTGCCTCTATGGCAACTTGGCCATTTCCTCAGGCAACTGTTTTCCCATTCTGTGGCGGGTACCCTGGGACAGTGTCCTTCAGCACCAGCAGGCTGTGTTTCTGTGGACACCACGCCCTCTCCAGAGAAACCTGGCGCCTGCCTGGGGGGTGGGGAAGAGCGCCTCTTCTAGTCTGCAGTTCCTTCATTTACTTTCTCTCACCTTAGAGACAGTCGCTGCTGGTTTTGCAACTGTTACTTCTGGATGTTCGCATCCTCTTCTATCCTTTTAAATAATCAACCACCTACTAATTAACAATCATTCCATTAAAATTTTCCTGTTCCAATATCTAGCATGGTTTCTCTTTCCTGATCTTACCCCATGACATACTCTTGAATCTACTAAGCTATTTTAAACTAGGGCTAAATGGTATATACTTATGCTGCTAGCAAAAGCCAGGGTGAATTATATATACCTAGCCTATATTAAAGCTTTCTTAACCCTTTGAGCAGTGAAATTTTTCATGCTTGCTGACCCCTGGGAGTGAGTGGTTTTTTTTTTTTTCCAAAAAATGAAATTACATAGTTCCAGTTAGAGTTTTATTAACTTAAAATCATGTTTGTCCCTGGCCGGTTGGCTCAGTGGTAGAGCGTCAGCCTGGCGTGCGGAAGTCCCACGTTCGATTCCCGGCCAGGGCACACAGGAGAAGCGCCCATCTGCTTCTTCACCCCTCCCCCTTTCCTTCCTCTCTGTCTCTCTCTTCCCCTCCCGCAGCCAAGGCTCCATTGGAGAAAAGTTGTCCAGGGTGCTGAGGATGGCTCTGTGGCTTCTGCCTCAGGTGCTAGAATGGCCCTGGTTGTAACAGAGCGACGCCCCAGATGGGCAGAGCATCACCCTCTGGTGGGCGTGCAGGGTGAATTCCGGTCGGGCGCATGCAGGAGTCTGTCTGACTGCCTCCCCGTTTCCAGCTTCAGAAAAATACAAAAAAATAAAAAATAAAAATAAAAATCATGTTTGTTTGAGAACCGTTTATGGAAACAAGAAGCTACATTTGCCTTTTATTAATGTTGCCTTACACATTTTTAAAATAAATCAGTCGTACTCTGGATGGTCAGGAGGCATAAGGACGGACGTGAACGTTCATACTGCTCAAAGGGTTAAGAGTTCTTTTGAGCCTGACCAGGTGGTGGCGCAGTGGATAGAGCGTTGGACTGGGATGCAGAGGGCCCAGGTTTGAGACCCCGAGGTCGCCAGCTTGAACGTGGGCTCATCTGGTTTGAGCAAAGCTCACCAGCTTGGACCCAAGGTCGCTGGCTCGAGCAAGGGGTTACTCGGTCTGCTGAAGGCCCACGGTCAAGGCACATATGAGAAAGCAATCAATGAACAACTAAGGGGTTGCAACAAAAAACTAATAATTGATGCTTCTCATCTTTCTCCATTCCTGTCTGTCTGTCCCTGTCTATCCCTCTCTCTGACTCTCTCTATGTCTCTGTAAAAAAAAAAAAAAGTTCTTTTGAAATGCGCCTGTAATGGAATACAGTTTAGCTACTTTATACCTCTTTGATGCAGTTCCAAAATATATATTTTCAAGAGAGAGAGGAAGGTAGAAAAATACCAATTTGTTCCATTTATTTATGCATCCATTGGTTGATTCTTGTATGTGCTCTGACTGGGCATCAACCCTGTAACCTTGGCATATCGTGATGACGCTCTAACCGACTGAGCTACCTGGCCAGGGTTTGCAGTTTAAATTTTATCTTTTTTTTTTTTCTACTTTTTGGATATGTTACTTTGTGTGATGGCCTAGATTGCTAGAAAAGCCAGTGTTTGAGTTTATATAAAAGTAAATGGGTTCCCGGCCAGGGCACATAGGAGAAGCGCCCATTTGCTTCTCCACCCCTCCGCCGCGCTTTCCTCACTGTCTCTCTCTTCCCCTCCCGCAGCCAAGGCTCCATTGGAGCAAAGATGGCCCGGGCGCTGGGCATGGCTCTGTGGCCTCTGCCTCAGGTGCTAGAGTGGCTCTGGTCGCAATATGGCGACGCCCAGGATGGGCAGAGCATCGCCCCCTGGGGGGCAGAGCACCGCCCCTGGTGGGCGTGCCGGGTGGATCCCGGTCGGGCGCATGCGAGAGTCTGTCTGACTGTCTCTCCCTGTTTCCAGCTTCAGAAAAATGAAAAAAAAAAAAAAAAAAAAAAAGTAAATGGGATTGAGACTTTTAATGTCTAGAATTTGAGTGTAGGAGTCAACATTCATGCAGGTCTCTTCCAAGTCTCTGTTCTTAAAGCCTGCCAGTCTTTCCAAATGTAATCAGTGGTCAAATGAAAGTCAGATACAAGGCATTCTGTGGGCACATTAGAAGCATATCGTGTGCATAGACTTAGACTTTGGAGCCAGATAAAGTTGTTTTTTGTTTGTTTGTTTTTATAATTCAGGTGAAAAGTATAGCATTTATACTATATGGGGGTGGGTCGGGATTCTTTTAACAATTGTTCATATTTTGGAACAGATTCAAATTGTTTTTTAAGAAAATCTTGTCTCCAACAGTGGGTACTCCTAAGATCACTTTTATGAAGAGACGGAAAGACCTCTGATGAAGGTGGTATCCTTGCTGGATTGTTCAGTTTCAGAAGGGGATACCATGTCCATCCCACACTCCAAGGGTCACATGGGCCTGCTCTTCATCAGCAATAATGTCTGTACCCCATGTACTTGTCAGAAAACAACCTTTAACTCTCTATTGTCCAGTGTTCAAAAATCTCACTTTTGAGACGTTTATGGAGGAAAACAAAAATTGAGTAATCCACCCATTGCTCTAGACATTCGGAATGAAATGAGGCCCATGGTGGGGACCTTTGTGCCTGGTTGCCTTGTTTGGGCCATGTATTAAGTTCCTTTACCACACTTACTTGGCTCTGGACTGTATTGTGAAATTTATATTCATGCCAGGAATGGTGCAGGTTCTCTCTAACATATAGTAGCTTCTTTGAGGACCCACAGGAGAAATTTTAGTTCAGAAGAAAATGTGCTTCTAAGTCTCTGATTTGCCCTCTGTGAAGTACTGTAATGAATTGCATATTGAGAGTTGGGAGGTTCAGCTAAATTTGTAGGCTATCCATAGCAAATGTATAGGACATTAATAGTACTTACCCTTTCCCTCCGGCTCTGATTTTTAAAAAATCTTATCTGCTTTATTCTGATTTCCTTTTTATTTTCTTTTTCCAAAGTTTTGTATTTATTATGTTCTTAGAAATTCTCAATTTAGAATAAGGTAAGAGTATAAATAAATAATATGGATTGAATGAGTTTAAATCTATCTCTTTCACTAACTGACCAAATTAAGTTTTTCCAGCTATGGAATGAGAATCACTCCTTACAGGCTCATTAGAAGTCAAATGAAATAAAGATCGTGAAGCACCTGGCAAGGTTCCTGGCACGTGGTGAGTGCTCAGTAGATGCCTTACCTTCCTTATGAGCGACAGAGCCTTCTAAAATAATACTTGCTGAATGGAGAACAGATACCTCACCTCGCGTTATTCAAATACATTTATTTTTCAAAAATCAAGTGAAAAACTAGGTTGTGGGCGTGACAATGTGAGGTTCTTGGGCACAAAGAATAATGAGATCTAGGCCTTCCCCTCAAGGGTTTGTACTATGATCATAAAGGTGGCTGAATAAGCAGACTGGTACGGGGAACAATGTGACACATGCTGTGTGACCAGCTCCCAGAGGAAGGACGCCCTTGCCTACTGGCAGAGTTGGGAAGGCTTCTCCAGAGGAGGTGGGGCCTGCACTCGGCCTTGTGTAGAACCTTGTTGAAATTGTTCTTGATGCTCTCCAGTGATTACTTAGGAGTCACATTTTCCCAAATTCAATTGCACACAGTGGGGAGGGGATTAGAACAGGTAATGCCCAAGGTCCTTTTCAATTATGAGATTATATGAAAGCTGCCCAAACGCAGGCAAGTCTGGCCCAATGACTTCTGATTACCAGAAAAGCAGATTTAATGTTGACTGCTTAAAATATTTCCTGTTAGATTAAGCTGGGGATGACAGCAAGGTGCAAGGAGCAAAAATAAGCATAATATTTGTTGCTAAACATTTGTGCTTCCTGGAACTTTTCAGAAAGTTAAGAATTCACACTTATGGGCTCAATAAATGTGTGCTGAATTGATCAATCTGTTGAGTGGTGGTGTCGGACTGCCTAGCCTAAACATATTTAGTCTATAAACAACCAGAAGATGTCACTGTCTCCTAAGTGATGGTTCATTTATTGGCCCCTTTTCAGGTGCATTTTTTGAACATGGACAGGCTGTGACAGATTGATAAGAACATCTGGTTTCTTGTATTTAAACTCTGAGTAGGAAAGGGCCTCACGAGAAATACTTGTCAAAGGTGTGTAGGTGTATTCCATCTTAACTCTTGATGCCTTAAATATGCACCCTGTTTACTGCTTTATATCCTGAGATTATCTGGACGTGCTCAGTTCCATCTGCACTTCCGAGAAAAGTGACGGTGGTGAGATTTCTCCCAAATTCACTCTGATCTTGGCCTCCTTCCATATTTTGAGGTTGCATTATTATGATGCAATTGTATTTATTAAATTATCAGATTTTCTAGGATATTTTGGCCTTGGACGCAGCCTAAGATATCCTTGAATCTTTTTTTCAAGTCACCATTCATGGTGTGTAAAGCAAAGCCAGAAACTTTTTCTGTGCTGTAATAATATACCGCTCACAAAAATTAGGGGATATTTCTAAATGAATATGAAGTGATAAAAAAAGCATTTGATTTTTTTTATTAAACAAGAACATCAGAAAAGCAAATGACAAGTCAAAGAAAGTTGTTTGGCTATGCAAATGAGATGCAAAAACAACTTTTATTTCACTGGTGAAAATGCACTATACAAAAGACTGAAAGTACTGGAGTATCTATATGTCCCCTGATCCCCTAATTTTTGTGAGCAGTGTATAATAATACTATATGAAATGAACCAGTATTTCCTCAATTACTCACAAAAGGACTGTGGATTAAGTCTGAACCAATATAAACTCAGTATCCATGCAGTAAAACATGTTGAAGAAAAAGAATTCTTACAGCCAGAAGACAGACTAAAAAATTGATAGTTGAATGTCTTATGTTTGGGGCTAAGGGAAGTGGGATTATCCAAGATGAAATGATAAATAATTTATTAAAGGCAACCAGTGAGAGCCAGGAGATGAGGGTATGATTTCTTGTCCTGCTCTGCCCAGTATCTCAAAAGAACCAACTACATACATCACTCCATGACATTAACTCAACAGTGAAAGTGGAGTAGTTCTCTGGGTAGTGATAAAGTTCAAAGAAGCAATGAAAAATGAAGTGAAAAGTGTTCTAAGTAAACTCTTCTATGAACAGTATAAAATGCTTAGAACTTATTCCATGCTGTGTAAAGACATCTCATATTTTTGTATTTTATTTGACTTTTAAATTTTTATTAATGGGAAAAAAATGACATCTAATATTTCATATAATGATGGACTGACTAGAAATAGATATATTTCTTTTTGTTTTTTTAAGATTTTATGTGTTGATTTTTAGAGAGAAGGTAGAGAGGGGGGAGAAAGGGAGGAGAGAAGCGGGAAGTATCAACTCGTAGTAGTTGCTTTCTGTATGTTCCTGACTGGGCAAGCCCAGGGATTTGAACCAGCGACCTCAGTGTTCCAGGTTGACACTTTATCCACTGCGCCACCACAGGTCAGGCAGAACTTGATGTTTCTTGGGTGTCCATGTATGCAACTATATGTTTGTAAAGTATTATAGAGATTTTTTATTTGTTAAAAATAGTTTGAAATCATGTTCCTACAATTTAGGAACATAGAGCCTAATTGAATTCCAGTACCCAACTCACAGCTGAAATTTGATGGGACCAACAATGCTTTATTCTGGACTGGAAGGAATGTGGTATAATAAAGTGAGTATTGAAGTCAGATTATTTTAAATCCTGGCTCCACCAAAAACTAACTTTGGACAAGTTTTTGAGTTGGAGCCTTAGTTTTCTGATATGTGAAATGGTGATAATATCTATTTGGTCATTCTATTTGTCATGTCTACTTTTTCATTCTACTTGGTGAGACTCAAATGAGATAGGAAATTCCAGTCAAAAAGATAGGCAAGCAAGACATTACAATGGAATGGGATAAGGGTTCCCATTCACCTCCCCTTAGAAGGAGTTGATGGTGGCAGTCTTACTTTAGGGACTTGTGCATTAGTGTTCTATGTTAATATCTTTTTCTTTCAATTACAGTTTACATTCAATATTATTCAGTATTGGTTTCAGATGTACAGCATAGTGGTTAGACAGTCGTGTACTTTAGAGAGTTGTCCCCCCTCCCCCACTGATATTTAAAATACCCATCTTATTTTACTGTTGTTTTGCCCTGCTTTTTGGTGGAACTCTTTTAGTGAAGCAAACAGGTTAGTGTGTAATCTTTTTTTTTTTTTTTGTATTTTTCTAAAGTTGGAAACGGGGAAGCAGTCAGACCCCGCATGCGCCCAACCAGGATCCACCCGGCATGCCCACCAGGGGGCGATGCTCTGCCCATCCGGGGTGTTGCTCTGTTGCGACCAGAGCCATTCTAGCGCCTGAGGCAGAGGCCATGGAGCCATCCTCAGCATCCAGGCCAACTTTGCTCCAATGGAGCTCAGCTGCGGGAGGGGAAGAGAGAGACAGAGAGGAAGAAGAGGGGGAGGGGTGGAGAAGCAGGTGGGTGCCTCTCCTGTGTGCCCTGGCCGGGAATCGAACCCAGGACTCCTGCACGCCGGGCCGACGCTCTACCACTGAGCCAACCGGCCAGGACCTGGTGTGTAATCTTTTTTTTTTTTTTTTCTGGTGTGTAATCTTAAAAACAAATACCCTTTTATATATTTCTAAAATTTATCAATAGCTAGCACAAGTTCACCTGTAGTTAAGTGCTCAGTGACGTTCTCAAAGGCACAAGGATTCTGAATACATCTTTTTCTGAGTTATGTTAAAGGCCATCTTTAGTACCCACAGGGGGCTTATAGGATCATAATGTATTGGCTGCCATGGTGATACAAGCTCAAGAAGTGGGTACAAGTATCTAGTCCCAGATCTCCACATTCTGCCAGCCAGGTTACCTTGGGCAAAATTGAGTCTTAGTACAAATATTGATCGACTTACGACCTATGCAACTTATGACCATTCGACTTTACAACCACATTCCTAGCCACGACTGCTCCACGTCTGACAGCACAAGTGTTGCCCAGCTGGGTGTACGACAGTGCGGACCAGCTTCTGGCAACACTACCATCTCCGCGTGCACCATTTCAACTGTTATCCCAGACTCAGTACTGCAATTTGTGTTTTGTGTCTTGGATATTTTTCATCAAACCCCTCCCAAGATGTCTATCAAGAGGAAATTGTCTTTGCAAATATTAAACCAGTTGTACTGGTAATGCAATGTTTTACTTAAACCTGACAAATGTAAAAATAAGAAACAAAATGGTGTAGAGATGATACAAATGGCATAAAATGAACAAAGAAAATTATGATAAAATATGACTTAAAGATTTTTATAACATCATTTCACAGTACTGTACATATAGCCTACTCAACTTACGACCAAATCGTGTTACGACTGGTCTGTTGGAACCAATCATGATCGTAAGTCGAGCACTAGCTGTATCTGCTTATTTGTTTCATGGGGTTGTTTTGAGAACAAGATGAAATAATTTGAAAGTGCTTCATGTACAGGTTCAACTATGAATAAAAATGAATGTTGGCCCTGCCCAGTTGGCTCAGCGGTAGAGCGTCAGCCTGGTGTGTGGATGTCTGAGTTTCGATTCTTAGGGAACATAGAAGTGCCTATCTGCTTCTCCACCCCTCCCTCTCTCACTTCTGTCTCTCTTTCTCTCTCTTCCCCTCCTAAAGCCATGGCTCAATTAGAGCAAGTTGACACCTGGCACTGAGGATGGCTCCATGGCCTCTACCTCAGGCGCTAAGAAGAGCTCGCTTGCTGAGCAATGGAGCAATGCCCCAGATGTGTAGAGCATTGCCCCCTAGTGGGCTTGCCTGGTGGATCCCAGTAGGAGTGCATGTGGGAGTCTGTCTCTGCCTCCCCTCCTTTCACTGAATTTAAAAAAAGGTTAAATATAAGGGAAGTTCAATGAAAACAAAATCAATTTTATATACATTTCTACTAGGGACTAATGATAGTTATCAAAAATATTCAAATATGAAAGGATTGAGAGGTCCTGGATAAAGTAGAAACTTTCATGTTGGTCTCAGTACGTTCTGGGGGTAGGTGGGAGTATGGAGTTGAGTGAAGAAAGGGATTGGCTGGAAAAGCTGTCACAATTCAGGAGATAAGGAACCTCAAGACTGTTTTCTTCATTACCTTTGTTTCCTTATAAAGTTTCTTATTTAAAAAACCAATTTGGTCCTTAGCTCTAAACTAGGTTAAAAATTTCCACCAAGCACTTTGATTGGATTTGATGAAATTATTTTCTTGAATAAATACTAACTTCAGGTTGTTTGGGATCTGTTTTATTTATTTATTTATTTTCTTTTTTCTTTTTTTTTTTTGGTCTAGATAGCACATTGGAATGACATAGCCCCTTCCAGTCATGAAACAGTCAGGCTATTGCCTGCAGTGTTAGGTAGAGGCAGTTTTGATATTTATTACATGGTTTGGGTTTTAAATCATTGCAATAGGCAAAATTCTTTGTGAGGAGCAGAGTTAAATTAAAAGGATAATTTGTTATAAGGATGCAGGTATTTCATGAAATCCAAGGGTTGGGCAGCAGGGTCTAGACAGACAGGAACTGGCAGGCCATTAGAAACATGGAATAGTTTCTAATCCTGGTGGTTCCATTCCTCTCTTTGTGCATCTTCCTTTTGTAAGGTGAGTGTAGCCACTCTACAGTTCAAGTTCCAGGATTCTGCAAGATTTACTAGCAGTCTTTTCAATTCCAGTGTTGAATTACCAGGAGAATCAGACACCTGACAGGTTTAGCTTGGTGTCGGTGCCCACCCCTGGTCCATCAGTGAGATGGGAAACATAGCATATTCAGGACTTTGGACCTGTCACCAACAAAGAGGAGAGGGATGCTGGAAATTCTCTGAGAATGAGGACTTGCTATGATCTGGGCAAGAACCCTTAAAGATGTCTTAAAATTATTTTCCTCTAAGAGAAAGGCTTGTAAAAAAGAAAAAAAAAAAAGAGAGAAAGGCTTGTGCATGCGTGTGCGTGTGCACGCATATATATAGAATGATGGGAAGTTATCAAATATATGTAATGACTGGATTTTTTTTTTGTATATTTAGTCTACATATTCCTAGCATAAGCCAAAGCTTTTGTTTCATAGCCCTTAGGGAGTTCTCCCGTACACATAATTTTCTCTGTCTTTGTTATATTTAATATTTTGAGATAGGAGTACATGTTTTAGTGCTTTTCTGTAATAACATTATATAAAATGCTCAAGATTGTTGCCCCACCTCATTTTCTACCACACGGCTCGCTCACCTACCTCTAAAACTGCGTGTTCTTCCAGGCACCATGCTCTCTCATGCCAGTCTTTGCTCTTATGTGTTTATCTTCTGTTTGCCTCACTTTTTCTTATCCCTGAAAGCTCACACTACCATCCCCTCATCTAAGAAGCCCTCTCCCGTTCCCCTTTGCAAGCTAAGTTAGGTATCCTTGCCTGTGTATAAGCGTCTCTCACTACACCATGATGGACTCATTTGATTTTACTGGTTTGTTCCTTCAAGGGGAATGTCACAGTCAACCATTATCACCAGTGCTTCAAAGGGGCCTGCCACACAGTAGGCCTTCAAGAAAAGTTATAGATCAATCAGATGGCAAGTTTGGTGGCCAGAAACAAGAGGCTGGACAGGATTTTTTTTTTTTTTCAGAGACTGACAAGCTCCTCCTAAAATTTATATGGAAATGGAAAGGACTTAGAAGAGGCAAAACAATTTTAATAAAAGAGCAAAGTTGGAAGACTTTCATTTTCCAATTTCAAAACTTACCATACTATTAAGAGATTGTGATACTGGCATAAGGTTAGATATAAAGATAATAAAACAGACTTGAGAGTCCAGAAATAAATCTTCAATTTTATGTTCAATTGCTTTTGGCAAAAGTGCCGAAGCATTTCATTGGAGAAAGAATAGCATTTCTACCAGTGGTGGTGAAACAACTGGATACCCATATGGAAAACAATGAATTTAGATGTTTACCTCACTCCACACATAAAAGTGAACTCACAATGGCTCATAGATTTAAATGTAAGAGCTAAAACAAAACTTTCAGAAGAAAAGAATTGGAGAAAAATCCTTAAGATCTCAGGTTAAGAAATATTTTATTAGATGTATGAACAAAAACATAGTCTCTATAAGAAAAAACTAATAAGTTGGACCTCATCAAAATTAAAAATTTTTTCACTTCAAAATATAGAATGAAGAAAATAAAGACAAGAAGCAGACTGAGAGAAAATATTTGCAAATCTGGTAAAGGATTTGTATTGAGAATATATACTCATATACTTCAATAAAAAGACAAAAAAAAAAACCCTCTTTAAAATGGGCAAAATATTTGAAGAGTAATTTCATCCAAAAAAGATATACAAATAACTAATAAGTTCATGTAAAGATGGTCAGTGTTATAAGTCATCAGGGAAATAAATACAAAATAAAGCCGCAACGAGATAACCATTTCATACCTGTGAGAATGGTTATGCTAAAAAAAGACAACAAGTATTGGTGAGGATGTACAGAAATGGGAGCCCTCATACATGCTAGTGGGAATGCAAAACAGTGCAGCCACTTTGGGAAATATTTGGGCAGTTTCCTAAAAAGTTAAACAGACTTACTGTATGATCCAGCAATTGCACTCCTAGGTATTTACCCAAGAGAAATGCAAATATATGCTCAAAGACTTGCACATGAATGTTAACAGTTTTATTCCTAATAGCCAGAAATTGGAAACAATCTAATTGTTCATCAAGTGGTCAATGGATATGCACAATATAGTATGTCCATACAATGAAATATTTCACAGAGAAGAGAAAAAGAAGGAACAAGCTACTGATATGAGCTGTTACATGGACAAACCTCAAAATCCTTATACTGAGTGAAAGAAGCCAGACAAAAGAGACCGCATATTGTATATAAAATGTCTATGTTTATATGAAATGCCTAGAAAAGGCAACTCTATAGAGACACAGTAGATTGATGGTTGCCTGGGGCAGTGGGGGGATGGGAGACAAGATTAACACTGAATATGAGGGTCTTATTAGGGTGATAGAAATGTCCTGTCTGCTTTGTGCTTTATGGAGATGGTTGCACAACTTGGTTAATTACTAAAAACCGATTGTCCACTTGAAATGGGTGAACTATATAGGTACAATATACCTCATTAAAGGCAGAAGAGGTAGTTGGGGAGGGGAGAGATGAAAAGGAGAGAGAAAGAATATAAGAGAATATGGCAATGAGAAAGACAAGGCTGGAGCCAGGTTACTTGGATCTCAGACTTGGCAAGTCTAACCTCTCTCAACTCCAGTGTCTTGTCTGTGAAAATAAGTTACTAACCACAAAGCAGTACTGGAAGATTGTGGTAATACATAAAGAGTGCTTAACTCAGGGTTTGGACCAGAGAGCCCAGTAAATACTAGCCATAATAATAATTTTGGTAGTTATATTTAACCCACCAGGAATCTAGCTCTGATTTAGATCTATTTAATTCAGATCTTGGAGAAGGCTTAGGACTATGGCTTGCAGAGGGCAGTGCCTGGTCCTATGGAAATGAGTCCTGAGTATCTGAGAGCCAAAAGCTTAGGGTTTACCAGCCATGTGGAAGCTGGAGGACTGGAGCTCTGGAGCATCGGGATGAAGGCCATTTCTTCATGGCGGCGGCATTTATGGAACATCATCCTGCTGCCCATAAATGTGGGAGCAACATGTGATATTTCAACCCTGATCCAGCAATGACTTATGCTGTACCACCACAGGCCAGATCCTGTGGGTCCGAGGATGGATGATTTGGAGACACAGAGGTTGAACATACTAACCTTTGTCTATGAGGGTTTCTAGAGGAAGCCATGTTTCCATGAGACTTAAGAATCCCATGAAGTTACCCAGATGTAGGGTGAGGAGAACTACCCAAGTAGAGGGGACAGCTTGAGCAAATCTCAGGGTCGATAGGGAGCTTGCTGAATTCAGTGACGTGCCGATTTGAAGAACTGAGTGACAAGAATCAAGGCTGGGGTCCCCCATGGAGGGCTTGTGTGCTGTGATAAAGAACTTGGATTTCTCTCGAGGACAGTCAGGACCAGTGAAGAGTTCTAAGCATGTCCCAAGGCTGGCTAAGGTACCTTCAGTTAGAGCAGGCATGGCCAACAGTTTTTGCCCCTGCGCCAGATTAGAAAGAAAACTTTTTCACAGGCTGGATGAAATATTAAAATTAAAAAATGTTAAATAGAAAAATGATTCATTCAGTAAACAAAATTTTATTATATAATTTGTTTATGAATAAATGTGAGTAAAAAAAATTTAAATACAATATTATTTTAATAAAAATATAATTACATACCATATAAATATCCAAACTGTATCACAATCAATCAAAACAGTATTTAGTTAATAGAATGAACTTGAAGGGGTTATATCGCAAATGAAACAATTATTTTGTTTTACAAACAGCCTGGACATGTTTTCAGTTATCAACTGCAGCTATTGTCTGTGCTACAATGCCACTTGATTCAGCACACTTGACCACAAAAATAACGAATTGTTTGACCTTGGGTGCGCACTGGCAAACTCCGCCTAAAAGAATGTGGGTTTCACATTGCTGCTAAACGTCAAACAGTTCATATCGAGTACAGATGAGTACAAAAGTTGTAAATCTTTATAATGGAATTTTTAAAGAAAAATGAAGTATCGCGAATCCATTCGACCAACTATTGAAAGTTAACCCTAGATTAGTCACACACAGAATTCTTTTCTGCGTATCACTATCTTCTTAAATATCTCGATTTCCAATAATCAAAGCCGCTTCCACTTCTGAGTAGCTGAGATTTTAAAGTAGCAGAGAATACTAAAAATTTAATCGCGGGCCACATAAACTCATTACGTGGGCTGGATCCAGCCTGCTGACCATATGTTGGCCATGCCTGCGTTAGATGGTCCCAGGGTTTCCTATGTATGACACCTTGAGAGATTCTGCTCTGTTGATCAGGGGCAAATAAAAGCCCTCCTAGATGTCTATGATGTGGGTTTGGCATTTAGCCTCAAGAGCAATTGTTCCTCCAAGGACCACATACACACTAGTGTTTGGCTGAAAAACTGTTTCCTGGCTCCCGCAAGGGACCTAAGAAGCATAATGTGGTGGCTGAGAGCCTGTCAGCGGGGCCAGATCTCAGAAAAGCAGAGGACTTGGAATGTTTCATGCACTCACTCCCTCCCGGTTGCCTGCTCTGGCTGAGATCCCATTAATAAGCCTCAGCGGCTGAGGGGCAGGTATTGTGCCGGTTACTATAGCATCACCTTGGAAAGGATCACTCAGTGATCACAGCCAAGCTGAATGAGGCCAGAGGGGGATGTGGTCAGAAGCAGCAGGAGGGGCTGGGGATAGGCCACAGATGCTGTGGCTGGTCTCCCTGGTCTCAGAACACCTTGCAGGCTGGAACCCACTCCAGCTTTTCCAGCTGCAGCCCCTGGGAGGGAGCGAGGCTGCACTCAGCCTGAGATAGCACCACAAGCTGCTGTTGAGCTTGGAGCTTTTCCAGGGGCTGAATTCCCGGCCAGACTTCCCTCTACCTCTTTTTTATGGGGGGGGGGGATTGGGGGGTTTGTCTCAACTTGAAAAAGCTGGGCTAGGTTTCTCCTTTTTGATTTTAAGTAGTTAACTCCGTGAGAACTGACTTTCAAAGTGTTCATCGAAGACAGCAAAGTGGTCCCTACGCTGGAAATGAAGAAAGATGACAGTTTCTGAGACTGACTGTTAACGGCTCCTCGGCTTGTGGGTGTCCCTCATTCAAAATGCCTTTCAAAGCATTTGATACTTTCAAAGAAAAAATTCTGAAACCTGGAAAAGAAGGACTGAAGAATGCCATGGGAGATTCATTGGGGATCTTACGAAGGTAAAGTTTGAACGCAAACTTTAGGTTTATTCCTGAGTCACTTCTTCATACTGTCAATGCTTGAGAGATTTTGCTTGATGGTCTTAAAGCTATATTTTAATAAAGACAAGGTGGGTCAGGTTAGATGGCTTCCAGAGCCCCTTCCAGCTAAAATGGGCTATGCCTGGGAAGAAAAAGATGCATCAAAAGCATAGGGTTGAATTAGGAAAATACCAAGACATGCATTCTGCTTACACAGCAGGATTAACGCTTACTAGACATGGTGATATTATATAGTGTGTGTTTGGCATTGAATTAGAAAAGACTTAGGGAAATAATATTTCATAGCAACTCTATAGAAATGACAAGTATGGTTATGCTTTGAGCTGAAATAATTTTGAAGAAATTTTTTACTTCATTTTTCACTGTAAATGAAAATATTTGCACACTGTTTACCTTGTTATATAAACTGGTTTCTGATTGTATAGTTTTCAAAGAAAAATGTAGTTATACAATAGTTTGAATAAGGTAACAAAAAATTAGTTATCCTATAAAACAGAAACTCTTACATGCTTATAATGGGAAAATATTAAGTACTATCATTGAATTGAATGTTTTTGTACAAACAAATATTTTTAAATATTAAAATACTATTGAAAAGAGAGTTTGCCATAAATGAATGAACTGGCTGACATTTTAACTTGTGATTTTATTATGGACCTAGTAAATGCCTTCTTAGGTTTTATTGATGAATTAATAAGTGGTCCTCACATACAAGGTAAAATGACTCACTTAATCTCTGATAAAAAGGAATGTGAAAAATATCCTTGCTAACAGTTTTGTGTGTTTGAATGGTTATTTTTAATCACGATGAGTAAAAATGTCACCTGGTATCTTCTTTTAACCTTTCTATGTTATCTCTTAAATTGAAAAGCTTTAGCATTTAAGGGACTATTTCTAGGCACACTGAGATTCTCTTCATTTCTTGTGTTTTATATACAGGGGCTCCTGTCAGTGTTAACATTTTTACTGTATCACTCTTGATGAGCTTTCATAGAGAACTGGGTTGGGCACCTTATTAATTTAGTGATTAAAAACAAAAGGTTTCAACCAGACCTGAGTTATCATGTGCAGATGAAAACCTGCTCAGTGAAAGCAAGATAAACCCTCCGAGCATAGGGCATGATGAAAATAACCCATCCTTTTAAGAGTGCTTTAGCCTCTGTTGGGCTCTCCCCAGGTACTGCCTTTCTCCTGGTGGTGTTCGTTTGATTAAAAATGGAAAGGAGGTGGTGAACACACAATACAATATGCAGATCATGTACTATAGAATTGTACACCTGAAACTATGTAATTTTATTAACATCGCCAGGCACTTAGCACTGTCAGCACACTTGTAGGAGGACTTCAGTAAAAATAAAGCCAAGTTTGAACCTTTTCTTTCAGGTCAAGAAAGGAATAAAAGGCATTAATTGACCAGTGATCTAAGTTGATCCTCAGCTCCAGGGGGCGTCTTTGAACAGAGCTGCAGAATTAGGGCTCGTCCAAGGAGACCAGCTCTGCCCCCTCACTTAGTGTTAACCTCATGTCTGTCAGATAATTAGATATTTAGTGCCTTGTCCAGAGCCTGGCATTTAAAAAATGGACATTCCCTCCCTTATTAATTTTTCACATTAAGCCAGTTGACAGAATCCAGTGTGAATGAAAACAAACAAACAAACCCTATAAAGCACTGTTTTCTGTTTTTTCAGGGACAAGGGCAAGAACCATTTGGAGGTTAGAAACACCGACTCTAACTTAGCAAGCAGAGGAATCTCGATGTCGATTAGTGTTTGAGATTGAGATCATTATCTAAGTGGAATTCCTGAGGCGCGTTTAATCAAGGAGCGGAGCGCTCCTCATGGCCGGGGAGAGGCAGGTGCACAGGGAAGTGTTTGAAGGTCGCACTTGAGGCTGATTACAGTCAGGCATTGTTTGGCTTCCTTGAAAACGGTCATTGATAAGAAGCAACTGAACAATTTCATCAGCTCTTAAGCAATAATATTTTAGAAGTGTAGGAAGAAAGATGATGATGCACTCACTAATCGTCCTATATTAGAACAGATGGCATAGAAGGCATTAACTTTGAAAAGTAATGTCTGGAAATTGATGTACAGGTCCATCCAACTAAAATGACAATATGGCTGTTCAATAATGTGTAATAAATGATAATAACAAACACTATGTTCCAGTTACTATAAACTTGTTTAATTTTAACAGCCCTATGAGGTGGGGTCAATCATAATCACAGTTTTACAGATGAGGAAGCTGAGGCACAGAGAAGTTAAGTAAGGTGCCCAAGGTCACTCAGCTTCTAAGTTGCAGAGCAGGATTTCAGACCAGATGATCTTTGCCCACCATTCTCAGTCATTACACTATGCTAACTCTCTAAACAAGTGACTTTGCTTTTTCCACTTGTCTTGAAATTTAACCACTCGTTTAGGTTTAGGGAGTTCTTTGGGCTATAATGTAGCCAGCAACCTCTGGATATTAAGGCATATGGAGTTTTCTCCTAATGAACTGTAGTATGGAACACTTTTCCCAAGGGAGACTGAGGGGGATATGGTCTCCTTGTGTTCCTATTTTCCCTTTAAAGAGTTGGAACCAATCCCTATGTTGTGTCCATCCTCAGCATTTGATGATTGTGTATTGAAGCTCAGTGCACTGTCTGCTCCTCTGACAAAGGTGGGTCTGTTAGAGTGGGCTCAGAGCAGGTGGGCCTGGATTCCAGTGCTGCGGCATCAGGACATCCCGTGCTCTCTGTCTGCACAACCTCAGGCAACTTGGTTCCCCCCATTGCAGCCAGGGCAATTCTATTTTTTTAAAAAAGTCAGATCTTGTCTTTTCCCTGCTTAACACCTCCCACCATTCCCACCTCCCTTAGAGTTAAAGCCCATGTCATTTTCCAATGGCCTTCAGGACCCTGCCTGATATGCAGGACCTTGAGAAGACATCCTGACTCATCTCTGACATTCTTTTCTTGCCCACCCACTCCAGTTGTACTCCGCACTCCGCACTCCTCTTGGAGCTCCCTGGACCCAAGAAGCTTTTCTCCCAAATACCCTGTGGCTCATTCCCTCCCTTTCTTCAAGTCTCTCCTCAGAGGCCCCCTTCCCAGGGAGGACGTTCCCGACCACTCTACTTAAAGATAAAGCTCACCTTCCCTCCTTTCCCACCTAATCCCTCCCCCTCTTTCCTGCTTTCTTTTACTCCACCTCTGTCTTAGGGAGGGTTCTCTAAAAGCAGAGTCAGACACAGGGATTTGGATGAGCCTGGGTCGTGAGTTTTTGATTTATTGAGGGACTGGGGAGCCCTTCCGCAAAGTGCTGGGGAGGGAAGGAGTAAAGCGGGCTAGGGAAACAGAAAACCAAGCAGGGATGTGATCTGAGGTAAAGTATGGGCCAGATCACAGTGGGAAGCTCTGGAGCATCACTGGCCCTGAGCAAAGGGGCAAGTCTTGTATCAGTCAATCATTGACTGTGGGTGGTGCCAGCAGGGATGGGGGTTTTATAATGGAGGCCACATAGCAGGGAGGCAAAGGGAGCAGCTGAGAGCTGCCAGCAGCTCTGGAAGTGTGCTGGCTGAGAAAAGGGACCTGGGGCGTGTGGTATAGTCCTGTGGCAGCCACTTATTGTACCACTCAGATCTTTTTGCTTCTCACGATTAAATTCACTCCATCCAGGCTCAGCTTCTCCAAGACTCTGTGGTCATAATTCCTGAAGAACTTTCAAAAGAGTTGGTGGGATGCACTCCAGCTCCCACTGGTCCCTCCTGTCTATCCATTCTTGATTGCCCTCACCGCTGTTGGTTTCCCTACAGGTCTGACTCTCTGGTTAACATATCTTTACCCTATCACGGTTGCTGTATTTGAGGTAAATTAGACAAAGTAGTATCAGGATATGTCCCATAGGACCACCAGAGGGACAAACATATGTCTTCCTGCTCCCAGAATGAAGCAATAGTTCTAACCCCTCCCAAAAATCAGGATAGGTTACTCTTTTTTTTTCCTGTATTTTTCTGAAGTGAGAAGTGGGGAGGCAGAGAGATAGACTCCCGCATGCAGCTGACTGGGATTCACCCGGCATGCCCACTAGGGGGCGATGCTCTGCCCATCAGGGCATTGCTCCATTGCAACTGGAACCATTCTAGTGCCTGAGATAGAGGCCATGGAGCCATCCTCAGTGCCCAGGCCAACTTTGCTCCAGTAGAGCCTTGGCTGTGAGAGGGGAAGAGAGAGACAGAGAGAGAGGAGATAGGGAAGGGTGGAGAAGCAGATGGGCACTTCTCCTGTGTGCCCTGGCCAGGAATTGAACCTGGGACTTCCACATGCCAGGCTGATGTTCTACCACTGAGCCAACCAGCCAGGGCCAGATAGGTTACTCTTGCCACCCTGGAAACCCCTGGCCTTGCCTTTTGGTCTTGGCACAAGAATCCCAAAGTGAATGGGCACCAGTCATAGCTGTATAGTCAATGGAATTTCCATTATATTACAAAGTGGAAAAATTCTTCCTTGGGAATCAGGACTTCTAGACCCATAGAACCTAAAGTTGAAGGGAGGAGATACTCTTCAAGTGGGTTGCTGGGAGTAATGGTACTTCTACCCCTTGTTTCCAAGACCCTATTCTACCTATTGGGGACACAGCAACATATAAAACTGTTGGTTTTTGGAATATACTGCCTCCTGAAGGATAGCATTCTATCCTTACAGGGGTTCATCCTTAAGCTGATGCCTCAGCTGCATCTTTAAGATGCTTCCTTAGCCTCTAGAATGGTACGGTGTGTGGTAGGGCCAGTGGATTCCTTTGTCATGTGCTCCTGCTGTTCCTCCTTTGCATTAGTTGGGTGTCTTGGTCTTAGGTGATGTTATGTGGGAACCTGTGTTTGTTCATCGGGATTCTGTAAACCCTCAGATAGTGATGCTGGCTGAGACTTGCAGGCTAAAAGGACAAAGTCATGTGTAATATATGTCAACCCCAATCAGGATGAGTTGCTACTCTTTTCAGGATGAAAGGAGTCTGATAGAATGCCACCAGCAGTCTGGTTTGTCTCCTCAGGGATTGTGCCATGTCAGTGGCTCAGCACTGCTCTCGTTGCTGACAGCAGTATAGCTAGATCATCTTGGTGAGTAGGAGCCCAAGCATAGCTTCCATCTCTGCTACCATGGTTACTCTACCAGTCTACTGCTCTAGAACTGGGGGGCTGCGAACAGAAGCCGCAGCCCATCAACCAGCCAAGCCAGCCTGTCTCATTGGCTGTTCAGTGCCTCTTTCATGTGGAAGGTCTCTGGTGTGTGTTCCTGAGCAACCTGAAGGTCTTATGCTTTGTGTCACTCTCATAGGTTCATCCATGTGTCTGCTGATTCCTGTGAGTCAGATCCCCTCAACTGCCATTCTGACTTTGCTGCCCTTGTCTCTGATTTTTAAAGTGCTGCCACTGGTCTCTGCTACTCCAGGATTCTATCATTCTGATTGCTTCTAGGGAGCCCAGTCTGGTACAGCACCCCCTACTGTCCTCATCCTGCTGAGGACAACCATGGCCGAGCTTCTCTCTGGTGCTGGTGGCCTGTCACCACCGCATTCTGTAGTGCTTTGGTAAAGGGAGTATTAGCTCAGGGCTCCTGAGGAATATTCTTAGCTCATGGATTTTCTGGTTTCATTATATAGCATGTCCACTTCTTTGAGCCCTTTGATCCCTTTCTCTATAATCTGCCTTAATATATAGTTCTGGCATCTCTCTTCAAAAACAAAATAGTTAAAGAGCGACCTATTTATTGAGGAGTATGATCAACATTAAAGACGTCGTGAATTTTGTGTTTCACATAACAGACATTGGAATTTTAGCTACAGGAATAGAAGAGAGCCAATTTAATCCTCACTAATTCATCCATGTGGTCCAGTCACACTCAGTAGTTCTAACATTCATTAAAAAATGAAATAAACCTATAATTTAGGTGTACTGGACAGAGAAGGAAAGGAGAGGGAGTGGATCCCTGGACCCAAGAAATAATACTCTTGTGGTAGTCTTGTAGTCTCTCTTCAAAATGAATATGAATGGCAAGAGGAAGGAGGTTAGACGCACTTATTAAACCGTGACTTGACTTCACCAGACCCCCATCTGCAGGTTCTCAGTCAAAGTAGGAAGTCACTCATGGTCAGACTAGAAGGTGGAAGTCACTGAGTCAAATCCACATCAAAGGTGTGTCCTGCTCAATTATGGAACTACTGGAAACTCTCAAGTTGTTTTAAAAAAGTCATGGTGGCCATAGTCTCTGACTACAATGCAACAATGACTAGAAAACTAGTACACAGTTTTGTTTTTTTTAAAGTGTCAACAAGCTCCTCTTGGCATCTCTACTTTGTCTAGGCTTCCAGAAGCCATACTAGCAGCTAATTAGAACCATTGCCCTGGTCTTTGCCAGGATATTAAATCCTGTGTCAGGGAAGGTGTCCCTTGTATTTGCTTGCAAAGGCTGCTGTAGCAAAGTGCCACATGCTGGGTGACTTACATTTATTTATTTTCTCACAATTCTGGGGGCCAGAAGTCCAAAATCATATGGGCAGAGCCAAGCTCTCTGAAGGCTTGGAAGGAAGATTCACCTTTGCCTCTTCCTCACTTCTGGGGGTTGCTGGTCATCCTTGGCATTCCTGTGGACACGTTACTCCAGTCTCTGCCTCTGTTGTCACATGGCCTTCTGCCCTGGGTTTCTGAATCTACGTGTTCAAATTCCCTTCTTTTTATAGGGACGCCAGTCACTGCATTAGGGTTCACCCTAATCCAATATGACCTCATTTTAACTTGATTACATCTGCAAAGACCCAATTTCCAAAGCAGTTCACATTCACAGCTATCCGAGGGTAAGTCTTAAACATATCGTTTGGGGGAACACAATTCAACCAACCTCTCATATAGACAAACTTTCTCTTGCCCAGCTTTATTGCCCTCCACCTTCTTCCTGCATGTTGAGGATCCCTTTCCAGATGCACTCAACTGCTCGCTGCTGTTAAGTGTTGGTTAGATCCTGCTTCTTTGGTGTATCACTCCCTCTTGTACTGGCACGTACTGGCAAGCCCAGTACCTGCTTGATGCGAGGTCTGGTTCGATTGGTCTGATGGCCGGGAAGGGAGGGAAGAGTAGACTGTGAAGAGCATCAGTATTGTCTTACCTGCCCCATTTGAGGCTTTGCCTAGTTTTCAAGTAAGGGGAGGAGGGACATTTACCTTCCAACAAGAGCAGTTGGCCACTTCCGCAGGTCCAGAGCATTCTGAGGACTTTAGCGTGTTAGATGTTCAAGTGCAGCTATGCTCTAACCCAAGTCTCATATATCCTCTCATCCCACGTTCTCCGGATCCTATTTCTCATCAAGATCTCGGCTTTGGCGTAAGAGACCTAACTAAACTCAGAATTCCGCCGTTCCTGGAGTTTTGCTGGTTTTCTTTTTAGAGCTAAGCTTTTGTTTTGGAATCATTTTACACCTACAGAAATGTTACAGAGATAGTACAGAGATTTTCTATATACTCCTTGCTTGGTTTCCATTAATGTTAACATCTTACATTAATATAGAACATTTGTCAGAAGTAAAATACCACCATTGATGCATTACTAATTAAAGTCCATACTTTATTAAAATTTCATTACTTTTTCCACTGCTCCCCTTTTTCCTGTTCCACGATCCAATCCAGATACTGCATTGCACTTACTCATCATGTCTCCGTAGTCTCCTCTGATCTGTGACTTTTCATGACTTGATCTCTGATCAGCCTTTTTCTTTTTATGACTTGGGCAGTTTTGAGGACTATTGATTGGGTATTTTGTAGAAAGTCCCTCAGTTTGAGTTTGCCTGACATTTTTCTTATGATTAGACTATGGTTGTGATTTTTTAGGAATAATACTGCACAGGAGAAACACCGTTCTCATCACATCCTGTCAGAGGGTACGTGCTATTAGCATGACTTATTACTAGTGATGCTCACCTTGATTGATTGCTTGGTTAAGGAGCCTTTGCCAGATTTCTCTGCCTTTCTTTTTTTTTTTTTTTTTTTGTGGCAGAGACAGAGAGATTCAGAGAGAGGGAAATATAGGGAAATATAGGAAGGGAGAGAGAATGAGAAATTCTTCATTGAGGCTCCTTAGTTGTTCATTGATTGATTTCTCATATGTGCCTTGACTGGGGGGCTACAGCAGACTGAGTAACCCCTTGCTCGAGCCAGTGACCTTGGGTCCAAGCTGGTGAGCTTTGCTTAAACCAGATGAGCCCGCGCTCAAGCTGGCGACCTCGGGGTCTCGAGCCTGGGTCCTCCACATCCCAGACCGACGCTCTATCCACTGCGCTACTGGCTGGTCAGGCGATTTCTCTGCTTTTCATACTCTATTTTGGAAGCAAGTCACTAAGTGCAGCCCATACTCACAGAGATGATTCTGCCATTTTTACAATAAAGTCTTGTTCCTGAACTTCAGTTCTGCTGGCCCTCTGATGCTGGAGAGATGGGCTTTAAAGATTGGCAAGAGAGCGACTGACTTTTATACTTTCCTTTAAATTAGTGATTGATTGTCCGAATCCTGTTATTTTTCTCTTTTCAAAGCATCAGTGACATTTAACAATAGCCACTGAACTCCATGGAGAGCTATTTCTCCCAGAGCTCCCCAATCACCAAAGATACTGCATGAACCAGTGCCTCCCCTTCCACATGCATTCCATCCCAGCTGACCACAGGAGAAAGTCTGATTACCATTCACACTGATACTACCTGCCAGGAACTGTCAACACCCCACCTACCACTAGTGGTGGGGTCCTCATTGCTAGTCAGCTAATGAGAAATCTAACTCCAAGATCTCACTCTGAGAGTGCATCCTAGAATTATTTCTTAAGGACTCCCTACTTCAGGGGTTCAGCCCAAAATCAGGGTACAGGACCCCTCAGCTTTTAGACTCTCAGCCTTTTTTCTTCTAACCGTTTCTTATCTTCTAGTCTAGCAGCATATTTTCTTACCTAGGGTTTATTTTCTCTTTTTCTAATGTTCCCCAATATCTTCATCATAACCAAATCCTCTATATGCTTCTTAAAGCTTAGTTGCAAAGGTCACAGACTCAATACCTACAGAGTAAAGTAGGGTCTATTTTTTTTCTTTTTAACAAAGATGTACTTTACATGTCAACACAGAAACAACCTTTACTTTCATGAAGAAGCATGTGATATCATTCACAGTTCTTGGTTGCGACCAACAGAATCCACTCTAGCTGAAGTAGAATGCAATTTAGCAAAGCATGTTGGGAAGTTCTCTGACCCTGTCGGGGGACCAGATCTGGATGCTCCCCCTCCAGGAAAAGGGCAGGAAAGAACCTATTCTATCATACCACAAGACGTTTCAGATAAAACACAGCACCAGTGCTTGCCTCTAAGAACTCATTATGACTTGGTCTGGCAGTTCTGCCCCAACAGTCACAGAGGAACCAGCTGTGTCCTCTATCGGCTGCCGTTTGCATGGTCATTTCCCCGAATGCGGCATTCTCTTCTTGTTTCCTTTGCCATCTAAGTCTTACTCAGTGTAAGTGCCACTGGTTTACACACATCACATAGCAACATCATAGCTGCAAGAGAGCACAGAAAAAGTAATTTTCTCTCCTGGTAAGGCAGGACTCACAGTTTCAAGGGGCAGTTAAGATATTTGGCATTTGTAAGTGGTGGTTGACTGTTATGTTTGTTCCTGGTCTCATCTTTGTTTTTCTACTTCTTCTTTTTTTTTTTTTTTTTGTATTTTTCTGAAGCTGGAAACGGGGAGAGACAGTCAGACAGACTCCCGCACTCGCCCGACTGGGATCCACCCGGCACGCCCACCAGGGGCAATGCTCTGCCCACCAGGGGGCGATGCTCTGCCCCTCAGGGGGGGAGGGGTTGCTCTGCCGTGACCAGAGCCACTCTAGCGCCTGAGGCAGAGGCCAAGGAGCCATCCCCAGCGCCCGGGCCATCTTTGCTCCAATGGAGCCTTGGCTGCGGGAGGGGAAGAGAGAGACAGAGAGGAAGGAGGGGGGTGGAGGTGGAGAAGCAAATGGGCGCTTCTCCTTATGTGCCCTGGCCGGGAATCGAACCCGGGTCCCCTGCACACCAGGCCGACGCTCTACCGCTGAGCCAACCGGCCAGGGCCTGTTTTTCTACTTCTGATAGAGATATGTGTACAAAACATATCTTTCTTTCTCTTCATTTTAATGGTAAAAAAAGCAACAGTGCAGGTATAATGTTATATGGCAACTGAGTTCAGTGTTAGAGTGACAGTAGGGAGCGATGGGGACTTGACTGAACAGAAGAGCCCATTGTAGCTGTGAGGGAATGTGGGCTAATAATTCTAGACCTTCAGATTTTTTCAAAATAAACTGGAAGAGTTTCACAATATGTGAAAAGATACAAATGATTCTTTTTATAGTTGATAGACTGTGTTGAGTTTGCCCAACTGATTATTTTTAAGAGGAGAGTAAATGCAGTATAATGGACATATCACAATCTGAAACTAGAGAAGTCAATGAAAAATCCAATCATCTGTTTAAAAGATGCCAGAGTATCACCTCCTTGGAAGAACCACCTGCAGAGGAAAGACTACACTACAACCAACGGCGAGTGGGCTACGATAAAAAAAATGTACCTCCCTACCTCCACCTAGCATTTTATTAAGATTTGGGAAAAGAGGAGAAGAAAGAATCTGAAAGTGAATTAAATTTTCCACTATGTATTTTTTAGCAAGTTTCAGTGACAGTAATATTAAGGTCAAACCAGATAGCTGGGTCATGGGGTGTGGATGAAATCTGGTGATACCCTCACGAGGGAACTCAGTGAAGCACATTGTTGAAGACACATCCTCTGGGCTGGGGCCTGTATCCCACTTCAGATGACTTAGTTTCCTCATCTGTAAAATGGCAAGATAACGCTCTGTGTACCTCTGAGCATTGGTAGGAGATTGAAATGACTTAATGCCTATCAAAGGGCAACACAATAGCCAGAATATCAGTAATTTTAGCCATTATAATTCATGTTAGTAATAATAATGATGGTAGTTATATTAATAACATTAAAAAAAATGCAGGTAGCCCTGGCCAGATGGTTTGGTTGGTTGGAGCATCTTCCTGAAGCACAGAGGTTATGGGTTTGATACCTGGTCAGGGCACATCCAGGAGTAGATCTATATTCCTCTTCTCTCTCTCAGTCTCTCCCTTCTTCTCCCTAAAATCAATTAAATAAACATTTAAAAATGAAGGCTGCATCCGACTTTGTGTTTCCCTTTTTCTTTCTTGGTGCACTATTTCTTTTTGAGTAGTACATTATGTTTTTTCTCTAACCCTGACCCTTCCTTTTTCCACTGTAGAAAAATCGACGGGACCAACGAGGAGGAAAATAACATTGAGCTGAACGAAGAGGGAAGGCCAGTGCAGACATCCAGGCAGAGCCCCCCGCCCTGTGACTGCCACTGCTGTGGTGTCCCTAAGCGTTACATCATTGCTATCATGAGCGGGCTGGGATTCTGCATCTCCTTTGGGATTCGGTGCAAT
Organism: Saccopteryx bilineata; assembly: GCF_036850765.1. Classification (NCBI taxonomy): domain Eukaryota; kingdom Metazoa; phylum Chordata; class Mammalia; order Chiroptera; family Emballonuridae; genus Saccopteryx; species Saccopteryx bilineata. Next base: position 102,157,731 of record NC_089490.1, read on the forward strand.
CTTGGAGTGGCCATCGTGGAAATGGTCAACAACAGCACCATCTATGTTGATGGGAAACCGGAAGTTCAGGTCAGTGTCAGTTTATGGCGGGAGCTGTTTGAGCAGCAGCTGTGCAAATATTTTGCTACGTGTAAGAAAGCAGTGCACTTCATTCATTGATGTAACAATAATGTAGAGCAGCTACCATGTGCCGGGCACTGTGTGAGGGGACGGGGATAGATGCTGAAAACACAGGCTGGACTCTCATCTCCATAGGGCCATACAAGCAACTGATTATATATCAGGGTTTAGGTGCTGTGTTGGGTGATCTGAAACTTGGGATCCTATAAGGGAGGGACCTAATAAGAATTTGATATTGTGAAATAATTTCCAGAGAAAGTGATGGCTGGATTGGAAGGATGAGGAAGAATTTGATGTAGAGGGTTTTGGTGGGATAGAAATAAGAGTCTTTGAAAAAAAAGGAACTTTGTGTGTCAAAGACTGTGGGGGTGGGAGAGAAAGAGAGAGAAAGAATGGTGAGTTTAGAACTGAGATAGGAGTTTATCTTTTCTGTGTCAGGGTCCCCTTTTGGCAACCTGGTAAAGACTTATAAATCTTATGAACCCTTTGTCAAAATAATGTCTTAATTTTTTTGGTATTTTTCTGAAGTTGGAAACGGGGAGGCAATCAGACAGACTCCCACATGTGCCCGACCGGGATCCACCCAGCATGCCCACCAGGGGGCGATGCTCTGCCCATCTGGGGCATCGCTCTGTTGCAACCAGAGCCATTCTAGTGCCTGAGGCAGAGGCCATAGAGCCATCCTGAGCGCCCAGGCCAACTTTGCTCCAATGAAGCCTTGGCTGCGGGAGGGGAGGAGAGTGAAAGAGAGGAAGGAGAGGGGGAGGGGTGGAGAAGCAGATGGGTGCTTCTCCTGTGTGCCCTGGCCGGGAATCGAACCCAGGACTCCTGCATAGCAGGCTGATGCTCTACCACTGAGCCAACTGGCCAGGGCCAAATTTTCTAATTTTTATTTTTTAAGTGAATGGAGGGGAGGCAGAGACAGACTACTGCATGTGCCCTGACCAGAATCTACCTGGCAAGCCCACTAGGGGGCGATGCTCTGCCTACCTGGGGTGTTGCTCCATTGCAACAGGAATCATTCTAGTGCCTGAGGCAGAGGCCATGGAGCCATCCTCAGCGTCTGGGGCCAATTAGCTCCAATCGAGCCAGGGCTGCAGGAGAAGAGAGAGAGAAGTGAGAGGAATAGGGGTAGAGAAGCAGATAGACATTTCTCCTGTGTGCCCTGACTGGAAATCGAACCCAGAACATCCACATGCTGGCCAGGCCAACGTTCTACTACTGAGCCAACCAGTTAGGGCTTATTTATTTATTTTTTTTGTGACAGAGAGAGTCAGAGAGAGAGACAGATAGGGACAGACAGATAGGAAGGAAGAGAGATGAGAAGCATCAATTCTTTGTTGCAGCACCTTAGTTGTTCATTGATTGCTTTCTCATATGTGCCTTGACTATGAGTGACCCCTTGCTCGAGCCAGCGACCTTGGGCTCAAGCTGGCGAGCCTTGCTCAAACCAGATGAGCCTGCGCTCAAGCTGGTGATTTCGGGACTTTGAACCTGGGTCCTCTGTGTCCCAGTCCAATGCTCTATCCACTGTGCCACCTGGTCAGGCAGGCCTTAAAATTTTTTAAAATTAAATATATGAGATTATAAAGAAAACTAATATGAAAATACAGATATCAAAATATTTAAAAATAAAATTTGTGAAATAGAAACATATGAGCTTCTTTTCAAATGACAAAATCTAGCAATGGGTCTAAAACTCAGTGTAATTTTGAATTTTAAACTAGAAACAGTAGTTTGAGATAGGGGCAACTACTGCTATGTAGATATGAACATATTTATAATTTCCCCTAGTAATAGAGACATAGGTATTGTTAACGTGACTGTGGTTTGTTGCCTACATTCATAATTGCAGAAAATGCTAAATTTCAGTTAGCAGTTAGTAGAGATGAAGATGCCTATTTTTTATCCCATCCAAGTCCACAGATCCACAGGATTCCACGCACAGATTCCAGGGTGAGAACTCGTAGGAGAGCAGAGTGTGGGGTGAGCACTAAGGAATGGAGGCAGCAAGGTAGACAGGCGTCAGGTCACGTGAGCCTGGTAAACCACGTATGGAGTCACAGATGGGCTTGAAGGAGAGGCGAAGCTATCGGATCTGTGCTCCAGAGTGATCACTGTTTAGCCAGTGATCTCCCAATGGGTCGGGATTGACGTGAGTGGAAACAGGAGGCCCAGTTTAAGGGCTGTTGTAGTCATAATCGAGCAACCTCTGGTGTGACTTTAAATAGTATTATTTTTTATGAATCACCAGAAAAAGAAAACTCTGGTTTGTTTTTTAAATGATAGGCCTAGAGAATCAATGAAAATATAGTAGACACCCAATAAATACATGTTTTGTTGTCTTGAACACATACACTGGAGTGACTCGTATGGAAATTTATTTGTTTACAGAAAGGCATCTGATAGTGGGCTTGTCTGCTGCTGGCCCACAACTAGAAAAACAGTTAGACCAGAGCTCCCCAACTGGTGTTTGCAAATCACCATTCTATAGGCTGTGCTATGAAGAAGGTGCCCTGTGACAGGGGAGCCCTGACTGTGCTGTGTTCTGTGACAAGCCCCGAGAAGGGTCGAGGAACGCTGTTTCCCGCACTTGAGTGCAGAACCCGTTCCTTCATGCTGCATTGATCCGTGTGGCCTGCGCCAGTTCCTGCCAAGCCCTGATTTGAGACAATTTGATTTCAATCCATTAAGAAGAAGTCTTCAGTTGGCCTGCAGCCTTTAAAAAACTCTTTTTAATTGAATTTATTGGGGTGACCTTGGTTAATAAAATTATATAGGTTTCAGATAATACATCATCTGTATATTATATTGTGTGTCCACCACCCCATCAAATCACCATCTGTCCCCACTGTACCCGCTTCTGTCTCCCCCTCCCCCCTTTTCCTCTGGTAATCACCATACTGTTGCCTGTGTCTGTGAGGGTTTTTTGGGGGTGGGCTTCATCTCTTCAACTTTTTCAGCCAGCCCCCCAACCACACTCCCCTCTGATGGCTATCAGTTTATTTTCTGTATCTGTGAGTCTGTTTCTATTTTGTTAGTTTATTTTGTTCATTGGATTCCACATATAAGAGAAATCGTATGGTACGTGTCTTTCTCTGACTGGCTTATTTCACTTAGCATAATAATCTCCAGGTCCATCCATGTTGTTGCAAAAGGCTTTCTGTTAATCTAAGAGAGATTATTCTGCCAGAAGAAAAGAGCTCCATGGAGATTCTTCTAACTAGTCTCTTTTTGATGTCACAGCTGAATCTGTTCTACAGGGTATCCTGGTTGTTATTTTGGGGGTGGGGGTGGGAGGGAAGTCAAGTTGTGGAGAACATGCCAGTGCATTTTTAAATAAAGCGTGATGTGTGTTAGCGAGGTTTCAGCTGTGTGTCGCGTGCATTCTCCCAGCCTTTTGTGAGCAAGGCCAGCTAATTGAAATGTCTGCTGAGGCCCAGAGCTAAATGAGATGCTGGTTTGCATTTGTTTGTTGCCCGAAAAGATCAATCTTGGTCGATAGGGTCTGCTTTGAGGTACACGGAAAAGACATTTTGATAAACCTGAGGGACAGTGCTAGTATGTGCTGTCTAGTTTCTATGGTTTTGCTTTCTGGAGTGTTAGAGAAAGTGATTAAGATCTAAAAGATACTTTATGTTCATTTTCACAGGTCTCAAAGGTAGAAGTTGGGTAGCCTTTCAGAAGCTCTGACGCAACTCTAATGTATAGTAGGCGATTCCTCTTTTGTCCAGATAGAACTAAGCTTAGATATTAGCTGAGTGTGTTCAACCTGATGATAAAGTTATTTTACTAATTGTATTAAGAAAGGCTCTGAATGGCTGGTAGTTTTGTTTGTTTGATTTTTCATTTTATGGAGGGAAATCTAGATATTTTTCACTGAGATCATTTTAAATCCTCATTTTCAAAAGAGTAGGAGAATTAACAGAATGACTGGATAGGCCTTGTAAATACATAGCATATATTCTATTACTGGAATAAAAGGTAGTTTTAGCTGATGTGTAAATAATCACTTGTAGTTTCATAATTATGAGTTTGAAAACATGTGAAGCTAGCATATGGTAAGCCATAATGACTGAAGTTTGAGAAACTGTATTTCTCATTACCCTCAGGAAAAGTCCAGACTTCTTCCCACGAACCATGAGCCCTGTAAGGTTAAGCGGATGGACTTCGGAACTGGCCAGACCTCGTTTCAAACTTGACTCTTGTTTATTAGTTCTGAGACCTTGGGCAAGTTGCCCTTGTGTCCTGGTAAGGGATTGCAGGTTACAAAAGAATAGAAATTCAGTGAAACCAGCTCAAGCTGAAAGGGAATTATGGTGGGGCAGTAAGGGAGCTCACGGACGTGGTGGGCAGAGAGTAGCTCCGCTGTGTACATTTGTATGGTCAGTGCCCTGGACAGGGCTCCCAGCCTGAGGAGGGACTGAAATCCATGTTGGTTATGTCATTATTTCCGAGGCCTGAATGGAGGCCCTGCCAGGAAGGCCAGAGAGGCACTGGGCCACCTGGGAGCTAGGGACTCCTCAGCTAGGGCCTTTAGCATGCTTGCTCCTCGTGGTCTCTCCTCTGCTTCTCTCAGAGTCTGCTCCATCCTCAGGGTCTCTCCACGGATGATTCTCTTTCCTTTTCCACGGTTTCTCACTGCTCTCCAAAGCGGAAGTTCTTGAGCCTTTCCCTTGCCAGAGAGGTGACTTACTTGTCCCTGACTCCAGGGCACTTTCAGTTCAGTACTGCTTAACTGGAATATCTTGGTTCTTGGAGAGAAAGAGAGAGAGAAACAGAGGCCGTCTGACTGAATCCAGCCTTCCTTCTCCCTGCTCAGATGTCCAGTTAGCTGAGGGGAGGGGGAGAATCCTCTTGGAAGGAAACGTGAACAGGGAGACAGAAATCAGCATTGCTAGGAACTCTTTGTTAACCTTCGTTGCCCTTATTGTGAAATGGAAATAAAAGACCTGACTTGTTGATCAAATGAGATAATTTGGTATTAATATATTAAGTACCTGTATTAGTCTCCTAAGGCTGCCATGACAAATTACCACAGACATGGGGGTTTAAAACAAGAGAAGTTTATTCTCACACAGTCATGGAGACCACAAGTCCAAAGTCAAGGTGTCTGCGGGGCCATGCTCTCTCGGAAGGCTCCAGCTTCCAGTGGCCCCAGGTGCTCCGTGGCATGTGGCAGCATCAATCCGGCCTCTGTCTCTGTCTTGACATGGATGGCCTTTTCCATCTGCCCAAATCTCCCCGTGCCTCTTATAAGGACGCTTGTCATAGCATTTAGGGCCCAGCTGGATAATCCAGAAGAATGCATCTCAAGATTCTTGACTTTAATCACATTGGGGGCCATTCTTACAGCCTAACATAGTACTTTACTCAAAGCTTGGCTTACACTAACGGTTCATACTTGGGGCCATTATGATTCTAATGGGGTTCAAGTGATGGTGAGAGTCAGTTCTCAGCAGACCAAGTGCTCTTCTTTATGTACCATTCATTTCCTTCAGAGAATGAACAGAAACACCATCCCATCAAAGAGTAGGCATGAGCAAGGGACAGTGTGATTGACAGCCAGCCACAGGATCAAGTGGATTCCTCTGTGTTGGAGCCTTGGTTCATTGGGTTACTCTGTGACTTAAGGCATAGAAGTCTAGTCTCTAGTTCTTAGAAAGAAAGTCAAATCTTTGTGAGCAATGGAAAGAATATAGTGTTTGGAATCAGGCAGCTAAGAAGTCTCAGTCTCAATCTTGTCTCTCCTTGTAGCTAGTTGTCGTAACTATCAACTTGTAACTAATATGACCTTGGGCAAGTAAGTTACTCTCTCTAAGCCTCAATTTCCTCATGTACCAAGAAAAAGGAGCTAATAATAATAACCTTTAGGTGTTGTAAGGATTAAAGGAGGGAAATATATAGAAAGTGCCTTAGTAAAATCATGTCCCTCTTCTGCTCAAAGCTTCTAATGGTTTCCATCTCTCTTAGGGCAAAAGTCAAAGTTCTTATAAGGACTTAAAGGGCCCTTCACAGTTTGAACCTCTCTAACTCCTATCCCCCTCTCCCTGACTCATTACCCTCCAGCTTTCCTGACATGCTGTTTATTCTTTTAATACATCAGGTACATCCCGACCACAGGGCCTTTACACTTGCTGTTTTTTCTGTCTGAAAATCTTTCCTCTCAGATAATGAATGCACAACTTGTTCCCTTCCTTCCTTTAAGGGCTTTACTCAAAAATTGTCTCCTGACCACTCTCTGTAAAATCACAACCTACCTCATGCCTACTCAATATTTCCTGACCCCTTCCCTGCTTCATTTTTTCTTCTCATCACCGATCACCATTTAACACAGTCTGCACTGGTTTGCACTCTGCCATCCCTACTGGCATCTCCATGGAAAGAGCAATTACTGTCATGGTTCACTGCCATGTGCCCATGTTCTAGGTGCCGAGAACAATGTGTGGCACATAGTAGCAAGAAATAAAAATTTATGGAGCTGATTTGAATTAATGATCATTACTCTTGAGCTTTAATGTCCCAATCTGCAAAATGGGGGCTCGAGTACAGAGACCAGGTCAGTGTCTCCTGGACTGTGATTTCCTAGCAGGCAAAGGCAATTCTTATTTGAGTTTGTATTTGCACTGTCTGGCACCTGACCCAGAACCCAGGGGGCACTAGGTGAATGTTGAATAAATGAGCAAATACAAACGTAACAATTTGTGACAGGAAAATAAACTGTGATGAAAGTTTATGAGACATAGTGTATTGATAAATAAAAACCCTTACTCCGTAATAAGAACACCTTGCATTTTGATATCAATGCTTTACAAAGTCGTTCATTGCTTCACCTAGCAGCTATTGCCTGGAACCTTGTCCATTCCAGGTATCTGTTTTAGGTCCTGAGGCGATGAAGTCATAGGACAGGGCTGCTACTTCAGAGTTGCTTGCCACCCAGAGTGGGAAATGGACACCTGCGTGGATGGCTAGTTTTGGAACAGCACAGTATGGGTGCCCTGGCTGTGGAACAAGTACAGGAACCAGTGACTATATCAATTTGAGGGCACTGGAGAGCCTCCTCAGAGGAAAGAACATTTTCAGGGAGTCTGAAAAGAATGCGTTTCTTTGCCTGGGGAGGAAAGTGAGGCAATGGACTCAGCCTTAGGAAATTTCAATGGCCTAAGACTTTTGGAAGGGTGCTTTATTGCCGTTGTCATTATCATCACAAAAATGACTGCTGAAATTTATTGAGGTCATACTACATTTCAGTGTTAAATGTATTAAATGCAAAACCCATTTTTTAAAATTAATTGAGAGGCAGGGAGGCAGAGAGACAGACTCCCACATGCACCTGATCAGGATCCTCCTGGCAAGCCCCCTACTGGGGCAATGATCTACCCTTCTGGAGCTGCTGTTCCGTTGCTTGGCAACAGAGCTATTTTATTGCCTGAGGCAAGGCCATGGAGCCATCCTCAGCATCTGAGGCCAACTTGCTCCAACAATTTGAGCCATGGCTGTAGGAGGAAAAGAGGGAGAGAGAGAGAGAGAAAGAAGGAGTAGGGGTGGAGAAGCAGATGGTTGCTTTTACTGTGTACCCTGACCAGGAATTGAACCTGGGACTTCTACATGCTGGACTGACTGACGCTCTACCACTGAACCAGTTGAGCCATTAAATGCAAAATCTTTAAGCAGATGAATAACCTGCTAGATATATTGGTTCTGTTTCATACAACTTATGGGTAGGTAGAATAGGCTTTTTATCCTTTTTAAGAAATGAGAGACTTAAAAGACTCTCATTCCCTTTGTGTTCTCACTAAACTGGCATCTGAATAGCCTAGTAAATAACCTAGTAAGTCTAGAATTTATTTTGTTTTATTCACAAGCAGTTTCATTTTCTTCTTGGTATTCATCATTATTTGGTATATATATATATTTTTTTTAATTTGACATGGCATATGGCATATTTTCTTCAGCTATATGATATATATGGTTACAGATGATATGTCTATATATATGCCATATTCATATGGCATAACTTTGTACACAACCTCTTACTACAAGGTGAACTACATGAGAGTAGGTACTTTGTTGTGTTCACTGCTATATCCCAAGCACACAGGAGGCCCTCCATAAATAATTGTTGAATAAAGGAAGGAAAGAAGGAACTTGTGGGGCTATTCTGTAGGCTCATCAGTGAAAAATGGCAGTCAAGTGTTATAAACACCATTGTATCTGATTTCTAATTTCAGACAGCACAGTTTAACTGGGATCCAGAGACGGTGGGCTTTATCCACGGATCTTTTTTCTGGGGTTATATTGTGACACAAATTCCAGGTGGCTTCATTTCAAACAAGTTTGCTGCTAACAGGTAAGATAGATCGGTATAACATGAGCACTGCACAAATCATAAGATGGCTTTGGACTTTTAGCAAGTCTGCAGAGCTGGCTCTCAATTTGGGGGGACAAAAGAAAGGACAGGAGCCGTTCCGATCAATGTGATACACAGATATCAAGCCCAGCTGATCCTGTCCTTAGGGATCTTTTTATTTATTCTAATTTATCTTGAAATTCTTTGAGTGATTATGTAATAAAAAGAATAATTGACTCCGGGTCAGGAGAAATAGTTTTTGGTCCCTAAGTAACTCATGTGGTGGCCTCTACGGAGTTGCTTTCCTTTCTGCCCTGAGTCTCAGCTTCTGAACCTGTGAAATGGAGCGTGGGTTAGATTGTGTTTAAGCCCCCTTTGAACAGTGAATTTTGTGATCCTATGTAAATATCATCCAGTGCTATACAGGTTTTGTCATAGGGACTGGCCTCTAAATTGCAAGAAGTCTTTAATGCCCTTGAGATTCGATAGTAGGTGTTTGAGCAATTAAATGTAGCCAGGACAGAATGAGGTTCCACAAGAAGCAGGGAGTTCTGTTACTCGCAGTGTTCAAGCAGGACACGATGGCGGCTTAGAGGAGACATAGGTATAAATGTACCAGAAAAGGAGTGTGTGAAATATCCCTCCCAATTATGTGTCCTGTAGGACTTTACATATATGGATTTTGTGAAGTATGCATTTTATAAAGTAGTGTTTTTCAAATTCTGAAACACAACTCTTTAGATGGTAATAAAATTAATGTAATAATTTACCAATGAGCATTTTGTAAAAAAGAGAAAGATAAATAGAAGATAATTAAATAGAATAAAATAGAATAGAAAATAACTTAGCTCATGTACATTTAAGTTTTTGGGTTTTGAACCTTGATTCAGTTACATTTGTGTGTATGAATATGTATTGGGTTTCAATATAAATTATATTTTGTTTTCTGGATCAAGGTAAAAAAATTGTGAAAGTTAATACACACACATATACATATACATATATATAAAATCTAAATATGTATAAACATGCAGTGGGGGGATTCAGCTGGTTCACACTGGTTCGGCAGAAATGACACCTAATTTTTTTGTTGAGTTTGGCAAACCAGTTGTTAAAAATGGCACTTGTGATCAGGGTTCTCTCTTAGGTGGGCACCTGGGCAGCTGCCCAATGTGGAAATCACAAATTTATATTGCTTACTCTTTTTTAATGTTTATCTGTGCAACAGCATATTCTAAGTGCCCGTAGTAATGTTCATTGTGTCCCCGAACGGTGAAACTGATAGGAAGCTAAGATAAAAGCAAAGAAAATTCCAAGTGAGGACACCAATCAAGAAACAATATGGAAATATCTTAAATAACAGTTTTATTGTTTTTGTCAGGTATTATTTAATATTTTTTTCATTAATGTTTCAAAACTCTTTCTTTTTTTTTTTTTTTTTACAGAGGCAGAGATAGACAGGGACAGACAGACAGGAACGGAGAGAGATGAGAAGCATCAATCATTAGTTTTTCGTTGCGTGTTGCAACTTCTTAGTTGTTCATTGATTGCTTTCTCATATGTGCCTTGACCGCGGGCCTTCAGCAGACCGAGTAACCCCTTGCTGGAGCCAGCGACCTTGGGTCCAAGCTGGTGGGCTTTTTGCTCAAACCAGATGAGCCCGCGCTCAAGCTGGCGACCCGGGGGTCTCGAACCTGGGTCCTTCCGCATCCCAGTCCGACGCTCTATCCACTGCGCCACCACCTGGTCAGGCTCAAAACTCTTTCTTATAATCTAGTTTCCTGTACCTTTTTTGTTGTTCTTATTTAAGTATTAAATGCATGAAATAATAAACTACCTTTCGGTATATCATTTTTTTTATACTTAAAACAGTCATTAGGGCAGAGAACCGGTTGTTAAATTATTTGAATCCCACCACTGTAAGCATGACTGTGTTCACTTATGCTCTTGTCTAATTTGTGCCTTTCATTGTCACTTGCCTATTATATTCTTTTTTAAAAGTGAAATAATATTGGCTTCTATGATCTCTGGAGTTACAGCTTACATTTCAGCCCTAAAAAGACGTCATACATGATTTCCTAGCCTGTAAAATGGGCTGAAGCATCATTAACATGTGTTTCAAAGGAAGAAAACACTGCCTGCTCTCATTTCCCAGGGCATGCCAAGGCAGGGAGGAGAAACAGGTGGCACGGGGTGAGAGTTGAGGGCAAAGGCAGGTACACGGCCTGTCTTGAGCTTGGCTGGTCCCAGGATGTAGCATGCTTCTCAGGTAGTCTGTATTCCTTCTGGAAAGTGAGAGCAGAATTATGCTGCAGGAGACACACTCAAATGTGCATAAGTCTTGAGGTAATAGTTAGAATGGGTCATTTGGGTGGAATTAAGCAGAATGATGGATTTCCAGCTAACTCACCTCATGCTGGTCAGTCTCCAGCATCAAGACCTCACCCAGGCAAGACATCCCTGTGCTGCTAAAAACATGCCCCTGATTGGTCCAGGGACTGGAGTTTGGGAATCAAAGCAGCTAAACAGTCTAGTTTGGGACATACCAAACTGTAACACACCTATTTTTCTTTCTATTAATTTCCATAGTGATCTCCATGAACTGTTAGGTTTATTTCTATATTTAACTAAATTGTCACATTCATGAATAGGCCTGCCCAATAACACAGTGTTTTGGTCCTCAGGGTTTTTGGAGCCGCCATCTTTTTAACATCGACCTTGAACATGTTCATTCCTTCTGCGGCCAGAGTGCATTACGGCTGTGTCATGTGTGTCAGAATTCTGCAAGGTCTAGTGGAGGTAGGAGAGTCTTAATGTTTTCAATATTGCTGGAGACAACATGGTCCTTTGGAAAACTCAGCTTCTGAAGAAAACTCCTATTATTCAGTTTTCCTATCTTACACCTTGCTTTGCTATCTCAACTCTGGTTATGACTACAATTATGAATACTTTAATTTAAAAACCTTGTGTGATTCCAAATTTAAACACAATAGAGGACTGTTTCATAGAGTGCAGAAGTTTAGGTGAGTTAAGGATTGCTCTTAGAGATAATCTAATACAACTCTTTTCATTTAATAAATGATGAAACTAAAGCTCCAAGTCTATAATTCACCTAGCAAGGGCTCTTCTCACTGATACAATTTAAATGGATTTATGAATAAATCTGTAGTTTCAAGAGTATAGTCTTTATTTATTTATTTATCTTTTTTTTTCTTTTTTCCTGAAGTTGGAAACGGAGAGGCAGTCAGACAGACTCCCGCATGCGCCCGACCGGGATCCACCCGGCATGTCCACCAGGGGGCGATGCTCTGCCCATCTGGGGCATTGATCTGTTGCAACCAGAACCATTCTAGCACCTGAGGCAGAGGCCACAGAGCCATTCTCAGTGCCCGGGTCAACTTTGCTCCAATGGAGCCCTGGCTGTGGGAGGGGAAGAGAGAGACAGAGCGGAAGGAGAGGGGGAAGGGTGGAGAAGCAGATGGGTGCTTCTCCTGTGTGCCCTGGCTGGGAATTGAACCCAGGACTCCTGCACGCCAAGCCGACTCTCTACCACTGAGCCAACTGGCCAGGTCAAGAGTGTAGTCTTAAATAGAGATGTAACTAAATGAAGGGGGTAGCATGATCTAGTCAAAGGGCTTTGGCAACTCCTCGACTCTGCCACTGGAATGCAAAAGTAGCTGGAGATGAATGAACATGGCTATGCTCCAGAAAACATAAAAACAAAGAACATTCATTGTAAGCAACACTATTGTTGAAATCATGGGTTTGATGTGCTAGTTACATTTTTTCTGAAGCATGTTAGAATATATATATGTCACAATTATATTTAAAAATGTAGGCTGTTGTAGCACCTCAAATCCAACCTAGTTCCCACTAGAGAGATATATAGCACATTTTAAAAAATACTGATATGGTGGAAAGAACATGATATTGCATCCATGAAGGCTAGAGTCTAGTTAGTTAATGGCTCTGAGCCTCAGGTTCTGTGTCTTGAAATGAGAGGATGGACCAGCTGATGGTGGAATTCCCTTTCTATATACTATAATATGAAATATAAAGATCCCCCCATTCCCCATTATGCTTATGTTTGAACTGGTATTCAAATTTGAGCATCTGTGCTGTCAGTCAAATAGCTGACACATGCTCTTTAGTATCTACAAGTTGGGCTTTTATATGGTAGCCTGTGTTAAAGAATCAGGATCCACTTTTTAAACACAAACAGAAACTGGAGTCAAGTCAAATAATCTATTTGTAACCATTTTGCCAGGGTGTGACCTACCCAGCGTGCCATGGGATGTGGAGTAAGTGGGCACCACCTTTGGAGAGAAGCCGGCTGGCCACGACCTCTTTTTGTGGTGAGTATATTAGAATCACAGCAAGTTTCATTTAGGGATGCTTTTGGCTTCAAGTGAAGACCCTACTAAATAGAGCCTATGTTTTTCATATAACAGAAGTCCAAAGGTGAGCAGTTGCTGGTGTTGGTTCTGCTGCTCAATGATCCATCCACCCAGGGCTTCCACATGCTCTGAGTTTCCACTCCACGGTCCTCAGAGTGATGCTTTTTACTCTCCTACTTGTTCCTCATGCTCACAAGGCTGTCACAGCTCCCGGCAGCATGTCCATATTTAAGGCGGAAGAAAGTGGGAATGGGTCTCCTAGGCACGTATGTTCCATTCGTTAGAAAAGCAAAAACTTCCAAAACCCCCTAGCAGGCTTCCACTTCTATTTCCTTGGTCCTAATTACATCATAGGCTTTACTAACTGTAGAGAAGGCTAGAAAGCAAGAGCCTAGCTTTTTCACCATCATTTAGAGAGGAAGGTAAAAAAGGAATTGGAAATGGTTGTTGGATTAGCCATCAAATCATATTTGCCAAAGTCAAAAGCTGAAGAGAGAGAATCATTAAGCTCCCCATTCCTATTCTTTTCATAGATGGAGGAACTGAGACTAAAGTTTAAACTTTAGTTTTATTGAACTGAAACTCAAGTCGCATCACTTGCCCAAGTTCACATAGCTACCAAGTCGTGGAGCTAGACCACCTGATCTTGATTCAGAGCTGTCCTCACTACTCACTACTATTATACATTGTCATAGAGACCCTGTAACTAATTATCACAGTTATATTCCAGATAAAAATAAAGTGGAGACTATTCACCTTACCTGAAAGTAAATTAGTGGCCCCTTAAGTAGTGATGCGACTTTAATTCCTGGGTCTCCAAACTTCACTTGCTAAAGTGGCCTTACTCTAAGCCATCCATGCCTTTGGGACCAGCCCTCTGTATTTCTGAGAGTAAATTGTGCTCTGAAAAGTCTACCTAGGTATCAATCAGCAATTGAACAAGGATAGCACATGCTCCCACCATCAACACAGTTGTAAAATACATTTTCTTTTTTTTTTTAGGGGGAAGGGACCCAAGAAGACAAAAGTGCCTCAGGCTGCAAAAACCACAATGGGGTTGGCAGAGTTGGGATCAGAACTTAGGCCTGTCTCGTTTTTCAAGCTGACGTGCCTTCCCTAAGAGAAGCTAACCTGTACTTCTTAGCTAAAAGGAGAAATAAAGCTTTCTCTATGTTTTCTGTGAATATTTTCATTTTTCCCTCATTCTTTTTCTTTACCTCCTTGAATCTTCATCATCATTGTCCCTGGAATTTGGGGAGACATATTCATCAATGTGCCTCTTTCGTGCCTAGTTTGGAATTGCCTGCACAGCTGAGATGTCTTTACATCTTTAGCTTCTGTTATCTTCAGACACCCCTCTGTCTCTTGTTTGCAGTTCGAGGTCATCTCCACCCCCGCTGCTGACCTTACACCAAGTCTAGAAGAATATAAGATTCTGCCCCAGCTGAGCCTGTGAACTGTCAGATCCTTTTCCTTATTTTCCTTGAATGGTTTGTTCTTAAGGCTTTTTGTTTTGACTTCCCAGACAAACAAGAATGACCAGTACCTGTTCTTGGTGTCTTTATAGCCACAAAGGTGCTGATTGAAGAACTGGTTTGACTTTCACAGGAGGGTACCTGATCAAAGTGACAGGCTTGATTACAACCCAGCTAAGGTGTGGCCTTGGTTTCAAAGGACAGCCGGGGAAACTGCCATTAGGAGGAAACCCAGGCTTGAGACTAATTTGTTCTTATACTTAAAAAGTATTGGAGTTGGAATGGACCTTAGAAAACATCTAAGTATTTTATAGAGGAAACGGAGGGTGAAGTAGGAAAATTAGAAATTCTTACAACTACTGAGGACAGACCTAGTGACTTCCTCACCCCCAATTCACCAGTCCCCACTTTCCACGCCATTCAACAAACATTCCAGGGCTTCCTCTGTCCTTGTGGTGAGCGTACAGAAGCTTGGGGCTCAGGCAGCCCCCTGGGAAATTTGGGGCAAGATCCTCTTTGGGGTATGCTCAGGGCTGTGGGTGGGCATGGAGAGATCACATGCAGCCATGTCCAGAAGGATGAGGAAGAATTTGTTCAATAGACAGGGAGGAAGGACAATTTCAAGTTATATAATTTCCTAGATGAAAGAATGCTTCTTACTATGAGGAATTTCAGGGCACTTGTGAGTGGGGGAGGCAGGGCTGAATTATTAAATAATTTAGGATAAAGGCTTTGAATTCTTATAGACCTGGGTTCCTGGTGCTCACACCTGTGTTACCTAAGGCAATCTACCTCCCCTTTTCCAGCCTCAGTTCACTTCTTGGGAAATGGGAGCGATATTTGTACCAATGTCAGCAGGTTGAAAAAGGGGTTAAATAAAATCATGGGTCCAGAATACTCAGTACAATTCTGGGCACATGGAAGGCACCCAATGGCTCCTGCCCTGGGCATTTCTTTGCATCACCTAAACAGGAGCTTTCCACCCCCACCCCACCCCTCTGCCACCCCCAGGGTGTTTGGCCTGGGGAAGAAGACCCCCTTCTCCACACACGGGGCGGAGTTGAGTGCAGCTCCTTCTGGAATGCTCTGGAATGCTTGCCTTTTTGCTTTGAGGAAGTCTGAAATTAAAAAAAAAGTGCATGGTCATTCTGTACATGACAGTGGCAGTTTTAGTTGGTGTTAGTGTAGCCTTAATGATAGCTTACAAAACATCTTCCCATACATGGTTTATTTGCTCTTCAAGTCAACTGCGTGACAGAGGTTTCATCCCATCTTCTATCTGAGGAAAATGGTTGGGTGGGATTGCGAGACTTCTTCAGGTGTCATGATGTCTAGATTTGGGCTTCCAGGTTGGACCTTTAGTAGCCAGTCTGGTCCAGTGTGGCAAGACAGGATTTAACCCCTTCACAGGGACCCCCAAACTCCTGCTCCCTGAAGGTCTCCCTTCACATTGCTTTCTGGGGTACAGAATGGCCTTTTGCTGTTTACTCTTTCTGAGGGAAGAATTTTTTCACTCTCATTGCAGAGGGAATTTCAGAAAGCTATTCTTTTTTATTCAGTTAATATTATGAGTTCACAGGGCTCATGTTTCCCCGGCAGGCATTATGGAGCTGCAGGAGGTAGTGAGGCCAGGTCACTGCCCCTGCCCTCATTATCTTGTCTAGACAAGATAAACATCCACACATAAGTATTTACCAGGTTGCATATTTACAAAGTAAGAAGTAAACTTAAAAATGTCCTCATTCAGGAGGTGGATGGAGACAGCAGCCATCCTGGTCACCCTGCCATTTAACTGTCTCCTGATTAACAAAAAAAAAAAAAAAAAAAAAGAAGAAGAAGACTCTAAAAATGTGTTCCTTTAATAGTTTGAAGTCCCTTATTTGAAGACCTAGGTAGGTGTTAACCCTTCTGAACTGTGAGCTCCAAAAGGCAGACCTTTTTTCTTCGCCTGCTCTCTTCAGCACCCAATATTGTGCCTGGTTGAGTTTTTCAAATGGCTCTCAGATTTTTCTCATCGTTTCATTTCATCGTGTCATTAATTTCAAATTGCTGTGTCTGAGCAATCTTTGTCTAATCCCTTCCATGGTACCTGTTCAAGGGCATCCTGGTGACCTTTCTCCCCTGAAAGCCAGTTTTTTTTTAAGTTTTTTGAATTTATTTATTCATTTTAGAGAAGAGAGACAGAGAGAGACAGAGAGAGAGAGACAGAGAGAGAGACAGAGAGAGAGACAGAGAGAGAGAAGGGGGGGAGGAGCAGGAAGCATCAACTCCCATATGTGCCTTGACCAGGTAAGCCTAGGGATTTGAACCGGCAACCTCAGCGTTCCAGGTCGACACTTTATCCACTGTGCCACCACAGGCCAGGCTGGAAGCCAGTTTTAGGGTATGCTGGGAGTTTGCCTGAGGCATTCAGACTCCTGTTCAGTTTGATTCAATCACATGAACTCCAAGCGCGATGGATGGGCTTTCATGACAATTATTGGTAAGCATCCTTCAATCTTTTCTTGTTCCAGGTTCCTATGCGGGGGCAGTGATTGCTATGCCCCTGGCGGGGGTGTTGGTACAGTACATTGGATGGGCCTCTGTCTTTTACATTTATGGTGAGTGATTTGACTTCCTGAGTTCCCATGGCTGACTCACAGAGATAGTATCTTACTGTATAATGGGAGAGGCTAAGAGTTTACTCTAAGAAAATGGAGATGACTAACCCAGGTTTATCATATCAAAGGCATACTTGTCTACTGATGAGTCATTTAACATTTATATTAAAGTTGAGTTTCTTAATAAGCAGAACATTATCTTTCTTCAAATACCAGCTAATAACAACAAAATATTTCCTCCTAGCTGAACATAGTCCTCTTTGGGAATATTTTAAAAATTTTAAAATATAGAGATGGAAGGAAATGAGACCATATCATCGAACCTTGTTCTTTCAATTGCAGGTATGTTTGGCATCATTTGGTACATGTTTTGGCTGTTGCAGGCCTATGAGTGCCCAGCAGCTCATCCAACAATATCCCACGAGGAGAGGACCTATATAGAGACAAGTATAGGAGAAGGAGCCAATTTGGTTAGTCTAAGTGTAAGTATTAATGGATAGATACTTTCTCTTCTCTATGAATATTTCTCTTAGTGATTGTGTTGTCCTCTTCAGCAAGATAATGTGAACTGATTGTTGCCAGATGGGAGAGAGGTTGAAGGGCTGGGTGGAAAAGGTGAAGGTATTAAGAAGTACAAATTGATAGTTATAAAATAGTCATGTAGATGTGAAGAACAGCATAAAGACTATAGTCAATAATATTGTAATAACTATGTATGGTGCCAGGTGGGTATTAGATTTATAGGAGAATCACTTTGTTTTTGTTTTGTTTTGTTTTGTTTTGCAAGCGAGAGGAGGGGAGATAGACAGACAGACACCCGTATGTGCCCCAACTGGGATCCACTCAGCAACTCCATCTGGGGCCAGTGCTCTGCCCATTTGGACCATGCTCACAACAGAGCTATTCTTAGCGCCTGAGGCAGAGACTCCACGGAGCTATCCTTGGTGCCTGGGGCCAATGCACTCAAACCAATTGAGCCATGGCTGCAGGAGAGAAAGAGAGAGAGAGAGAAAGTGAGAGAGAAATTGAGAGAGAAGGAGAAGGGATGGAGAAGCAGATGGTTGCTTCTCTTGTGTACCCTGACTGGGAATTGAACCCAGAACATACACATGCTGGGCTGATGCTCTGCCAACCAAGCCAACTGGCCAGGGTCGGGGAATCACTTTGTAAATTGTATAAATTCTAACCACTATGCTATACACTTGAAATGAATATAAAATAATATTAAATATCAACAGTAATTGAGAAATAAAAGAGGAAAAATGACATGTCAATATATTCACTAAAAATCTGGTGGTATTTTTACTCTCTAGAAATTTAATACACCATGGAAAAGATTTTTTACATCACTGCCAGTCTATGCAATCATTGTGGCAAATTTCTGCAGAAGCTGGACCTTTTATTTGCTGTTAATAAGTCAGCCTGCTTATTTTGAAGAGGTCTTTGGATTTGCAATAAGTAAGGTAAACACACAGATGCTTCAAATGTTCTTGAACTTTAAATCCCTTGCTTCCACTGAGAAAATTTTTGTGTGATAAAATAATTAAATTGTTGATCGTAATTTATAACAGTTCTGTGACACCTAATACCCTGAAGGTCAGATAAGTCATATATTCTGTGCATAGTATATGTAGTTATTTAATTTCTTGTTAGTAAGGATCAGAGCTGTGGTAAGCTGCTTTTAAAGATTTACGTTCTTCTAAACCTCAAGGTGTTCTTGAAGCTAACTCAAGGTTGACATATTAGACAAGGATAAAAAGACTTAACAATGAGAGATTGTTTTATTTTTCCTATAAATTACTCAGTGAAAAGCAGTAAGAACCTTCAAGCTATTGTGCAGATCATCCCTGTCTCCATTATGGTGGTTGTAACAATAGTGACCATTGCCTTGTGTAAGAGAATTTTTTTCTTTCTATATTTTTTAAGTGAGAGAGAGAGAGAGACAGGGAGGGAGAGAGATGAGAAGCATCAACTCGTATTTGTATCACTTTGTTGTTCATTGATTGCTTCTCATATGTGCCTTGACCAGGGAGCTCAAGCTGAGCCAGTAATCCCTTGCTCAAGTCAGCGACCTTGGGCTCAAACCAGCAACCTTGGCCTTCAGGCAAGTGACCTTTGAGCTCAAGCCAGTGACCTTGGGATCATATATATGATCCTGTGCTTAAGCCAGTGACCCTGTGCTCAAGCCAGTGGGCCCACACTCGAGCCAGATGAGCCTACGCTCAAGCCAGTGACCTCAGTGTCCCAGGTCGATGCTCTGTCCACTGCGCCACAATCGGTCAGGCTTAAGAGCCTTTTAAAATGTTTTTCAGTCATTGTCATTAGGTTGCCTGTGTTTCAGGGAGGAAGGGTGTGAATGGTGAACCTTAAACCGTCATAAAAGAGTTAAGCCTTCTTTCTACAAGGGAAAGAACAGCAGCCTAGTAGAGGTAGAGGTCTGCATAGCTCCAGGTACTCTCCGAAGTGACCAGGGAAGAGCTAACAGAGTCAACTAACAGGGGTGCCATCACTGAACATTCACTCTTGTGCCAAGCGTCTGACTGCCCTGGACCAGGCCTTCGGCTGGGTGCCGGGGCCTCTGAGAAACAAGTTATCTCTGCCCTTCAGGAGCTTCCAGTCCAGTGGAGGAGACGAGGCCTACCCTTAAAATCATCCACTCATTCATTGTTTATTTATTACAAAGTTCAGGCCTACCTGAGTCCCGTGCAATTAGATGATTAAACTCAGTGGCGATGGCGGTGGGCAGAGGAGCTGGTGGAGCAGGGAAGTACATCTTCCAGAAATAGCTACAAATAGTCCATTGTTTCTTCTCTTCCAGGTGGGTCTCTTGTCAGCACTCCCACACATGGTTATGACCATCATCGTGCCTGTTGGAGGACAACTGGCTGATTATTTAAGAAGCAGAAAAATTTTGACCACAACTGCTGTCCGAAAAGTCATGAACTGTGGAGGTACCGTGCTTTTCCTAGGTGGTCTGAGCAGCGTTAGAGGAAGAGATGAACTCGGACTGCAGAGCGTAGTTGGGAGGTTCTGCCTAATCACTGACAGGGTATTAAAAGCCCCTTACCTTAGTCCAGCCCCCAGCAGACACTTGAGTGTCCATCACACCCCTGCCATGTGGTCTTCAAGCCTGTACTTGTGCAGCCTGCAGTGTGACAGCTTGGTTGATATAGCGATACACACCTGCAACTGAAGAAATGTTTCTGTCATCTGCTCTTAAGCCAGAGACACAGGACTTCCTGTTATAACTCTGTTTATTGTTCTTTCCCATACATTCTTCCACATACAGATTCCTTTGTTTGTGTAGTTTATCTCCTTATCTCCATCTTCCCTTTCTACACATACACATTTTAGTAAAAAAACCCCACCAAAACAACCAGTTTCTTTAAATAGTCTCTTCCCTCCCAGCCAATGCTTGTACATGGAGTGTACACACACACACACACACACACACACACACACACACACACACACACACTCCCCTTATCTGCCTCCTGTTTCATTTAATTCCTACTTTATGTTTGAATTTGCAAAGACAAAGTGATGATTTTCCGAAAGAGGTCAGGAAGGGCAATCGTGAAGCCCTGTGGTGTTTATGACTGCTCACCTTTTTAAAGCTCTGCACTGTCTTACTATCACTTTTGTTTTGCTTTTTAAATGAGCACTAATTGAATGCTTTCTGTGCCAGACATGAAGCTAAATTCTTTACACATATTTTCTTATTTATTCCTCATAACACCCTGTGGAGCAAGTGCTGTCATGGAACCCAGTGCAGTGATGAAACGGGTATAATAAGGCGACTTGCTCAAGGGGCGGACCATGCACAGGCTCCTGGAAGAAGCAAGAGCAGTTTTCCTCTGAAGCCTCCAGGAGGAACTGGGCTCTGTGGAAACCCTGGTTTTGCTCCGTGGGCCCCATTTTGTACTTCTGCCCTCCAGAACTGTGCAATAAGCAATCTGTGTTGTTGGAAGCCACTAAGTTTGTGGCAATCTGTTACAGCAGCAGCAGGAAACTATTAATAGAGTAGCCAAAGTCCCACTCCTCCAGTAATCGAATTCTGCTCCAGCTGAACAGCCCTCCACACCAGGCCCTGCAGACATCTTTGTCTCTGGCTTTGCCTTCCACCCATACTTCCCTCTCTCCCCAGCCCTCCCCACACATCCTTCCACATGGGCTCAAGTCTTTCCTCTTGTGTTTCAGTACAGCTGCATCTGTCTCTGGTGACCGCTCCTTCCTCTGCATACGCTTGGCTGCAACTCATAGCAACTCATCATGTACTATCTTATTACAGCTCTTGCAGGAAAGTGGTTCAGGCACAGGGAACAGCACGCACAATGGCCCTGAGGCAGGCATGAATGTGTCATGGTAGAGAACAGAAGGAAGAAAAGTCAGAAGGGTTGGAGCTTAGTGACGCAGGGAGTGACAGGAGTCCCTGGCATCAGAATGGACAAATGTAGCCAGGTCTTGGGAGACCTCGTAGATACATGCCAGGCTTGAGTTTTAGTTAAAGTGCACTTGGGAAGAAACCAGAGGGTTTACAGCAGGAAAAAAGGACATGCTCTTATTTATGTTTTTAAATCTGAATAATTGAATGTAGAACACAAGAGTAAAAAAAGAGAGACCAGCTTGAAACTATTTCAGTTTTTCTGTCAGGAGAAGATAGTGGCTTGAACTAAAGTAGAGTCAGTGGAGGTGGTGAGAGGTGGGAGGAGTCCTAAGTTCTCTGAATCTAACTTCCTTTTTATTAAAAATCTGAATGACAATATGTACCAGATGAATGTTATAAAGGTTAAGTGACACAGCACATAGTTGCACCTAGCATGGGTCCAACGTATGTTACTGCCCTTTTTCTTCTCCTGTGTTCAAGACACTGACAAAACAGAAAGTTTTTTTAGTAAGTGAGAGGAGGAGAGGCAGAGAGAAAGAATCCCACATGCGCCACTACAGGGATCCGCCCAGCAAGCCCCCTATAGGCGATGCTCTGCCCATCTGGGCCACTGCTCCATTGCACTGCAACCGAGCTATTATTTCAGCACCTGAGGTGAGGCCATGGAGCCATCCTTAGTGCCTAGAGCCATACTGCTCAAACCATTCGAGTCATGGCTGTGGGAGGGGAAGGGGGAGAGAGAAAGACAGAGAGAGAGAGGGAGAGTGAGAGAGCGAGCGGGGGAAGGGTGGGAAGCAGATGGGCGCCTCTCCTGTGTGCCCTGACTGGGAGTCAAACCTGGGACTTCCACACGCCAGGCTGACACTCTACCACTGAGCCAACCGGCCAGGGCCAAAACAGAAGTTTTTCTTTTTTCTTTTTTTTAATAGAGACAGAGAGAGTCAGAGAGAGGAACAGATAGGGACAGACAGACAGGAAGGGAGAGAGATGAGAAGCATCCATTTTTTGTTGCGTTATCTTAGTTGTTTGTTGATTGCTTGTTCATTGATTGCTTTCTCATATGTCACTTGATGGGGGTGGGGGAGATGAGGTGAGGCTACAACAGAGTGAATGATGTCTTGCTCAAGCCA
The DNA here is from genome assembly GCF_036850765.1 of Saccopteryx bilineata. Lineage (NCBI taxonomy): Eukaryota > Metazoa > Chordata > Mammalia > Chiroptera > Emballonuridae > Saccopteryx > Saccopteryx bilineata. The sequence goes on from NC_089490.1 coordinate 102,180,190, forward strand.
GTGACCTTGGACTTAAGCCAGTGACCTTGGGCTTCAAGCCAGTGACCTATGGGCTCAAGCCAGTGACCACGGGGTCATGTCTATGACCCCACACTCAAGCCAGGTGAGCTGGAGCTCAAGTCAGCAACTCGGGGTTTTGAACTGGATCCTCCGTGCCCCAGTCCAATGCTCTATCCAGTGCGCCGCTGCCTGGTCAGGCCAAAACAGAAGTTTTTCAAAGGAAACATTTAATAAGTATCTGCTATTCAATCATATTTCCCATGGCCAAAAATATGCACCCTCTAAACCTGAAACTTGAAAGAAAATTCTGGATTAAACTGAATTGCACAACTTCTTCTAAACACAGATGCCTTGAAGACTAAACCTACTTTTATAGGAATATTGTTCATATACTGTTCACAAAAATTAGGAGATATTTTGTCACTTCATATTCATTTTTAAATATCCTTTAATTTTTGTGAGCAGTATATTTAATTTTGCTCCAATCACCTTGGCCATTGTTTCTCCATAATTGGAAATGTTGGTGATGAGAACTCTCCAAGTTAAGTGTTACCAAAGTGCCTGTGCCTGTTGAGATGAAATCTTTCTTTCCCCAGAAACTAGAATGCATATGTGGAATGTCACCAGCCTTAATCCCATCTTTAAAAAAAGATAAAAAAAAACCTGTTCACATACCTTTTCATGTCATTTTATTTTGACATAACTGAAGCAGTAAGCTCTACATAGAAAATTAATAGAAAAAAACCCCCCACGGTGTCCCTCTTTGCTTACATACAGAGATGCTAGGCTAGAGATGAACACACGAAGACAGTTTGTACTGAAGACAGACTGATTTGGATACGATGAAGCTCTGCAGATTGTCTAGAGAATTTTGGCTGGGTCCATATTTTCTAAGAAGAAATATAGAGGACATTTCTCATCTGAGAAAGATGACACACTTCTTGGAGTTTGTCACTTTCTCTTTCTGTGGGCAAGGGAGATTTGCTACTAGAATCTTTTTTTTTTTTTTTTACAGAGACAGAGAGAGTCAGAGAGAGGGATAGACAAGGACAGACAGACAGGAACGGAGAGAGATGAGAAGCATCAATCATCAGTCCTTCGTTGCAACATCTTAGTTGTTCATCGATTGCTTTCTCATATGTGCTTTGACTGTGGGCCTTCAGCAGACCGAGTAACCCTTTGCTTGAGCCAGCGACCTTGGGTCCAAGCTGGTGAGCTTTTGCTCAAACCAGATGAACCCACGTTCAAGCTGGCGACCTCGGGGTCTCGAACCTGGGTCCTTTCGCATTCCAGTTCGATGCTTCATCCACTGCGCCACCGCCTGGTCAGGCAGCTACTAGAATCTTTTAAAGCAAACAGATCACCTTAAGACATGACACTTTATTCTAGTTCCTTCTGAGTCAGGGGACATTTCCAAGACCCTCAGAGACAGTTGTCATACCCTTGGACCTCCCTCTGTAGTACATGTGAAGTGTGACTAAGGTAAAAGATTCTGGTTTGGCTGAATCAGTGGTCTCTGTGACTTCAGTTTATTTTACTATGAAATGAAAGGATTTCTCAGGCATTTACATTTTAGTTTTTATTTTTTCTCTCTTGTCAGCTCTGAATAGGTTTACTTTCAAGGATCTCTTGGCTACTCCTGAAGTTCAAATTTTATCCTTCACCTCCTGAAACATATAGTCCTATCTCTAGCATTTTCACTGTAGACAGGGACCATTTAGGCTCTGAAGTGCTTTTTCTTTCTTTGGAAATCAATGTATCACTTGTAAGTTTTCACACAATGTCTTCATTCTAATTCTAATTAATAAGGAATTAACTTTCTGGTACAATCTTCGTTGAGAATGTTAAGTAAAAATAGTTTCAGCCAGTGTCTTATTTAAGACAGATCATTTCTGGCCCTGACTGGTTGGCTTAGCAGTCAAACATTGGCCTGGCGTGAGGATGTCCTGATGTCCTGGATTCGATTCCTGGTCAGGGCACACAAGAGAGGTGCCCATCTGCTTCTCCACTCCTCCCCCTCTTGCTTCTCTCTCTCTCTCTCTTCCCCACTACTCCTGCAGCCATAGCTCGATTGGAGTGAGTTGGTTCCAGGTGCTGAGGATGGCTCCATGGCCTCTGCCTCAGGTGTAATGAAGAGATTGGTTGCTGAGCAATGGAGCAACACCCCAGATGGCAGAGCATCGCCCCCTAGTGGGCTTGCCATGTGGATACCAGTCAGGGCACATGTGAGAGTCTGTCTTCCCTCCTCTCACTGAATTAAAAAAAAAAAGGCCATTTCAATGCATGTATAGTTAGTATATAAAACATTAGCAGATTTTGCCCTATGTAAAATTTAAATTGCTGAAACAAAATTAATAAAATGATATAGGTAGCAGTGATATAAAGCCCACAGATTACAAAACATCTCTGACCCATGATGTATTATCCTCTGTAGATAAATATCAAAAATAATTATTGATGCTTGCTCTGTTTTTATGATAGTTTTGAGGAAATGAACTCAGAAAGATAAGCCAACTTACCAAGCTTTACAAAAAGTGCTGTAGTTCTACTTAATTATCTTGATTTTCCATTCTTTGCTTTGCATTAGTTCATTTATTGTGTACCCACTAAATGTTAGCGAGGCTCTGTACTGTGTACACGGCACCTTCCTTGGAAAACATTACATTTTTGTTGGGGAGGCAGAAACACAAGTGAAAAATTTGCAAGGCAGCGTTGGAAAGTTCTGTAAGATGAGAAAGAAAAAGGAGACGTCAGCTTCACTGGTGGGTGAGGGCAGGGTGTCAGAAAAGCTTCCTACAGAAAGTAATATTTGAACTAGACTTTAAAGGATAAGATTTCTCCAGAAAAAGAAGAAATAAGTGGTGGAAGAAGAGTACCCCAGGTGAAGGAGCAGCCGTGAAAATGCATCCAGGCATTAAACAGTGCCGTGCTTAGGACATAGCCGATAGCTCTGTGTGACTACAGCTGAGGGCTTTATATGGGCAAGGCGGTGAGCAGGGAGCTGAGGGCGGGCAGACCACGGAACCGGAAGAGCAGGAGGGACATAGTATATAACACTATGCTAATAATGTGGAGCCCTTGAGAAAAGTATGAAGTCAAGTATGGTTTGGGAAGACAGTGATATGGAAAACGGAGCAGAGGAAGAGGAGATGGGAAGATCAATAAAGAGGCTACTGATGTTGTTCAGGCGACAGGTAAGGGGGCGCAGGACTAGGACAGTGGCAGAGACGGAGAGAGTAAGGTTGGTTTGGACAGGTATTTTGGAGGCTGAACCCACAGATTCTTATGTGAATGTTGAGGAAGAAAGAGATTTTGAGATTTTGCTGTTAGGTTTTTGGCTATCATTTGCTGAGCTGTGCCCATGTGTGAAGAACTGCACTCAGTACCTTGAATACCCAATTTCATTTCCTCTCCCAGTGCCCTCTAAGATTGTATTGTTAGCTCCATTTTGGGGGAGGAGGAATCTAAAAGGTGAAGTGACTTGTCCAAGGTCATACCATGAATGGTTTAGAAGTAGAATCTGAACCCAGGTCTGTCTGATTCTGAAGTCTGGGTTCTAAACACAGGCGGCTAGAAGATTAACGTAGAGAGGAAGGAAGAGCGTGGTGCTGGTGCTTCACTTTGTTCGTTTACGAGTAAAACAGGAGAACAGAGACTTGGTTTGGGCATGTTGTCTTTGAGGTACCTACGGGACAGTCGGGGGTGGATGTCTGGAATCAGCAGTCTTCAGAATGAAACGTCCTTGTCTTCCATTTCCTAGGGCTCTTTTATACCTGGAGGTGGTACTTGTATCACCATTCTGTCTGCTGTTGGCCGAACTTGAGTGTGTGCGTGCGTTTAGTTTTGTTTTGTTTGTGAGAAGTGTACCTTTAGAATTTCCTCATCCCTGTTTGTCATGCTGGAGTCACTTGTTCTCAATAAAAGGAACAGAAAGTACTTTTATCTTTCTGTGTTTTCTGTGCAAATATCTCAGGTTTTTAGAAGGAGGGCTGGGAGCTTCTTCTGAAAGGGAAGAATTTTGCTTTATGCATTTTGCTTCAGATATTCATTATAGCTTTCTGGTCATTTTTGACAATACATGTTAGAGTGCTGTCATTTGATTTTTCTGTGAGAGGTCATAACATATAAACGAAGGGGGCTCAGTCACAGTATAAGGGAGACTTTTTCTGTTTAGAAATGGACAGGACAACTACCCATGAAGCAGCTGATAATAAACGTCCCCCACTCCAGGGTCTTCGTTGGAATCTACCAGACCATTTGGTGTTCAAGGTACACAGGATAATGTCAAAAGGCTCACAGAACACCTGGGCAATAGCAGACAAGTCATGTAGTCAAAAAACACCCAGGTAACATTGTAAACACTGTACTAAAAATTAGGTCCATGGAAATACTAATAGATTCTTATTTAATACATTCATGAACTTGGACTGACTGACATGATAATGATGTTGGTTTTCCCTTGCTGTTTTCATTTGCAGGTTTTGGCATGGAGGCAACCTTACTCCTGGTGGTTGGCTTTTCCCATACCAAAGGGATGGCTATCTCCTTTCTGGTGCTTGCTGTAGGATTTAGTGGCTTTGCTATTTCAGGTAACTTGTTTTTTGCCAGATCTTTGCTATAGATCCAGAAAATCCTAGGAGGAAGGAAGGAGAACTATACTAGATCACTTCACTTGAGGGGCAGGCTATTCCTAAGGCGTGGGGCCACTGGCTTAAGAATTTCTGTAAGTGATCTGTAAGTGATCACTTACAGATCATCATCTAGTGAGGATGACTTTGTAAGACCACTGAGGACTGGGCTTAGGAGCCCAGTCAAGCTGAAATTATACCTAATTTCTCCATCTTGGAAAAAGACACAAAGTGTTGGCAGCCCCCCCCTCTCCCCCCAAAAGCATGATCAGAGGTCCAAGCACGTGCTCTGGGTGAAGTGGTACTTTCATAATTTAGAATCAGGTCATGCTACCTCACAGAGTCTCTTGTGACCTTCCCAGTCCTTACCTCCTTCTAAGAACTGCTAACATTATCTCTTTTGACATCTAGTCATGGAATCAAACGTTTTTTAGGCTGGAACACTTCTCTAGGTTTTTCTACTCCATGGCCTTTATTTTCCAAACAATGAAATGCAGGTGTGGAGCAAGGGAGTGACTTTCTGACCTGTTGGAACAGGTGGGAGGAACAATCATGGCAATGACGAGAGCTAACGATGATCCAGCGCACTGTGTGTCAGACTGTTCGAAGCCCTGTGTCTGTATTAACTCCTGCAATGCTCACAGCTGCCCCAGGGGCTATTACTCTCCCCATTTTATGGGAGCAGAACACAGTCTACTGTGTGTGAGGGGTCACAGTGCTGTTGTATCATGTCTTAGAGGCTTCAGCAGCTCCCCACGCAAAACTGGGCAATAAAGTAAAATTCAGTTGTCCTTCTACCTTTAAAACATGCTGTAATCCACAAAATGATCACTTACAGAACACTTTACCTAAATTGCATCTATCTTATGACATTGGGAAGCAAATAGTAATATCACCATTTTACTCATGAGGTCCCTGAAACGCAGAACAATTGGGTCCTTTCCTGCTGCCACACAACTGGTGGCGAAGCAAGGACTAAAGGGGGCTTCTGTCTGGCTCCAGCCTGTGCCCTTCCCATCATTCCAGGCTGCCTGAAAGATTGGAGTGGTTACATCCCAGGGCAGAAAAATATGGACCCACTGGTTTAAGCTACCCTAAAATAAGGGCTTGAGCTTATAAACATAAATAAATTTGGTGGATAGTTCTATTAGGAAAAAAATCTCAACTTTAAAAGTAGCTTGCAGCTGAAGACTTGGGCATGGAGGTAGGTGTACAGACCTGGGTTTGAGACTTCTCGTTACTACTTTCTACTTATGAAAGAAAATAATTGCTAAGTTATTGAATTCTTAAGCCTCAATTTCTTCTATTAGAGGTTGGAGAGAGGTAAGGGCAAAACCTCATCGGGTTGTTGGGAATCTCAATGAACTGAGATAATTCATGCATTCACTCACATGTCCCATGAGCCAGGCACTGTTCTTGGCGTGGGGGATATTGCATTGAAAAATAAAAAAAGATTCTGTCCTCATGAAGTTTACATTTTAGTGGAAATGAGGATTTGAAGCTCTTAGCCCAATGTGAGAGGCATATCAAAATTAGTAAGAATTCACTACTAGTGCTCAATTATTATTCACAATGACCCAGTCCTTCAGTGTATGTACAGGTCACCCTAAGATCTTGCAAAATGCAGATTCCAATTCAGCATGTCCAGGGTGGGGCCTCAAGCTTTGCATTTGTAATGAGCTCCTTAGCCAAGCTGCTGTGGCTGCTCAGTGGGCTATACTTTGAGAAGTAAGGACAGAGCAATCATGACTTGTTTCCAGTAGGATATTAAAGAATACCTTCCCTATAGCTCTGTTATACAAAACAGATTCCTATGCTATTCCCAGAGGTTTTGCAGTGTTTAGGTTCGTATTGCTCCCAGATTGCCAGTTAAGGCATAATCAGAAGGAGCAAAACCCAGCACTCCACATCACAGCATCAGCTGCCACAGTTCATTCAGCAGTCACTTCAGGCTAACCAGTTTTTGGATATGGTCTCATTTAATCCTTGTAGCAACCCTGCAAGAAGGGTATTGCTATGTTCATGTTACCAGTGAGGATGCTGAGGCTTGGAAAGGTAACTTAACTTGCCCAGGTAAGTTGAGTGGCTGGGACTGGAATCAGGTTTGTCTGACCTGACAGTGACAAGATGGGAGGGACTATGGCCATGGGGTGATAGTTCCTCAGGATCTTCTATCTTCCAACTTCCTTTTTTTGTATTTTTCTGAAGTGAGAGTGGGGAGGCAGAGACATACACATCTGCATGCACCGACCGGGATCCAGCCACCATGGCCACCAGGGGGTGATGCTCTGCCCATCTGGGGCATCGTCCCTCCATTGCAACCCCAGCTATTCTAGCGCCTGAGGGGAGGCCATGGAGTCATCCTCAGTGCCTGGGCCAACTTTGCTCCAATGGAGTCTTGGCTGCGGGAGAAGAGAGAGAGAGAGAGAGAGAGAGAGAGAGAGAGAGAATGGAGAGGGGGAAGGGTGGAGAAACAGATGGGCGCTTCTCCTGTGTGCCCTGGCTGGGAATTGAACCCAGGACTTCCACACACTGGGCCGACACTCTACCGCTGAGCCAGCCAATCAGGGACTATCCTCCAACATTTTAAGGAGTGAATAGGGATATCGAGGAAGACTGGCACAATTTTGGAATTGATTCTAGACAAGAGAGTTGAGACTGCTGACACCGAAAGAAGGAATGTGTGGTGCCTGTTTTGAGAAATGTCCTGTGTAGAGAAGACAGAATCTCCCAGCTTGTATATAAAAAAATTTTGTGTGTGTGTGTGTGTTTTCTACAAAAAAATAGCAATGTCTTAGTTTCTTAGTGATTGTCCCCCCCCACCCCCCAGGACACCAGGATTGTGCTGCTAGAAACCTAAATGTCTTTTCTCACATTATTGTTAGCTGAATGCAGACACCTGAGCTTTGTATCAGAATATAATACTCAACAGTCATATTAATGCTTCTTATCTCTGGGCTCTTTTCTAATAAAGTGTTTATCACACTGAAATCAACAGTAAGATTAATTAATTTTGCAGCTCTTTTATACTCTGCAAACTTTGCCACTTTGACCTGAAAGAGACGGCATGTTTATTACAACAAAAAGGTTTTCTCAAAATTTTTCCTGAATAGAGGTAGGAAAAAACAATCAGCCAATGTGCCAGATTAGAAAAAATATATGTTTTTTAAATCCTATTTTCAGGTTCTTTACATAGAACAGAGAATTAAAAAGCAAAGCAAAGAAAAACAAAAATTTGACTAAAGAGAAGTTAGTTATAAGCCCCTGCTGTAATTTCATAGCTCAGATTGGTAACTAATGCAACAATGGTTTATCGAGTGCCTTATGTGTGCCAGACACTTCGCTAGTCCAGGAGGAGAGTGGTAAACAGGACAGATGGGTAACCGTCCGAAAAGAGCACATGTGCTGGCGTCCACCTCTCTGGGCCACGCAGTGAACACACATTCTTTAATTTAACTCTTACAACAATTTCATAAGAATGATTATGCCAGTTTTATTTTTTTTTCAATTTTTATTTTTTTTAATTTAGAAATTAAATTTAATGGGGTGATATTGGTCCATAGGAACACATAGGTTTCAAGTATACATCTCCGTAGCCTGTGATTTACTCAATGCATTGTGTGCCCTTCACCCAAAGTCAAACCATTTTCCATCACCGTATATTTGGCGTCTTTTACTCCCCTCCCCAGCTCCCTCCCTCTGGTAACCAGGTCACTTTTGTCTGTGTCCATGAGTCTCAGTTTTGTATCCCACCTATATGTGTATTCATATAGTTCTTAGCATTCTCTGATATACTTCTTTCACTTAGCATAATATTCTCAAGGTCCATCCATGTTGTCTCCAATTAAATAATGTCTTTTGAGTGGTGTTATGCCAGTTTTTAGATTCAGAAAGTTTAAATCCTTTGTCCAGGTCTGTGCCTCGGTTAAGCTGCCAGAAGCAGGTCTGCCTGACTCTAGAGCGCACCCTGGGCGATGTGCGTGGAGTTGCTCCTCCTTGCAGGAAGCCTCCCCTTTCGCAGCCCGCCCCTCCTCTATTCCTACCCCTTTCAACTCCTCCCCTTTTCCCCTCATTCTTTTCCTCTGATAAACGAGTAGCACGGTATTGGGACTTACTATTTTACCACTCCCTGCAGCGTTATCTTTTGACAGAAAACCTCAGAGAGAGAGATGTCAGTAACAGCCCCATAGCAGGGGTAGTACTGGTAATGGGAGTGAGCGCAGGCGTGGTGGCAGTAGTTAGCGGTAGTACTGGTGGTTAGTAGAGCTTAACTGTTTGCCACGGGTTCTCAACTACATACTTACCCTGGGTCTCATATTTACAGTGTCTTTATTACCCTGTGTTAGAGAGGAGGAAACAAATGACTTAAGTGGTAGAAATAAGATTAACATCCAGATTTACGGACTCCAAATTGTGTATGTACATGGAAATGTTTTTTAAGTTACAGAGGGTTCTGCCAATGTCTTTAACTTGTATTATTTAACAAGTATACCCTTGGCATTACGCCAGTTGCCACGAAGGCAGGCTTAGCAAGGGTGGCCTTTGGGGAGTGACTAGAAGCTGGGAGGGAGGATGTTAGGAGGCAGGGTTTGATTCTAATCACACTGAATGTGACTCTGTGATCGTTTACTCTGAAAAAATATGATCCAGGCCTTCTGTTGTTCAGTATTGCCCAAAACACCATTATTTTGGAGCTCTGAACCTACAAGGCCCAGGAGCCATATTTTTCTACATGGAGAGTCCATGGCAGACATTGTTAATCAATCGCAGCACATTTTTCTGCTGTGTGCTGACACAACCTGACAATTATCGACCCAGCCCTCTCTGCAGAGGTGCCCATTAGTCATAGGCCAGGAGAAACCACAGAGACGAATGAGAGTTGGGGGGAAGCTAAGTATTTTCCAAAATGTATTTGGGATTTTGGTCTTGACTCTGATTTTGACATTTTGGCTTCACGTTAGGTTTTAATGTCAACCACTTGGATATTGCCCCCCGTTATGCCAGCATTCTCATGGGCATCTCAAATGGAGTGGGCACACTTTCTGGAATGGTCTGTCCCCTCATTGTCGGTGCAATGACCAAGCACAAGGTAATAATGGTCTAGTTTTGGGTGTGAATATAATAGGACTGAAATACTGCATAAATTTTAGATTTCAAAGCCCTACCCTAGCCTATAAATCTGTATTGTGTATGTCCTTGACCATGGCTGAACTTCTATTTTTCCTCCTTCTCTCCCTCCCTTTCTTCTTTCCTTCCTTCTTTTATATTTCTTTCTCTTTCCCTTCCTTCCTTTCTTTCTTTTTTCCTTTCTTTCCCCCCTCCTCCTACTGTTTGTACTTCTTCTTCTTGAATTTGTTGTTAATTGATGGCAACAGATCTAATTTATTTTTGTTCCATGTTTTGTTTTCTCAACTGACAAATAAAAGGGTGTGGGGTATGTGTGTGTGCACACATGGGGACGAGCACCACAGAGACTGTTTAGAGACAGGAAGAAACTTAGGCAATCAACTCTGGATGAGTAAATTACTCATGATTGTTTTATAATTCTAAGTATTTAAACTTTATAGCCAATTTCCATCTATTGCTTAATGTGTTCCGGCACAAAAAAAAATCAGTGCTGTTATACTTCCTTATTATTAAGAAATAAACAAGATGTTAATGGCCCATCCTAAGAACTGACAGGTATGGCACTTGGCCATTACTGAGCCCTTCTGTATTTAGACCAGGGTGGGCGATGGCAGAGGATCCTAGCTCCATTCAGAATTCGACCACAAGCCTCATGGTTTCTTAATCTTTATCATTGAAAAGGTTTCAGAATGCTGCTTTCTGCAAATGAGAAATTTTTGATAGTATGTATAGTTGGTTAAGAATAACCAACTTTTTTTTTTTAGTTGAATTGCTTATGACAAATATGACTTCAGGAATTCTTTCAGTTTCTTGAAGAAGAAAGTGTGGGGGCAATTTTTCTTATTTTTTGATAGAAAAGAAAGGTGGGATTTGGAGATTTTTATAGACAGAGGATCCATATTTCCTCTCTCAGTACAGGAAATAAGATTGATAACATGACTATTAAATCTCAGCTACTGTCTTCCCTTAACTTTAAACACAAATATTCATTATTATTTTTTTTTTTTCCCATTTTTCTGAAGCTGGAAACAGGGAGAGACAGTCAGACAGACTCCCGCATGCGCCCGACCGGGATCCACCCGGCACGCCCACCAGGGGCGGTGCTCTGCCCATCCTGGGTGTCGCCATATTGCGACCAGAGCCACTCTAGCGCCTGAGGCAGAGGCCACAGAGCCATCCCCAGCGCCCGAGCCATCCCCAGCGCCCGGGCCATCTTTGCTCCAATGGAGCCTTGGCTGCGGGAGGGGAAGAGAGAGACAGAGAGGAAAGCGCGGCGGAGGGGTGGAGAAGCAAATGGGCGCTTCTCCTGTGTGCCCTGGCCGGGAATCGAACCCGGGTCCTCCGCACGCTAGGCCGAATTATTCATTATTTTTGATACTATAGTTTACATAGAAAATATAATAATAAATAAGTTATCGACAGTGAAGATTGAGTATTTTCATGGCTCAGATTATTACGTATTCAACAGTAAGAAAGAAGGAGACCTCCGATACTTAAAATGGTTCCTGAAATGTTTTGTTTAACCTACTAGGTGAGTGGAAACCTCATTTGTATATTTAGAGAGCTGTGAAATGGTGCTGCATATATTTTATTTTATTATATTTTATTGATTGATTTTTGGATGAGGGGAGAGAGAGAGATTGAGAGGGAGAAGAAAAAAGAAGGGGGAGAAGCGTGAAGCATCTAATCGTAGTAGTTGCTTCCTGACCAGGCAAGCCCAGGGATTTGAACCAGCGACCTCAGCATTCTAGGTTGATGCTTTATCCACTGGGCCATCATAGGGCAGGCTATTTTATTTTTTGATGTTTGTTTTGTAAAGCATTTTTCTAAATTAAAAAAAATGCATATTTGTGGACGTCTTAACTTTTATTTTTTAAACACTCAAGCTCAGTTTGGATCCTGGGCATGCTTTTGATACATGTCTTCCCCAAAAGCACAGTGTTGCCTCTGGGGTGACCAGCTGCTTTTGTGCCAGAACACACTGCTCACCTCTCTAGCTTTTGTTTTTGGTTAAAATATAAATTGGCATCATGTTTCCTTGTGCAGACCCGTGAGGAATGGCAGAACGTGTTCCTCATAGCTGCCCTGGTGCACTACAGTGGAGTGATCTTCTATGGGGTCTTTGCTTCTGGGGAGAAACAGGAGTGGGCTGACCCTGAGAACCTCTCCGAGGAGAAGTGTGGAATCATTGACCAAGATGAATTAGCTGAGGAGACGGAACTCAACCATGAAAGTTTTGTGAGTCCCAAAAAGAAGATGTCATATGGAGCCACCACCCAGAATTGTGAAATCCAGCAGAAGGAATGGAGAGGACAGAGAGAAGTGACCGTGGATGAGGAGGAGCTGACATCTTACCAGAATGAAGAGGGAAGCTTCTCACATACATCCTAATGTCTGAGGGGCACTTCTGTCTTCTCCTCACCTTAGAACCAGACAGTATCCATACCTATTGCCTATCTGGTAGCCCAGCTTGCCAGAGGGTTAAATATGGGGACACGAGGTGGGGGAGGGGAAAGAAGATTTAATCAGCATTAGAGAAAAGAGAAATATTATCTTGCAATGACACTTATGGATATGGAGCTTGCTTTAAGTTGACAAAATGGTTATATATATCAATACCATATTTTGTTTCATTTTTTTTAGAGAAAATGGGAGGAAATGGGGATATGTGGTTTGGAAGAACGAGAATAGTAGCTGCCATTATGTTTCTGAGAGCAGCCATGCAGACGAGGGCTTCCTATTGCTCATGAAGGCTACTGCTCATGGGGCCCTGTGTTGTGTCAGGTGCTTTAATGACAGTCTCATTGAATCTCCACACCCACAATGACATCCATTTCTTATCCCCATTGAACGGCTAAGGAAACTAGAGTAACATGAAGTTGACTTGCCCAAAGTCACTCTGCCAGGCCCAGTGCTGAGGTTGGAGGGGTCTAACATAGGTAGCAGTTTGGGGAAAGAAGTTCTCACCTTAGGGCTGGAAAGACATGTTTAATAATGAGAAGTGAAATGCAGTGGGTTGTCTTGTGCAATACTCTATATTTTGGCAGACGCAGGGGATGGGAAACACGCGGGTTGATGTGGCAAAGCATTCAAAGGTTGTAAGAGGGGCTGGATTCAAAGACCCTTAGGTTCTTATATGATCTAAAAAGTCAAATGCGTGTGTAAATTCATGGTTAATTTTAAGTAAAAAAGGTCACAGGCTATATAGGAGAGATTCAAATGGGTTTTAAAAAAGAAAGAAAAAGAAAAAGCTAAGCAAGATAGTAAATTTCCAGTAATCTCTGGTCAGAAGAGTCAAGAAGAAGTAGTGGCTTGGTCATTTGATGGCGTGGCTATTAAATTTCAGTCCTTTATAATATCAAGAATGTTGTTAAATAACATCCCAAATTACTTATAAATCATTAAGACATTTAGTAATTTAAAAAATCAGTTCATGCATTCTATTAGGTAAAATTCCCTTGAAAAAATACTCTGTTTAAAAAATAACATATGTCTTTAGCCATTTCTGCTGTTGGTGTTAAGAAGTTTGATCAAGTTATACAAAATTATGATTGAAGTATTCTTAATGACTGTGTTTGGAATGATGTTCAGGGAGAACAATAATATGGCAGTAGTTATATAGGGAAATACTAGAGTAAAAACATCTGGGACAACAAGACCCGCAGTGAGTGTTGAAAAATTCATATTTGATTACATAAGGCAATAACATGGATACTCTTTAGATACATTTTAAAATTTAATATTGGCATGTAAAGGCTTGTTTGAAAAGTATTTTCTTGTCCATTGTTTTTGAAAATTTTATTTCTATTTTCAGAAAAAATATATTGTGGGGAAAATTATAGATTTACATGTAGCTGTTGTTGTAAAGTGTTTTTTTTTCTAATTCCCCCCGATATATATGTCTGGTCCCCAGTTGTACCAGCAGAGTTGTAGTGTATTTTATAAAAAGAATAATTTTGAGTTAAATAATATTCTTTATATCATTGGAATATAATTTAAGTCATCATCTATCTTTAAATATCTTTAATGAGTAAATTCATGTAAGCCCCTTAGGATAGTTTCTCTGACATGTAGAAAGTGCTCAATAAACATAGCCATCATCATCATCTTTTAACCTTTTGGGGATTTTCTGTGCAAAAGAAAGTATGTTATGTTATCTTCATCTACTAGCCACAGAATTTATTGTGAAAATTGTGCTGTTTTCTAAGTAAAAAAAAAAAAGAGAAACTTATGGTAGCCAGTGTTTTATTTTATCTCCTATTAATAGAGTCATATAACCATAAAAAACTCATGATAATCCTTAAAGTAATATTGTAGATTGTGACACCAAGTTGTATCTGCTCCACCACTTAAAGTTAATGTTGTATGTAGAAATTTCACTTTTTTTTTTTTTTTTGTATTTTTCTGAAGTTGGAAACGGGGAGGCAGTTAGACAGACTCCCGCATGTGCCCGACCGGGATCCACCTGGCATGCCCACCAGGGGGCGATGCTCTGCCCATCCAGGGCGTTGCTCTGTTGTGACCAAAGCCAGTCTAGTGCCTGAGGCAGAGGCCATGGAGCCATCCCCAGTGCCCGGGCCATCTTTGCTCCAATGGAGCCTTGGCTGCAGGAGGGGAAGAGAGAGACAGAGAGGAAGGAGAGGGGGAAGGGTGGAGAAGCAGATGGGCGCTTCTCCTGTGTGCTCTGGCCAGGAATTGAACCCGGACTCCTGCACGCCAGGCCGACGCTCTACCACTGAGCCAACCAGCCAGGGCGAAATTTCACATTTTGATTAAGCATTTAAGGTACCTGTAACTTGCCCTTCTAGTATTAAAAAAAAATAAAAGAGTCCTGGGTTATGGACTAAAAACTAAAACACACATTTTGTTCTCATGGGTATTGTGATGGTTACCTTGAACAGATAATTATAATTAAACACCAGGCAGATGCAGTTTGCAAGTCATTGTACATTTTGCTGCAAATATCCATTTGTTGGTAGACCCTTGGAGGCAAACCATGGATTCTAGAAGGAGGGAAGGAAGCCTTAGGGTGCTGGATTCTTGAGGGGAGAAGAAAGATTTAACTGATTTTTTTTTTAAATAATAATTTTGGAGAATCCTGAACATGACAAGAAAACAATCATTACTCAAGAAGTAATGGCACAATTTTTATCCCTGTCTGGAAGTTAAATTCAATGGATAAAACTTGAACCCTGTGATCTCTATTTCATACTGCCTCCTTCCAACCCACCAAACCTGTTATCTCTTTTATAATGAGAGACTCAGAGAGAGAGAGAGAGAGAGAGAGAGAGAGAGAGAGAGAGAGAACAGACAGAAAGGGAGAAGCATCAATTCTTCATTGCAGCACCTTAGTTGTTCATTGATTGATTTCTCATATGTGCCTTAACTGGGGGGCTACAGCAGAACCAGTGACCCCTTGCTCAAGCCACTGACCTTGGGCTCAAGCCAGGGACTTTGGGGTCATGTCTGTGATCCCATGCTCAAGCTGGTGAGCCTGTGCTCAAGCCAGTGACCTCAGGGTTTCGAACCTGAGCCCTCTGTCCCAGGCTGATGCTCTATCCACTGCACTACTGCCTGGTCAGACTCTTTTTTGTTTTTTATCTCAGTAAATTGTATCACCCTTTTTCTAGAGCTAAGAATCTTGAAGTCATCTTTCTTCTTCTTTTTTTTTTTTTTTCCTTTTTTTAAGTGGCCCTTTCTCTCTTTCCTACCAAGTCCATTTAATTCAATCTGTGGCTCAGTGTCTTGCATCAGTTTTGGAAATTTTTTAGCCTGGATCTCTTATGATGCTGCCTTTACTTCATTCTATCTTTATGTTTTTTCTAGGAATCCAGGAAACAGATGCTGGACTGTGTGTAGAAAGCTGACTATTTTTTCTGTATTTTCCAGCCTTTTACCTCTTTCTGTGTCATTCTGAGTATCTTCTGCTGACTTATTTTTGAGTTTTTTATTTTTTCTCTTCATTAAGATTTGACCTGGTAAAAATCCATCTATTGCGTGCTTAAGTTTAGTTATTGTCTTTTCAGCTTTAACACTTTTATTGGTTCTTTTTCAATTCTGCTATGTTTTTTAAAAAATATTTCAAGGTCTCTGTTGCAATTTTTAATCCCATGTATTTTTTTCCCTGGAACATAGTAATCTGGTTATTTTAAAGTCTAATTAGTGCCACTATCTGGAGACTCTGTGATTCTATTTCTATTTTCTTTACACTTTTTTATTTTTTTTTCATAGAAATCGTTTTTATGTAGGTCGATAGTCTGAAATGTCCAAGTGTGATACATCTGAAGCCCAACAGGAAATCACTGACATTTTGGAGTTGGGACGAAACCTCGTGTTTTCCCAGGTCATAATGAGAGAAGTTTGGCTAACTGACTACTTACCCAGGTCTCCAAGCTGAGACCTGGGGCCACGTAGTCATTTTTCTTGGTGCTTGCCTTTCCTGGTTCTATTTTCTGTTGGTTTTGCTGATTCCTGTTCATGTTATCTTATTTTGGTCTGTGCCTGGTTTTCTTTGTGTCTGAATTTGTATTTGAAAAATTGTTTGCGGAAATGAATTTAGACTTAAAATAATATGTGTGTTTGTTTATTTGTTTTCTTTCCAGGGAGGATTTTTGTTTGTTTCTTCCAGGAGCCCAAAGGCATTAGCAATCTGGGGTCTCTCTTAGCTACTTGCAAGGCCTGAGCACACCCTGGGCTGCCCTGGTGCTTTGAGCTGGGCTCCAGGCAGCGTGAAAACCCCTTTCCTTTCAATTCACCCTTATTCCTCAAGCACAGCACTCCATGGCCCCAACCCGCACTACTGTGTTTTTATCAGCATCCAACTTTTGAATCCATACAAGGCCATCAAGCTGCTCAGCTGTCAAACACTGGCTTTGTTATAAGTAACATGCTTCCAGGAGAAAGGTGGCCTCCAATGTCAAGCTCACTTCTCTGGGATTTTATCTTCTCCCAGATGGCCACATGGTAGCCAGGTAAATGTTCACTGCCACACGGGCTCTGCAATGCTTTTGAGCAGTCATTTACGAAATACCTATTTTCTGGCGTGAAGTTTGGTTTGAATTATCTAGTCTACCATTAGTGAATGCTGAAGTCCTTCTAATCTTATCTTCATAAATTCTCTTGAACTGATTTTTCCCCCTAGAGGTAGTGTGGTAATAAATTAAACCCCAAATCTCTTACTACAGCAAATATTTATTTCTCTCTTGGGTTACTAGTTGAGTGTGGGTTGGATTGGGTGGACTAGAGGCTTGTTCCAGACAGTCATTCAAGGATCCAGAATTTTTTTTCTCCACTTACCATCTTATAGTTCACCATTTGGAGTATAGAACTTTTGCTATCACCCTGAAAGGGGGTGGGGGTAGGACACACTCTGGCTTTTCACTGCCTCACTTAGAAATGACACTGTCATTTCTGCTCCCAGTCCATTGATCTACATTAGCCATGTAGACCCAACCTAGCTTCAGAGGTGGCTGTGGATTAATGGAGAGCATGTGGATTACTGAGTCAGCACTAATGCGTCTGCCGCTCAGCTCCCAGCTCCAGCCTAGGTTCAGAGTCTTATGAGCTCTCACTTGACATGTTGAAATACCTTCATAACCCCAAGTGTCATAAGTGATCTGACTCGACTCTGGCATTCTGGGAGATCTGAACTAGGTTGAAGGAAGGCCATCTTGCATGGGAGGGAGCTTTGAGTTCCCCCCCTCAAGGAAAGACTATAAAGATACCAATTCATTAGAATAGAATAGAACCTGGCCTGATTCAAATGAGTTAATAACTACATGGACTGATTTGAAGAGCCAAAAAAGTTGAACTTTTATTTAGATTTCATGAATTACTGTATCCCAGGCCTGAGCTAATTTAATTCTCATGGCAACCAATGAAGAAGGGAGGGTGCCAAGGGACTGATTTTCTTCCACGTACCCCAAGTATGGAAGTGCAGATCCTGTCTACATGCTCACTACACGCCCTGTACTGAATGGGAGCTCAGTTAGTACACTCTTCAAAATCAGATACGGTGTTTAAGGATAATTGTGCTGGAGATGACATTCAGGCTGGCTGGTTAAGCTTGGCAGATTAAATGTAGGTAGTTATAGCTGCTTTCTAAAGGTATAATAAAGGAACATAAGAACACACACACTTTCCAGGACAAAGAGAAAAGAGAAAACCGCATTTAGGCAGCTAAATGGGGATACATCCATCTTAACCAACTTCAGCCGAACTGAATGAGAAAAAAAGAGAGTGGTTTTGTGCTGTCACACCCAGGGGAACAGAGTTAAAGGTACCAGGACCAGGTATCTCCGGAGGACACCGTGAGGGCAGAGTGAGGTTAGAGGAAGGGAGCTGAAAACATAGGGGTTGGTTGGAAGTTAGAGTTGCCAGATTTAGCAACCCTGTTGAAAGTGAATATAAAGAACAGTTATAAACTCCAGGGTCTCTCCCCAACTAGCTCCACTAAGAAACTGCCCCTCCCTATACCTAGTGGAAACCAGAAGGTTTATTTTCTAAACAGAGGATCTTGGGCTTCAAGAATTACTGGAAATGCTGGATATAACCTCTAAAAATTAGAGGTTTTAGACTATTTTGATCATTAATGTATCTCAAGTACCTAGAACAATATCTGGAATTGATTAGTCACTAGGTAAGTCATTTGGTAAATATTTATCAAATGAATGAGTGAGTGAATGAATGAATGAATGAACCTTACTAACAGAGGGAAATTAAAAGTTTGTACGCTGAACACTGAAAACTTTCAGCTGCTTTCGGGGGTTGAACTTCCAAAATGCTGGTAGTCAAGCTCAGATTCCCGAGGCAGGAGATTGGAGGATTCAGGGAGTTAGGGGTGGGGACTCATGAAGAAAAAGGCTGACAACCATTGACATTTGGGAGTTTCTCATCAAAGTAAGTGGTTTCCTGCCTGATTGCTTCCTGTGCAGTCCTCCCACCAAACCTTGCCCGTGGGAATAGAAATTCCACCATTCATTTATTCATTTTACAATTATTTAGCAGCTATAAACGAGAACCTCAATTATTGAGCACCTATAATGGTCCAGGCACTTGGAATAGAACATAAGTGAACAAAATAAGTCTCTGCTCTTATGGAATTTACATTCCAGAGAGCAGACACACAGAAAAGTAGGCTGATGAGTAAATCCAGTATGTAGTATATCAGGGGGTGATAAATGCTAAGATCAAACATAAGACGGGAAGGGGGATAGGGACTGTGGGCTGGTGTGTATGCTGAGTGTTTAGGGACAAAATGAACTTTGAGCAGAGAACTGAAGGCAGTGAGGGAGCAAGTCAGGAGCATATTTGGGCAAAAGGTTCCAGGAACAGGATAATGAAACTACAAAGGCCCTGCAGTGGTAACACACTTGTTATATGGAAAGAACACTGAGTCCCTTAAAGTGGTCAGGTCCTGAACCTATTTTGAAGGAAGATGGAACATTTACAGAGAGGAAAAATACATTACACATGTTTGATTAGGGAGTTTTTCTTGCCTATTGATATGTAAGTGGCACTATCAGGTGGACAGTGGAAATACAGTCTGGGACTCAGGGCAGAGCTGGAGCTATACATTCGTGAGTTATCATCATGTCACATAGATGATAAAGCCGTGAGACCAGATGAGATCATCAAGATGTGAACATGACTGAGCCCTGGGGGCACTCCAATATAGAGAGATCAGGAAGATGAGAAGGAATCAGGAGAAGAGATGAAAAAGTGTTGGGAGGGTACAGGGACGAGGGGAGAGAAAGGAATGCAGGAAGAATGGCTTAAAGGAGGGCTAGGGAATGGTCAGTTGTGTCAAAGATGCTGCAAGCTCAAGTAAGATAGAAACTGAGAATGGACCATTGGGTTTAGCTGCATGGAGGTCACTGATGACTTGGACAAGAACAGTTTTCAGTGTAGAGATGATAACAAAACTCTGAATGAAGTTATTCAATAAAGGGTGGGCTCTTAATTGTCTTGTTCTTATATGTGTGTAGACAGCCAAGGATTGCCTAGAGTTCAGGACATTTTTGACATGAATAGGAAGCTACTTGGAGGAAACCAGAGGACACGGAGTAGAATAAGCCTTTACCTAAAAGAGAAGGAGAGATATTGCATGCATGACACAAAATTAGCATTCTATTTTTTAAAAAAGAAAGAAACATCCAGAGAAGTAGATTGGGCTAGTAGGCAGTCTTGAGTCAGGACAGTCAATTAGGAGTCTGTTACAATAGCTTAGAAATGAGGGCCAAGGCTAGGATTGAAGCAATGGAAACGAGGAAGAAAAGGTAGTTATGGATAACTGTAAAAAAATTTTAATGTATGTAATATATAATCCTTGTAGAAATTTTAAAGTTTAGAAAAATACATTGAAAGGGAATAAAAATTATCCTAATATTACAACAAAAGTTTTCATTAATTATAACATTCAAGCACACGTGCCTTCTTTTTTCTACACATATATAGTTTTGAATAATTCAGGATAATATTGCAAAATGCAGTTTTGTATCTTGCTTCTTGCACTTAACTCTATATAATAGATTCCTATGTCTTTATTCTTTAAGAACATGATTTTAAAAGAATCACTGAGATATAATTTACATACAATAAAAAGCACAATTCTTAGGTTTTCAGATCAATTTATTTTTGAGTGAGAGAAGGGGAGGTAAACAGACTCCAGCATGTGCCCTGACCAGGATCCACCACAAGGAAGCTGTTTTTAGCTCCTGGGGCCATGCTTGAATTAGTCAAGAATGACTGTGGGAATGGAAGAGAGAGAGAGAGAGAGAGAGAGAGAGAGAGAGAGAAGGGGCGAGAAGCAGATAGTTGCCTCTCTTATGTGTCCTGACCATGAATTGAACTGAGAACTTCCACACGCCAGGCCGATGCTCTACCAATAAGCCAACCTGCCAGGGCCCAGATCAATTCCTTTTTAAACTTATGTATACAGATACCTGCATACTACTCCCTAGTCTAACTGCATTCTAATTTCTATTATTATAGATTAATTTTACCTATTTTCAAACTTTACATAAATGGAATCACACAGAATTGCCTCTTTTGAATTCTACTTTTTTCCTGTAGTATATTTTTAATTGATCTATGTTATTGTATTTATCAGTATCTCCTTTTTTATTGCTGTGTGATATTACATTGTGTGGCTATACCAAAACTTGTTTACCCCTTCTCTTATCGATGGCCATTTGAATTGTTTCCCATTGTGGGGGGAGGAGCTATTATGAATAAGGCTATTATAAATAAGCATTCTTGTTGTGAGAAAAGGAAAATTAGCACGACTTTCCATTTCTATTGTACTTATCATTCAATAAGTAACTTGTCAAATTTATTAGCAACAATAAAAGAACAAAGAATGCAAAAATGTGTCTGTCAGAAAACAATTTCAAGGTGATTTTGAAATGCACTTCTTTAAAGTTACATTTGAAGTAGATGGATAACTAAAATCCCAGGGTTTGAAAGTACAGTTGGCCCTTGGCTAATGCATTAGTTAGATGTGCTGGCCACCCACGCATTGGAAGTATATATTTTGACTCTCCAAAAACTTAACTACATTCAGCCCTTTGCATCCTCAGATGCAGCCAACCACAGAAGAAAACAGGATTTTCCACCTGGGGTGCGAATCTGTGGTTGGGAATGTGAAAATACTGTTTCAACCCAAGATCAGTTGAATATGCAGATGTGAAACTGTGGATAGAAAGAGCCAGCCTGACCAGGCAGTGGTGTAGTGGATAGAGTGTAGGACCAGGATGCAGAAGACCCAGGTTCGAAACCCAAGGTCACTGGCTTGAGCGTGGGCTCATCTGGCTTGAGCATGGGATTCATAGACATGGCCCCATGGTCGCTGGCTTGAGCCCAAAGATTACTGGCTTGAAGCCCAAGGTTGCTGGCTTGAGCAAGAGGTCACTTGCTCTGCTGGAGCCCCCAATCAAGGCACATATGAGAACACAACCAATGAACAACTAAGGAGCCGCAATAAAGAACTGATGCTTCTCATCTCTCTCCTTCCTGTCTGTCTGTCCCTATCTGTCCCTCTCTTTCACTCCTCTCTGTCTCTGTCAAAAAAAGAAAGAAAGAAAGAAAGAAAGAAAGAAAGAAAGAAAGAAAGAAAGAAAGAAAGAAAGAACCCACTTTATTTATTGGAAAAAATCTGCATGTAAGCGGACCTGTGCAGTTCAAACCCGTGTTTCTGAAAGGTCAATTATGCTTCAAACACAGGAAGAGCACCAAGTACCAGCCTCTCCGTCTCTTACTTCTCCTCTTCCCTGAGTCTGTCTGCCTGTCTCCTGTCAAATGACAAAAACTAAAACAATTCAGCCCCAAGGTGGATGTCCTTTATTTAAGGGAAAACCATCCATGCTTTGGGGAAGGACACTGCCTCCCTAGCAGGGGAACACTCTTCCCTACAGGTTTGAGCAAGAGCCAGTGAATATTATGAATATTTTGACCAGTGTATGAATATTAGAAGAGGCAGGTAGGAGACAGGGCGTGGTTGGCTAGGCACAGGGATTTCCTTGTAAGGGCAGCAGGTCCCGTTTTCTAGGTAAGCTCAGCTCCTTAACCTGGGCTGTTGGCCTGTGATTGGCATAGGTTAGATTTTCTTGACAGGTGTTTCCCGTAAGTCCAGGCTGACTTCCACTTAGATTTGCTCTGTGAGCCGGGCCCCCGGGGCAGTCAGCGTTTTGCGTGTCCTGATCCATGAGTTACCATGGTCACTCCACACGTGGGCATCCACTCACGTGTTTGGACTCTGAATAAAGTTTGAGGTGGGTCAGATAGCTGTGATACACTGCTAACTTTGGAGCCATCCAACCCTTTCCGCCATTGGTGTGGCAGCATTTGCAGAATCGTGGCTGGCTGGCTCGCCAGTGGCTCCCAGGTGGCCCCCATGTGGCTCCCATGTGGCTGCCAGGTGGCTGGGCTTCCCTCTCCTCCTCCCTTTCCTCGGTGGGCGGGTGGAGACACCGTGCAGCCAGGGCTGTGGCAGCGGAGCTAACTCCCCTCATCCACACTGGGAGAGGAGACTGAGCTTCTTGGGGGTTGAAGTTCTAACTTTGCCCCACGTTTCATGTGGAGAGGATGTCCCAGGGAAGAGGGAGCAGTTACCATCAAGCCCTGAAGCTGGGTAGAGCCACAGTCATTCCGAACAGTGTGGCAGTGGGAGTCGGTGCTTTGTGGTGAGACGGTGAGACTTCTCAGTTTGAGATCCGTGGAACACCCCAGAAAACATAAACTGAAGAGTAAGCGGATGTGTTGACTTTTACATGGAGATGGGGTCTACCTCTATTGATTTCATCATATGCTCAAAGCTGTGATCTAAAAGAGGCTAAGATTTACCTAAAATGAGCTACAGATAATGTGCTAAATTGGAGGAAACCTGATAATTATGCAGTAGTTCCATAGTCAGTGCCTGAGAGGCCCTTTTGCGGACTCCTGTTCCCTGGTTCAGGCACCTGGATTTCTCCTCTGCCCTCTTACTTGCTCATCTAACTTTCTTCGTTTTTCTCTCCTGTATTTTCCCTGTCTCTTTCCTTCACTAGGATTCCTCTCTTTTCTTTCATGCCCTCTCTACCCACCTTTCTTCTGTAGAGTAACAGACTGACCTGGGGACCTGGGCTTGGAGTGATGGCATGGTCAGGTAAGCGAGAACTTTTCCAACTTACTTCTCAACCGTCTTTTCCCACCATTCCTAGTAGTGATGACGATATTAGAATTAAATACATAGACTCATTTTGAAAGTACTTTCATAGTTCCCTTTCAAGGCATACAACCTCTCTCCATCGTATATAATAAAGCATGATGATAAACTCCCTGGGAAGATCATGTCAGCATCTCTGAGATATTAGTGAAAAATACTATTAGGTACTTTGAAAAAAATACCCATAAAGACTGGTTAGATATTGTTAAAAACCATTTTTAAATGATGCTATTTATATAACCAAATGAATCCCACTTCTCTGCAGATCAATTAATTATGCACAGCAAGAGCAAGCATCTTGGCTTTTATTAATTACAGAATTTTTTTCTCAAAATAGCTTTTTGTATTTTAAGAGTGCTGGTTGTTTTCAAGATTGTATGTTCAAAGATCATCTCTCCATCTTTCCCATTTTTAAGAGTGATGTAATGCTTCCTTGACTATTTTAGCATAACATAGGCTCGAAACTCCACGGTTCAGAGTTCACGGATACTTCCTTCTTATTCTTTTTTAGAAACATATTTCAAAATGAGTTATGGGCTAAAATGCGATCTTGGTTTTCACCAAAATTTTTCTCATTCTTAGCTTAGCAGAAATGTGGTGAAGAATCAAATGACTTTCAGGCCTTATTTTGTCTAGTGTTTGTGGTTTCATACAGTTTTAATAAGATAAAGTTTCCTTGTGAAGGGGAGATATTAAGGCCCCAGTAGTCCAACACAGCCCTGAGATCTGCTCTTCCTCTCTCTCTGATGAAGGCTACTGTATACTTAATTTTCTTTAGAAAGATTATAGACACCTGATCAGGCGGTGGTGTAGTGGATAGAGCGTTGGACTGGGATGTGGAGGACCCAGGTTCAAGACCTCGAGGTTGCCAGCTTGAGGTCACTCATCTGGTTTGAGCAAGGCTCACCAGCTTGAGCCCAAGGTTGCTGGCTCGAGCAAGGGGTCACTCAGTCTGCTGTAGCCCCCAGTCAAGGCTCATATGGGAAAGCAATCAACAAAGGTGCCACACCAAAGAATTGATGCTTCTCATCTCTTTCCCTTCCTGTCTGTCCCTCTCTCTGTCTCTGTCACAAAATAAATAAATAAATAAAATTAAAAATGCTAACAAAGAAAAAAGATTATAGACCATGGTTTTTATGGTTGGATTCATCACTGTATTTAGGATGACATTGTTTTTTTAAATTTTTTTTATTTTTCTGAAGCTGGGAACGGGGAGAGACAGTCAGACTCCCGCATACACCCCACCGGGATCCACCCGGCACGCTCAACAGGGGGCGATGCTCTGCCCACCAGGGGGCGATGCTCTGCCCCTCCCGGGCGTCGCTCTGTTGCGACCAGAGCCACTCCAGTGCCTGGGGCAGAGGCCAAGGAGCCATCCCCAGCGCCCGGGCCATCTTTGCTCCAATGGAGCCTCGCTGTGGGAGGGGAAGAGAGAGACAGAGAGGAAGGAGAGGGGGACGGGTGGAGAAGCAGATGGGCACTTCTCCTGTGTGCCCTGGCCGGGAATCGAACCCGGGACTTCTGCACGCCAGGCCGACGCTCCACCATCAAGCCAACTGGCCAGGGCTAGGATGACATTGGTTTTTAAGAAATAAAAATGTTATTTCACTCTCTATTTAAACTCAGAAATTTCTTATTACTTGTCTATCACTGCATAGCACACCACTACTACATTTTTATGTTGTTGTTGTTTTTTTAAAACACAAAACTATGGACTCACAGTTCTATGGGCCAGCAGTTTGGATCAGGCTCACATGGGTTCCTCTGCTGGTCTAACCTGGAGTCACTCTTGTGACTGCCGTCATCTTGGGCTTGACTGGGTCGGGATCAGGACAGCCTTCCCGGCAGGTGGTGCTGGCTGTGCCTTGGTTCCCACGCGCAAGGCCTCCCATCCTCCAGTTGGCTAGACAGTGCTTCATTGCCCGGTGGACTCAGGGCAGCACTCTAAGGAGGAGAGCGTGGAAGCTGTGGGTGCTCTGGAGGCTGGGTCTCAGCTGTCCCACGGTGTCCTTCTTCTACATGCTCTGGGTTTCGGGCCAGGCCCAGGTCAAGGAGAGGGAAAACAGACTTCACCTGTTGATGGGAGGGAGTCACCTTACAGTCACATTGCCAAGGGATGTCATGTGGGGATGTGAGGAGAGGAGTGGTCATCTTTGTAAACACTGTACCCCAGCAGACTCATCACAGTTAGAATAAAAACCAAGTGTTTACCATGGCCTCCAAGTCCTTACGTCATCTTCCTTCCTTCTCAAGCTTGTGTTGTTCATACCTTCCTTTGTTCGCTGCCCTCCTTTCTGCCTCTCAGACCTCTTCAGCTTGTTGTACCCCCTGTCTGAAGTGCTCCTGATACTCGGCTTCTTCTTGTCACTGAGAGTTTTTTTAAAGAACTACTTTATTAAGGTGTGATTGACATGTTAAAAGGTGTGTGTCTTTAGCCTGACCAGGCTGTGGCGCAGTGGATAAAGCGTTGGACTGGGATGCAGAGGACCCAGGTTCGAGACTTTGAGGTCGCCCAGCTTGAGCGCAGGCTCATCTAGTTTGAGCAAAAGCCCACCAGCTTGAACCCAACGTCGCTGGCTCCAGCAAGGGGCTACTTGGTCTGCTGAAGGCCCGCCCATGGTCAAGGCACATATGAGAAAGCAACCAATGAACAACTAAAGTGTTGCAACGTGCAATGAAAAATTAATGATTGATGCTTCTCATCTCTCTCCGTTCCTGTCTGTCTGTCCCTGTCTATCCCTCTCTCTGACTCACTCTCTGTCTCTGTGAAAAATAAAAATTAAAAAAAAAAAAAAAAAAAAGGTGTGTGTCTTTAATGTGCACAACATGATGAGTTTGGGGAGAAGTATGTATTGGTGAAACCATTGTCACCATCAAGGCCATGGACACGTGTGTCACCACCCAGTTTCCTCCCACCCCTACTGTTGGCATGAGCAGTGTGTGATAAGAACACTTCGCCTCTGGCCTGACCAGGCTGTGGTGCAGTGGATAGAGCATCAGACTGGGATGCAGAGGACCCAGGTTCGAGACCCTGAGGTCGCCAGCTTGAGCGCGGGCTCATCTGGTTTGAGTAAAGTTCATCAGCTTGGACCCAAGGTCGCTAGCTCAAGCAAGGGGTTGGTCTGCTGTAGCCCCACGGTCAAGGCACATATGAGAAAGCAATCAATGAACAATTAAGGTGTTGCAGTGCGCAATGAAAAACTAATGATTGATGCTTCTCATCTCTCCGTTCCTGTCTGTCTGTCCCTGTCTATCCCTCTCTCTGACTCTCTGTCTCTGTAAAAAAAAAAAAAAAAAAAAAGAACACTTCGCCTCTGGCCATGACCTGCTCATTTCCCCTGCGCCAGTCCCTGGGTAGCCACCATTCTCTCTGCTTCCCCGAGTGTGACTCTTTTAGATTCCACATATAAGGGAGAACCCACAGGGTGTTTAAAGCTGCCTCTCCATTTTCTTAGCTGCTCTTTATGACTGTATTTGCTTTATCTATTGTATCACTCATTAAAATTACCCTATTTTTTAAAAATAGGCTTATTTTCCCACTAGAATATAAGTTCTCTGAGAGCTGGGGCTTTTCCTTATTTATTTGCATGTGTGCAGGGAGGAAGGTATGCCAACTACAGTGGTGCTCGGCCTCGGCTATACCTCAGAACCAGCTGGACTGGTGCCTGGGCTGCACTCCAGACAACTTCCCGTAAGAGCTGGAACCGGGCTGGGTCGTGAAGAGAATGCAGGATTCAGAGAAGTGGAGGAAAGAGTGGACACAGAACGAGCAAGGTGAAAAGGAAATAAGTGTTACCAAATTAGCTTGTAAACTCGATTCAGCCTGCAGTTGGTACACTGACCATCCTTCCTGAGTTTTCCAAGCTAGTTCTGATGTGAAATATTTTATTTCGTTTTCCACGTAAACCAACATCTTTTGAACATATCAGTCTCCAAAGTCCATTTCTAAGGCAGAAACAACACAGAATCGTGTTAAAGAATGGATCTTGTTGGGTTTTTTCCCTCCAGAAAAGTATATTCTGAGATATGGGAAATGCCTTGAGGAAGCCGGCGTAGATTCTCCAGTGGGGCACGGAGCGATGAAGGTGGTGTCTCATGATTGTTCTGTTAGAAGAGATGGGAGATTACGGCTGGGAGAGGGAAAGGAGGCCGTGCCCCGTCCAGGCTGGTTCATGTATCCGTGGGAAGTGGACAGGGCTCATGGTGATGTGGACATACAATCAAGGCGTCAGAGACATTAGGAAGAAAGAAGCAAGTCAAAACCCATGATGAAGGGTCAGTAGTGTCACAGATAGAAGAGAAGGGTGGCCTTACTGTCCTGATTAAGCTACTCTGGGTGAGCATTTATAGTGACAAAATTCACAGAGTTAACGTCACTTAGCACTGTGTGTTGCCTGAGGTCAGGGGAGAGAGAAAGCAAATAGGAGAAAAAGCTATTTTCTTGGCATCTGTTTCTAAAAGCCTAAATCCTTTATTTTTAAAATTGAGATAAAATTCATAAACCATAAAATACACTCATTAAAGTGTACAGTTCAGTGTCTTTTTTTTAGTACATGGCAGGGCCAAAGTAGGTTTATAGTTGTAATATAAATAAATAATATAATAATTCATAACTAATAATACAAGAATAAACTATTTCATGTACTCACAACTGTAAACCTACTTTTGCCTAACTCGTATATTCACAAGGTTTTCCAACCAAAATCACTATCTGACCTGGAACATTTTGATCACCCTGAAAAGAACCCTTTACCCAGTAGCAGTCACTCCTGATCCCTCCTCCTTATCTCTTGGGAACCACTAATCAACTTTCTGTCTCTATGGATTTGCCTATTGTGAACATTTAATATAAATGGGGTCATATACAGCCTTTGTAACTGGCTTCTTGCATTTAGTATAGTGTTTTCAAGGTTCATCCATGTTGTAGCATCTGTCCACACTTCATCTCTTTCTTTTATGGTTGAATAAATTCCATTGTATGGAAATGCCACATTTTGTTTTTATCTGTTCATCAGTTGGTGGACATTTGGGGTGTTTCCACTTTTTGGCTGTTATGAACAATGCTTAAGTCTGAATTTGGGAGATGACCTTTACTACTTTCATGAGCCCTTTCAATATTTCCAGGATACCGCTGGAAATATCCTATTGGCTCACAGAACTGCTAGAATGACGCCATTAAAATGGAAGCTCATGCCATTTCTTTCCTCAAAACCATCTAATCGCTCCCTTCTTGCTCATAATAAAAGCTGATCCTGCGCACCAACTCCAAGAATTCTTTCCGTCTGTTCTCCTCGGTGTGTCTCCTGGTTCGGTTCTCTGTTTCAATTGCCCTGGCCTTCGAGTTGACCCTCAAACACATGGCATGCTTCTTCCTCACGGCCTCTGTTCCTGGGGGTTTCTATGACCACTCTATCACCTTCTTCAGATCTTTGCTCAGATGTTGCCTTCTCAGTTACTATTAAAGAGAACATCCCTGCGCTCCCACTGCGTTTCGCACATTCCATCTTCTTTTCTGCTTTATCTTTCCCTTAGCACTTACTCTGTCTGAAAATTTTACTTATTTATCTTACTTATTGTTTATCTTCATTAGAATACAAGCTCCCTGCAGGTAGGAATTTTTGTGTTTTGTTCACTGCTGTATCTCTAGCACCTAGGATCATGTCTGGCAAACAATCGGTATTCATTAAATAGGTGTCGCGTGGATAAATGAATATAATCAGTGGTGGGATTCAAATAATTTAACAATCAGATCTCTGCTCTAATGACTATTTTAAGTATAAAAAAATATATACCAAAAGTTAGATTATTATTTTATGCATTTAATACTTAAATAAGAACAATAAAAGAGATACACAAAACTAGATGGTTATGAGGGGTTTTTTGTTGTTTTTTTTTTCTTTTAACATTTATTTTTATTTTTTATTTTTCTGAAGTTGGAAACGGGGAGGCAGTCAAACAGACTCTCGCATGCGCCCGACCAGGATCCACCCAGCATGCCCACCAGGGGGTGATGCTCTGCCCATCTGGGGCGTCGCTCTGTTGCAACCAGGGCCATTCTAGCGCCTGAGGCAGAGACCACAGAGCCATCCTCAGCACCCGGGACAACTTTTCTCCAATGGAGCCTTGGCTGTGGGAGGGGAAGAGAGAGACAGACAGGAAGGAGAGGGGGAGGGGTGGAGAAGCAGACGGGCGCCTCTCCTGTGTGCCCTGGCCGGGAATCCAACCTGGGACTCCTGCAC
Source organism: Saccopteryx bilineata (assembly GCF_036850765.1). Lineage (NCBI taxonomy): Eukaryota > Metazoa > Chordata > Mammalia > Chiroptera > Emballonuridae > Saccopteryx > Saccopteryx bilineata. Next base: position 102,209,886 of record NC_089490.1, read on the forward strand.
GCCAGGCCGACGCTCTACCACTGAGCCAACCAGCCAGGGCTAGATGGTTATGAGTTTTAAAATAGTAATAAAAATATATTAAATAATACCTGACAAAAAAACAATAAAATTGTTATTTAAGATATTTCCATATTGCACAACACAAAGCTGAAATAAATGACAGCTTGTTACTTCCTGGTTGTTTGGCAATTTTTCTCTTTATGTTATGTTTGTTACTGAAGTAAAAATGCAGGGGAATTAAACTGTACTGTCTCATCAAAGGTATAATGAGTTTTATGAAATGAATAAATAAATATTACAAGTATAGTTTCGTCAAAATTTTTTTACCTATGGACGGAATGAACATTACTACGGGCACTTAGAATCGCTGTTGGGCAGATGAACATTAAAAAAGAGTGAGCAGGGTAAATTTGTGATTTCCACATTGGGCGTCCACCTGAGAGAGAACCCTGAGTACAAGTGCCATTTTAACAACCAGTTCACCAAACTCAACAAAAAGTAGGTATCGGTTCTGTCAAACTAGTGCAAACCGGCTGAATCCCACCACTGAATATAATTCAAGTTAGGCTGGAAGGGTCCCCAAAAAGTGTGAAAGCATGTCAGCTCATGCTGATGGGAAGTACTAATGAGCGTAAGTCTTTGACTCTACTCATTAGTAGGACTAAAATAAAAAATACAGAATTATCACTTGGTGCATGCAGATTGTTTAGTAGAAAAGACTTTGGAAATCTGGGATTGTGTGGGAGAGGTTGTGGAGAAAAGGGAGGGGCGGTGCTTAGTGGTAAGAAGTTTGGGAATAACTACTCTAAACAGCTGCCTGAAAGAGTCTTTTTTAGTGCTGTTGGTTAATTACTGAGAAATTCCAGGAAAAGAAAAAGCTGCATTCTAAACAAATGTTTATCAGCACATACCATTTGACTGCTCTTCTGTTCAAAGGTTCCTGTTGCAACTTATTTTGGCAGCACTTGTATAAAACTGAGGCAGCAGCAGTGACAAAGGTTTTATTTATCTCCTGTCATTATCTGTTGACTTTTAAAGGGCTCAGTAATGAACAGCACAGCAGCGGATTAGTTAACCTATCAGAAGGGGTGAAGCAGTGGTATGAGGCCCAGGGTTCCCATTGGCCTCCCTGGTACTCTCCACGCCATGGGGGTCACAGGCTTCTGTGAGAAATAACATCTCAACAGTCCCTTCATGAGAGAGCTGTGTGAACTGAGCCTCCAAAAGGGGAAGTCTTATGTTAAATAAGAATCTGGCCACAACAAAACTAATTTGAGAGAGTTAATAATTGTCCTCTGATTGTACCAGATGCTTTCTGTATATTGCATCACTTCATCAGTGCCGCAACCTTGTGAGCTAGGTATTATTTTTCTCATTTTTACATTCAAGGGACTTGAGACTCACAAAGGCTGAGTAACTTGCCAAAGGTCCCAAGTAAATGGTGAGCTAGGATTCAAATCTAGTTATCTTGCACTGTGAAAATCTTTGATTGCTTTCTCTGAAGCCTGGTGTCTCTAAGTGAGAAAAATTTCTTTCTTTAAGTCTCTTTCTCATAGTTTCTGCCCTTTGACATTCAAAAATAATAATGCTGCTGAAGATAATGATGGTACTACATATTTACCAGGTGCCTACAACAGATCAGATATTATTCTAGCTTTTGAGAATATGTAAGTAAATAAAAGGAAGAGAAATTTCTGCCCTTGTAGGGGAGAAAAGACAACATAATATAGAAAAAATTTATATAGTTTTTTAGAAGGTGGCAAGTGTGATGAGAAGAACGAATAGAACCAGGTAAGGGGGATTGGAAGTATCTGAGAATATGCAAAGTTCAAATAGAGTGGTCAGGGCCTTTAGTAGGAAGGTAATACTTGAGCATAGACTTAAAGAAGTCGAAGATGAAGATACCTGGGATGAAATGTTTGTGGCAGACACAAGAGCTATTGCAAAGGCCCTGAAGTACAAACATGGCCTATGGGTTTGAGACACAGGAGAAGATCAATATGACTAAATGGTGGAAGTGAAAGAGGAGAATGGAGGAGATGAGGTCAGGTGAAATGGGGGTCAGATTCTGCAGTTGGCTTTTACTCTCTGTGAAATGGGGGAGACTATGTAGGGTTTGGGGCAGAGGAGTGACAAAATTTAACTCACATATTAAAAGGATCCCTCTGGCTGTCATGGTGAGGAAAGTGAAGGGGGCAACAGTAGAGCCATCAGATAGGGGTCTAGTTCAATAATCTAGACAACAGATGATGATGGTCTGGACTACAGTGGAGGTAGCAGTGGAGGTGGAGGAAAATTATTGGGTTCTGGATAAGATTTGCAGAGCGATTTGAGAGTAAGAGAGAAATAAACGCTCACAGCTTGCCTACCAGGGATCTCCCCACTAAATCCTCTGAGCCAGGGGTAGTCAACCTTTTTATACCTACTGCCCACTTCTGTATCTGTTAGTAGTAAAATTTTCTAACCACCCACCAGTTCCAAAGTAATGGTGATTTATAAAGTAGGGAAGTAACTTTTACTTTATAAAATTTATAAAGCAGAGTTACAGGGAGTTAAAGCATATAATAATAATTACTTACCAAGTACTTTATGTCAGATTTTCACTGTTTGGCAGAATAAATCTTTATAAAACAACTTACTAGAGTTAAATCTATCTTTTTATTTACACGTTGGTTGCTTTGCTACCGCCCACCATGAAAGCTGGAACACCCACTAGTGGGCGGTAGGGACCAGGTTGACTACCACTTCTCTAAGCAAATTCTCTAAGCAAAAGGGAATGGAGGGTTCAAGAACCTTTACAGTGTGTGTGTGACACATGGCCAAGTACTTTATAGTCAGAGGAGAAACCAAGATAAAAACCATTTCATCAAAACAATCACTCTATACAAGTTACAGTGTTTTAAATTCTAAATATTACAGATTCTAGTGCCATTATCTCTGTTTGACATTAATCAGAGTCACTTAATCTTTGTAAATCCAAACTTCTTTTTCTAGAAAATGGGGATTATAGTTCTGTTGTCCCAGTTGTAATGTGAACTCTCTGGAGCAATGACTTTAGATTACTGTTGTATCCAGGCACTTAGAATGCTGCCTGGCACATAGTAGGTGCTCAATAAACACTTGTCAAGTGACTAAATGAAAGAGAGTATACTCTAAGATCTTTGGAAAAAAATAGAAATCTATATATATATTTTTTTACTTTATTATTTTTATGGGTTTTTTTATTATTGAACTAAGACAACTGCCAAGACAAGCAGCTTTTGGGGAGGCCTCAATTAACAGGATAATTATCTTGCTTTGACTCAGCCTGTCACTTCTAGTTGTTCATATAATGGAATATTGAGGACATCCCCTCAGAGTTTCTAACCTCTGGTGAGCTCATACACATTTTCATAAGCCAACAGCACCTGGACAACTTACATAAGAATGCATTTGATGAGCATCCTCTTTTTAATTAAGGACATTTGCTTCTTTTATTAGTCTCATTAGAGAGTTTTTTGCACCATAAATCTGATCACTGGTGAAGCTGCTAATGAAAATATACAAGGTACATAAAAAGCCAGGGGGAATTGAATTCTAATCTCGAGTCAATGAGTTAATGCATGAAAGTGCTTAGAACAGTAGCTGGTATAATAAATGCTCCAGAACCACTAGCCGTTCTTATTGTTATCTGTAAATTCATTCACTCATTCACTTTTCTGCCTCCCTTCTTCCTTCCTTATTTACTCAATCATTAATTTTATGACTGTTTTCTGACACCTGTTTTCTTCCTCTGCTCAAGAGATATTCTCATGAAAGCAATTAGAAAATGATGTGGAAACGGCATCTGTCCAACCCATCTTTTCCTGACATTATATTAATGTAACATAATGCCTGAGTGCATGTCCCTATGCCCTTAGATTTTTGAGGTCCCCTTTTTTCTTCATATGGAAATGAAATGGCTCAAGACTTCACTGCATGTACTGTGGGAAATTCCGTGCCCCACCTTAAGCTTACTACGGCGTGGGTATATGTATATACACAAATAAATAAATGCATATATATAGCAATATATGTATATACATACATATGAATACATATATATTGCTTTACCTGTACAGAATACACATTTATTCTGCTTTCTAAAAAAAAAAACTTCACAAAATTCCTGACTTGTGGTGGCACAGTGGATAAAGCGTCAACCTGGAACGGGGTCTCCAGTTTGGAACCCTGGGCTTGCCCGCTCAAGGCACATATGGGAGTTGGTGCTTCCTGCTCCTCCCACCTTCTCTTTCTCTCTCTCTTCTCTAAAATGAATAACTAAAGTCTTAAAAAAAAAGCTTAATAAATGAAAATACCTCTGAACTACTACTACTCAACATTTTTCTGTTAGCAGGCAGTATAATACAGCATTATTTTAGAATATTCTAAGTATTTCCCTATGTTATTAACTGGTTTTGGAAAACATTTTTAATAGATGCATAGTATATACCGCAGTATGGCTGTAACATAATGCCTTTAGCCATTTCTCCATTGTGGACATCTAGGTACTTTTTCCATTCTTGTGCTATGAAAAATGATGTTGCAACCTGGGGCCAGAAAGCTCTGTTGGTTAGAGCAGTGGTCCCCAACCTTTTTTGGGCCACGGACTGGTTTAATGTCAGAAAATATTTTCACAGACCGGCCTTTAGGGTGGGACGGATAAATGTATCACGTGACCGAGACAAGCGTCAAGAGTGAGTCTTAGACAGATATAACAGAAGGAATCTGGTCATTTTTAAAAAATAAAACATCGTTCAGACTTAAATATAAATAAAACAGAAATAATGTAATTTATTTATTCTTTCTCTGTGGACTGGTATCAAATGGCCCATGGACTGGTACCGGTCCGCAGCCTGGGGGTTGGGGACCCCTGGGTTAGAGCATCATCCCAAAGCGCAGAGGTTGCCGGTTCGATCCCCAGTCAGGGCACATACAGGAACAGATTGATGTTCCTGTCTCTGTCTCTCTTCCTCCCTTCCTCTCTTGCTGAAATCAATAAATAAAACTTTTTAAAAAAATTTACAGAAATATTTTTTAAAAAGAAAAGAAAAATGATGATGCCGTCTTTGTACGTAAATATTTATGTGCATCTCTGATGATTTCCTCCTGAGAAATTGCTAAATGTGAAATCAGCCGGTCAAGATTTTTAAAGGTAAAAAAATACTTTCTTTTTCAATTAAGTTAATTGAGGTGGCATTGGTTAATAGGATCATATAGGTTTCAAAAAATGCTTCTTGATGATTGATCATTTCTCAGCAGTATAGCTAACACATTATGATGATAAGCTGAGAGTTTATGGTTCCCAACAGCGAGCCATTTAAGCACTCGTTCAGTTTCTCACCAGGCTTTTAGAGCCAGTGCCTATTCCTCCAACTTTGATTAAACTGAAAAGGCTGACTGTGATTAATCTGTGTTAACGAGTGTGAAGAGCATTTGAAAGTTATGTAGAAACTGATGATTATAAAGTCTTTTCATCCAATGTAGTGCCCTTTATTTCATAAGGGAAGAGTTTCCTCTTCCACCAACCCTATGCCAGTCTCCTTTATTCTCTGCCCCCTGTTTGGCAGGGCATAATCCTTGCCCAAGAGTAGACATTTCTAAAACTAAGAATCAAATCTAAAAAAGTCCCTGAGACTTGACTTGGGGTGATGAACACATAGTACAGGGTACAGATGATGTATTGAAGAATTGTGCATCTGAAACCTGTACAATTTTGTTAACCAGTATCACCGCAATACATTCAGTAAAAAGGAAAATATAAATAAAAATTAAAAAATAAAAATTATACATTTTTTAAACTTATGGCTTCCCCAGCTGCTAACTAAGGATGTCCGTTAGGATGATGACAAATAACTGAAACCCAATAAAACAACCTGAAGGCTCCTGATGGGCAGGCATAGAAAAGCATGGAAATAAAGTTGGGTATTTGGCTACAAGGCAGATGTAGGCCTGAACAGTGAGTTCTTGCTTTATGGTTTGGACTTTTGCAGGGATTATTTGGCTTTGCAGGGATGTAGCAGGTGCTGCTATATTATTTACCTATAACACAGTTAGGTTCACTTATTACTATTGTATTCTATTTTGGGTCTCCCCTCCCCCACTCCATGCATGCACTCATCTTCATTGATGTTGGTTGATCATTTTTTGGCATATAAAAAATAACCGTGATCCTTAGAGCCAAGGCTATTCAAAAGATGTATTCAGAGAAGTGTCAATACCCACCTCATCTCACTACCCCACCCCTCTTCCCCCCTTTCTTTCTACCTCATTCCCACCCAATACTTGCAGATACTGATCTCATTAGTTTCTGGTTTGTCTTTTTTGGATTTCTTTTGCACACATGAGCAGAAACATGTATATTTTATTAGATACCCTTCTTTCTTTCAGGAGGAATAGCATACTATATACACTCTTAAACTTTGTTTCTTTTTTTTTGGATGGCAGTATGTGCTGCAGACTGCTTCTTGTCAGCTCCTAGAAATTTTCCTTTTTTTTATTCTTTTTTTTTTTCAGCAACATAATACTCTATTTTGTGCATTATGCCTGCACATCTGGAGCCTTCCAGTTGTTTTAATGGGCTTCAGTTATTTGTCATCATCCTAAGTGACATTCTTAGCAGCTGGGGAAGCCATAAATTTAGAAAGATGCATCATTTTTATTTTTTAATTTTTATTTATATTTTCCTTTTCACTGAATGTATTGAGGTGATACTGGTTAACAAAAGTATACAGGTTTCCTGTGCACAACTCTATAACACATCATCTGAACACTGCATTGTGGTTTATCTAACTAGCTGCATATATTTGAGTATTTAGGTTGCTTATAATTTTGCAGTTGTAAACAATGATACAGTAAATAACTATATGAATATATGTATACATACTTTTTATTGTTGAAGGTATGTCTTCAAGGTAGATTTCCAGAAGTGAGATTGCTGGTTCAAAAGATAAGTACATATATGGCTCTGTTATATATTGTCAAATTTACTTCCTGAAGAGTTTTACTAGTTTGCATTCCCACCAGCATGCATGCGGGGACTTGTTTCCCCACGGTCTGATCAATGGAAAGTGTGGTCATAATTTTTAATTTTTGTCATCCTGGTAACTAAGGAATAGTGCTTGCCAAATCTAACTTCTGTCTCTCCTGCTCAGCAAGGTTGCTACGTTATTTGTTTGGCTCCATCCTCCCTGTAATGTGGCCTAGAAATTGCTCCTGGCAGGTCAGCTGACCCCTCATAAGGTCACCTCATTTGTTTCACTTTTCTCAGAGGTGATAGTCCTAATTCTATTAGCCAATAACTAAACACCATGGTTTCATATATTTAGTCTGATTTTTTTTTTTTTTATTAAGTGAAAGGTTGGGAGGCAGAGAGACAGACTCCTGAATGAGCCCTGACTGGGATTTACCTGGCAAGTCCCCTAGGGGGCAATGCTCTGCCCATCTGGGGTGTTGCTCTGTTGCTCAGCAACTGAGCTCTTTCTAGTGCCTGATGTGGAGGCCATGAAGCCATCTTCAGTGCCTGGGGCCAACTTGCTCCTATTGAGCCATGGCTGCAGGAGGAGGAGGAGGAGGAGAAGAAGAAGAAGAAGAAGAAGAAGAAGAAGAAGAAGAAGAAGAAGAAGAAAGGGAGAGAGAGAGAGAGAGAGAGAGAGAGAGAGAGAGAGAGAGAGGAGGGGAAGAGAAGGAGTGGAGAAGTAGAAGATCGCTTCTCTGTGTGCCCTGACCAGGAATCGAACCCAGGACTTCCACATGTCAGGCTGATGCTCTACCACTGAGCCAACTGGCCATGGCCCCGATTTTCTAGTTGTTTAATGTAGGAGCATAAATTCAGTCCCTGGTACTTCATCATTGGGTGGGTGTGAAAGTTGGTCCAATATTCATCTGAGGAGATTTCTAGAGAAAATTATCAAGGCTTACCAAAGCAACCTGACCAGGCAGTGGTGCAGTGGATAAAGCATCGGCCTGGGATGCTTAGGACCTAGTTTCAAAACCCTGAGGTTGCTGAGCGCAGATTCATCAGCTTGAGCGTGGGGTTGCTGGCTTGAGCGTGGAATCATAGACATGACCTCATGGTAGCTGGCTTGAGCCCAAAGGACACTTGTGTGATGTCTAAGGTTGCTGACTTGAGCCCAAGGTCGTTGGCTTGAGCAAGGCGTCACTGGCTCGGCTGGAGCCTCCTGGTCAGGGAACATATGAAAAAACAATCAGTGCCCTGGCCAGTTGGCTCAGTGGTAGAGCGTTGGCCTGGCATGCAGAAGTCCCGGGTTCGATTCCTGGAGAAGCGCCCATCTGCTTCTCACCCCTCCCCCTCTCCATCCTCTCTGTCTCTTCCCCTCCCGCAGCCAAGGCTCCATTGGAGCAAAGTTGGCCTGGGCGCTGAGGATGGCTCTGTGGCCTCTGCCTCAGGCGCTAGAATGGCTCTGGTTGCAACAGAGCAATGCCCCAGATGGACAGAGCATCGCCCCCTGGTGGGCAGGTGGGCATGCCAGGTGGATCCAGGTCGGGCACATGTGGGAGTCTGTCTGACTGCCTCCCTGTTTCCAACTTCAGAAAAACACACACACAAAAAAGCAATCAGTGAACAGCTGAGGTCTGCAATGAAGAATTGATGCTTCTCCTCTCTCTCCCTTCCTGTCTGTCCATCCCTGTCTGTCTCTCTTCACTAAAACAAAACAAAACAAAACAAAAAAACAATAAACAAACAAATTCTTACCAAAGCAATAGAAAAAATTCTAAAACTGAATAAACACTTGCTCTTACATTGAAAGGAACCAGAGCAGAGTGAATGCAGCAACCTCTTATTGGCAGAATGATGCAAAGACAGTTGAACAGATTTTCAGAGGTCTGAATAAATTTGATTTTGAGCTAAAATTCTAAAACCAGGTATATTAATTAGAGTTTGAGTGACTGTAGAATTTTTTTTTCTTTTTTCTTTTGTATTTTTCTGAAGCTGGAAACGGGGAAAAACAGTCAGACAGACTCCTGCATGCGCCCGACCGGGATCCACCTGGCACGCCCACCAGGGGCGACGCTCTGCCCACCAGGGGGCGATGCTCTGCCCCTCCGGGGGGTCACTCTGCCGCGACCAGAACCACTCTAGCGCCTGGGGCAGAGGCCAAAGAGCCATACCCAGCGCCCGGGCCATCTTTGCTCCAATGGAGCCTCGGCTGCGGGAGGGGAAGAGAGAGACAGAGGAAAGAGGGGGGCGGGGTGGAGAAGCAAATGGGTGCTTCTCCTATGTGCCCTGGCCGGGAATCGAACCCGGGTCCCCCACACGCCAGGCCGACACTCTACCGCTGAGCCAACCGGCCAGGGCCGTGACTGTAGAATTTTAAGAGAGTACTGTGAACAGCTTAATAGGAATAAATTTGAAAATAAAGTTGGAATGAATGATTTTCTTGGAAAATATAGATTATCAAAATTGACTCAAGAAGATATAAAAAAATGAAATAAACCTACATTTACAAAAGAAATTTAAAATTGATTTCAATATACATCTATTAAAAGGCATCAGGCCCAGAAGTATCTATAGGAGAGTTTTACTGAACTTCAAGGAACAGATTAAAAAAAATATGGAAAGCCTTCTAACTCAAGGAGGCTACCAGACCCTCTCACCAAAGCCAGACAAGAATAGTGAACCAGTGAAGGTTCAGTCAGGAGATAGAAACCTTCCTGTTTATTGACAAATGATAAAATAGTGGAAAAAACTGATAAATAGGTGGAAAGTTGTTACCCAGGAATCCCAAAAGTGAGCTCTAAGATGTCACAGTTTGAGTAGCTGCAGAAAGAACTTTCTACTCCAGGGCATGAAGAAAAGAAGGCAAGATGTTGAATTCGGGAAGCTATAGAAGTTTAGACTGAAACAGATCTCTGAGGAGAGGCTGTCTGGGAGGGTCGGGGTGGATGGGGGTATGGGTATGGAGCAGGCTGAGGCCTGTTCCGCAAGAACTGAAAAAACTGCAACCTGGTTGCAGCTGTTGCTATGGAAAAGAACCATTGCTGCCTGGGTGAAGGAGTGTTGCCAGGATACCGCACACAGGAACAGGAAGCAGACAGGAAGATCATAGCAGGCTGTCAGGAAGGAGCAAATCACTCCTTCCACCTCTACCCTTTCAGTGTTCTTTGTTAGACAGAGACTAATAGAAGCCAGCTGGCAAAGCAGAGATGTGATTTGTGGGGTTCCAGCCCCAGCATCACAAATCAAAGTATAAAAGTGTTGGCTTGGAGCAGAGAGACAATAACCTAAGAACTGGCAAAGGGAGCACATGCAAAAAGGAAAATTTATGCCCATCCCATTTATAAATAGATGAAAATAATCTTACTATATTAGCATATTAAATCCAGCAATGTAGAATAATAATATAACATAGTAGGGTTTATCCTAGGAATACAAGGATGCTTCAATATTCAGAAAGTTATTTATTAACAGATAGAAGTAGATAGATACTGAAAAGGCATTTGATGAAATTCAATGCCTGTTCTTGATAAAAATATTTTAGCAAAACTAGATTTAGAAAAAAAATCATTATACATAATGGTGAAACATCAGAAAAATTTCTGTTAATGTGAGAAAAGAAGGCAAGGAGGTCTGTTGTGACTACCACTATTCAACTTTATACTAGAGGGCTTGAAAATACAATTTAGCAAGAAAAAAGGAAGTATACGTATTTGAGTGGAAGAGATGAAATTGCCACGTATGGTAAAAACCTGATTATGATATTCTGGTTTTTTTTTCTTTTTAATTCAAGGAAATCAATGGAGGAACTAGTAAGACTAATATGAAAATTCAAAAGATTGCATGCATGATTATACAAGAAGCAAAAAACCAGAGCTTTTCTATATATCAGTGAGGACCAATTAGAAAATATGAAATAGGCCCTGGCCGGTTGGCTCAGCGGTAGAGCGTCAGCCTGGCGTGCGGGGGACCCGGGTTAGATTCCCGGCCAGGGCACATAGGCGAAGCGCCCATTTGCTTCTCCACCCCCCCCCCCCCCTCCTTCCTCTCTGTCTCTCTCTTCCCCTCCTGCAGCCAAAGCAAAGATGGCCTGGGCGCTGGGAATGGCTCCTTGGCCTCTGCCCCAGGCGCTAGAGTGGCTCTGGTCGCAGCAGAGCGACGCCCCAGAGGGGCAGAGCATCGCCCCCTGTTGGGCAGAGCGTTGCCCCTGGTGGGCGTGCCAGGTGGATCCCGGTCGGGCGCATGCGGGAGTCTGTCTGACTATCTCTCCCTGTTTCCAGCTTCACAAAAAAAAAAAAAAGAAAAAAAATAAAAATAAAAAAAAAAGAAAAAAAAGAAAATATGAAATAAAACTTTATTTTATTTTAGCAGTAAAAATCTATTAAATGTATATTAAAAATCTAACAAGAATTATACAGAGCAATAAACACTATAAGATATATGTATGAATAAAGTTGACAAGAAAACAGAAAGCTCTTTTAAAGGACACAAAAGTTTTTTAAACAAATAGATCTGCAGGGAAGACTGAATTTCCTAAAAATATCAATTTAATCTAATTCTAGAAATGATTAAAGCTGGATTTTTTTTTTTTTTGTATTTTTCTGAAGCTAGAAACTGGGAGAGACAGATTCCCGCATGCGCCCTACCGGGATCCACCCGGCACGCCCACCAGGGGGCGACGCTCTGCCCCTCTGGCCATCGCTCTGTCGCGACCAGAGCCACTCTAGCGCCTGGGGCAGAGGCCAAGGAGCCATCCCCAGCGTCCGGGCAAACCTACTCCAATGAAGCCTGTGCTGTGGGAGGGGAAGAGAGAGACAGAGAGGAAGGAGAGGGGGAGGGGTGGAGAAGCAGATGGGCGCTTCCCCTGTGTGCCCTGGCCAGGAATCGAACCCGGGACCCCTGCACGCCAGGCCGACGCTTTACCACTGAGCCAACCGGCCAGGGCCTAAAGCTGGATTTTTTTAAAGGAAATCTAACAAACTGATTCTAAAGTTCAGCTGATTTTAAAAATCGGGCCAAAATAAAAACTATATTAAGAAAGAAGAAAATGAGAATCTTGTCTTACTAGATATCAAACGATACTATGTTTATATTAATTGCAACAATGTGATACTTATGAATAAATAAATAAATTGATCAGTGGAATAGAGGACAGAATTTAGAAACACAGGCAAACATTTATGAACTGGTAAGGTTGTCATTCCAGTAGGGTGTTGGAAAAGAGAATATTAAATTGCAAAAAAATAAAAAGTTTGATCATAATCAAACAGCAAGTCTCAAGTTAATCACATACTTAATAAAGAAAGTATTAGGAAAAAATACTGGACAACATATTTAGTTAGTTATTTTAATTTTTATTGAATTTATTAGGGGGACATTGGTTAATAAAATTATACAGGTTTCAGGTGTACAGTTCTGTAATACAGATCATCTGTGTATTGCATTGTGTGTTCACCACCACAAGTCAAGTCTCCCTCTATCATCATTCATCCCACCTCTATCCTCCCTCTTTTCCTCCCCCCCACCTTTCCCTCCTGTAATCTCCACCATGTTGTCTGTGTCAGCACACATAGTATTTTTTTTGCTTAAGTCCTTCATTTTTTTCACCCAGCCCCCCAACACCCATTCCCTCTGACAGCTGTCAGTCTGTTCTCTGCATCTATGAGTCTGTTTCTATTTTGTTAGTTTATTTTGTTCATTAGATTCCACATATAAGTGAAATGATGTGGTACTTGTCTTTCTCTGACTGGCTTATTTCACTTAGCATAATAATCTCCAGGTCCATCCATGCTGTCACAAAAGCTAAGATTTCCTCCTTTTTTTTTTTTTTTTTTTGCATTTTCTGAAGCTGGAAACAGGGAGAGATAGTCAGACAGACTCCCGCATGCGCCCGACCGGGATCCACCAGGCACGCCCACCAGGGGCGACGCTCTGCCCATCCTGGGCGTCGCCATGTTGCGACCAGAGCCACTCTAGTGCCTGAGGCAGAGGCCACAGAGCCATCCCCAGCGCCCGGGCCATCTTTGCTCCAATGGAGCCTTGGCTGCGGGAGGGGAAGAGAGAGACAGAGAGGAAGGCGCGGTGGAGGGGTGGAGAAGCAAATGGGTGCTTCTCCTGTGTGCCCTGGCCGGGAATCGAACCCGGGTCCTCCGCACGCTAGGCCGGCGCTCTACCGCTGAGCCAACCGGCCAGGGCCAGATTTCCTCCTTTTTAACTGCTGAATTGTATTCCATTGTGTAAATAGACTGTGGCTTTTTTATCCACTCATCTACTGATGGGCACTTGGGCTGCTTCCAAATCTTTGCTATTGTAAATAATGCTGCCGTGAATATAGGGATGCTCAACACCAGTACTCATCAGAGAAGTGCAAGTTAAAACCACAATGAGTTATCACCTCACACCTGTCAGAATGGCTATCAGCAATAAATCCACAAACAAGAAGTGCTGGAGAGGATACAGAGAAAAGAAAACCCTTGTGCATTGTTGGTGGGAATGCAGATTGTTGCAGCCACTGTGGAAAGTAATATGGAGTTACCTCAAACAATTAAAAATGGAGCTGGATGCCTGACCAAGGCGGTGGCGCAGTGGATGGGGCGTTGGACTGGGATGCGGAAAGGCCCAGGTTCGAGACCCTGAGGTCACCAGCTTGAGCACAGGCTCATCTGGTTTGAGCAAAAGCTCACCAGCTTGGACCCAAGGTTGCTGGCTCGAGCAAGGGGTTACTCGGTCTGCTGAAGGCCCGTGGTCAAGGCACATATGAGAGAGCAATCAATGAACAACTAAGGTGCCGCAACAAAAAACTAATGATTGATGCTTCTTATCTCTCCGTTCCTGTCTGTCTGTCCCTGTCTATCCCTCTCTCTGACTCTCTCTCTGTCTCTGTAAAAAAAAAAAAAAAAAAGAAAGAAACTGGAAATATATTCCACTTCTGAGACTATATGCAGGACAACATATTTAAATCATGAAAATGTCAAAGCTTTCTTTAAACAAGACATAAACACAGAATCCATGCAGAGAGAGAAGTGGACTGATTTGACTGCATTGATGGAAAAGTTTTTACCCAAAGAAAGGCACTTTATATAAAGTTAAGAAATGTGTGAATACTTGGAAGAATGCTTTCTTGCAACATAGTTCACAGATATTTAGCCTCAGTAACCTATTCCAAAATGTACTATAAGCCAGGCACTGTGCTGGCCCTTTGCAGACGTGATTTAGTCCTCAGAACAACCCTGTGGAGTTGATATTATTGTCCTTATCGGGAAGAGGGGGAAGTAAGATTCAGAAAGTATTAGCAAGACATGCTTAATTTCTCACAGTTTTTAAGTGGTGGGGCCAAAGTTCAATTTCAACTCTGTCTGACCTCAGAGCTCTTTCCCATGTCCCTTTGTTTTCCTAGTGCTAAATTAGTTTACCTCAAACATTTCTAAAACTGCACTTTTATCTCACATGGAGTATTCTCTGGCCTCGTTTGTATGATATGGTCAAGCACAGTCTTATCCTCTTAAATCCCCAATAGCACAATGAAAGAATAAATTCATGATATGTATAGTGTAATCTCAGTGAGCCTACAAATATTTATTCTAAGTAAACTCATCACAGCCATTCAAAATTAAAAACTTGGCAAGGAGAAACTTGAAGTTGGCCAGTTCCCTAATATGGTGTGTGATGTTGTCAAAATTATTCCTCAGCCTAGCTTCATGCTGACAAGCAATAATTTCTGAGGGCCAAGGGAATTTCCTGATGCAAACCCAGAGAAAACTGTTAAACATGGAATTTGAAGATGTTTACTCTATCTACTGAGGAATGACTCCAAACTAATTGTTTTTAAAATTATTTAATTATTTGTTTTTTAGTGAGGGGGGGCATGCGCCCCCACCAATATCCACCCAGCAAAACCACTAGGGGGCAATGTTCTGCCCATCTGGAGCCGTTGCTCTGTTGCAACTGGAGCCTTTTTTTAGTTCCTGAGATGGAGGCCATGGAGCCATCCTCAGCACCCAGGGCCACCTTGCTCTAATGGAGCCATGGCTGCAGGAGAGGAGGAAGAGAAAGAGGGAGAAAGAGAAGTGTGAGGGAGAGGGATGGAGAAGCAGATGGGCGCATCTCCTGTGTGCGTGCCCTGACCGGAAATCGAACCTGGGACATCCATACACTGGGCCAATGCTCTACCGCTGAACCAACTGGCCAGGGCCCAAACTAATTGTTGATTAGGATAATGGGGTGTAAAAAAGAATGAAACTCCCAGAATTAAAAAAAAATACTTTTTTTAGATAAAAGCCGATATCTCCTGTTTTTCACCTTATCTTTGGCCAAATATTTGAATAGATTTGTAACTAAAGAGCTACATCAACATTTTTTTTTTTGTATTTTTCTGAGGTTGGAAACGGGGAGGCAGTCAGACAGACTGCCGCATGCGCCCAACCAGGATCCACCCGGCATGCCCACTAGAGGCAATGCTCTGCCCATCTGGGGCGTCGCTCTGCCGCAATCAGAGCCATTCTAGCGCCTGAGGCAGAGACCACAGAGCCATCCTCAGCGCCCAGGCCAACTTTGCTCCAATGGAGCCTTGGCTGCTGGAGGGGAAGAGAGAGACAGAGAGGAAGGAGAGGGGGAGGGGTGGAGAAGCAGATGGGCATTTCTCCTGTGTGCCCTGACCAGGAATCGAACCCGGGACTCCCGCACGCCAGGCCGACGCTCTACCACTGAGCCAACCGGCCAGGGCCTACATCAATAGTTTTCAGTTACATATTTTTTCATTTATTTTAAAAAATTTTATTTATTGAGAGATAAAGATAGAGATAGATAGATAGAGATAGAGACAGAGAGACAGAGAGAAAGAGACAGAGAGACTTATTTTTGTATGTGTCCTGACTGGGGATCAAACTGGCAGCCTCTGCACTTTGGAGTGATGCTCTAACCAACTGAACTATCTGGCCAGGACTCTTTTAATATATTTATAAAAATGGTGCTGCTAGATAATGACTATGGTTATTTTTGTTATATGGGATGATTAACATCTCTTGGGCTAGCAGCTAGCCCTTCTCATACCCGTTGGCAGATTTCTCTCTTCTCTGTCCTTTAAACACTGAGGTTTTTCAGACTGCTATCTGAGGACTTTCCTGCTGGTCTCATCCACTCTCATGGCTCCAATTATCAGGGGTGTACAGATGATATATGTATTATTCAGGGAGGTTTTGTCTGCAAACATCAGTGTACCCACAATTGACTTGACAGTGCTGATATTTAAGTATCTGACAGAATAAGAATTCTGGGGATGGTCTGTTCCAGGGTTGGCTCAGGGGCTCAGCGGTGTCGTTAAGCACCATGACTCCTTCCACCTTTGCGCTCTGCCATTTGCAGAGCCATCTTGCCAGTTTCTAGATGGCCACCGAAGCTCCAACACTACAATTTCATTTCCAGACACAGATCCTAGAAACATTGAAGCCGTGCCTCAGAATTTAGAAAATGGATACACTGCATAAAAATGATAAAACAGAGTGCAAACAAATGAATTAGAGCCTAATGTTGAATAAAAAGCATGTGTGAAGGGGGAAGAAAGTGGGTTTTGAAAGCAGAGGAGAGCGTCCTTCTTATGCTCTCTCTGTTTTTTTTTGTGGTTTTTTTTTTCATTTTTCTGAAGCTGGAAACAGGGAGAGACAGTCAGACTCCCGCATGCGCCCGACCGGGATCCACCCGGTACGCCCACCATGGGGCGACGCTCTGCCCACCAGGGGGCGATGCTCTGCCCATCCTGGATGTCGCCATGCTGTGACCAGAGCCACCTTAGCGCCTGGGGCAGAGGCCACAGAGCCATCCCCAGCGCCCGGGCCATCTTTGCTCCAATGGAGCCTTGGCTGCGGGAGGGGAAGAGAGAGACAGAGAGGAAAGCGCGGCGGAGGGGTGGAGAAGCAAATGGGCGCTTCTCCTGTGTGCCCTGGCCGGAATCGAACCCGGGTCCTCTGCACGCTAGGCCGACGCTCTACCGCTGAGCCAACCGGCCAGGGTGCTCTCTCTGTTTTATCAAGGAGAAAAGTCTTCCCTAGAAGTTCCCCAGGGACTTCACTTGCCTGAGAAATACATTCTATATGCCACTTCAGTCAGTCAGTGACAGAGAGAAACAGGGTTGCCATGGTTGAATTAGCCCATTTTTATTCATTTCCTTGAACTGGGTACATCACTGTCTGAATGAACTTGGAGTTCTGTTAGCAAGTGAGATGGGAGGAATAATTGTGGATGATTAATCAGTAGTGTCAATCATAGCACTCAAAAATCAATGTTTTTAAACTCAGATTTAGTTTGTGAAGTTTAGACCCAATTATTGCAAATCTCAGCAAAGTATCTCAAAGTGTTCAGCATCGATGAGGTCATCATTTTCCCTGACAGTCCTCTGCTTGAACCCTGGGGTCCTGCCCGATCACATGCACAGACCTTGTTCTGCTTTAATGAAATGAATGTCAGTGCCATTCACTCAAATTTCCAAAACAGAAACCAAGGTTTTACCTGCCCCTTAACTCTCACATTTAGTAAATGACAAATTCCTATCCAGTGTATCTTCTAAATAGGGCTCAGATCTTTGTACTTCTGCTTACTGTCCCTTGGATAGAAGCTAACCAAATCACCAAATGATTGGTCTGTCAATGAACCAACTCATTATACAGTATGTATAACATCTGTAATAGAAATATTTGTCTTCAATACAAATTTTTATTTTTAGTTGCTGATGGATAACACCTGTTTTAAAATTTTAAGCAAATTCTTTCAGTGTGGGATCCCCAGAAAAGAGAACACAAAGCAAAACTTTCATGCCAATGTTTCCTGGAGAAGAGGAGGTCATCTTAGGGGTGCAGGAGGGAGGGGGAAAGGGAGCAAAGCAGAGAAGGAGAGAAAGCAATACAAACGGGTGTAATGCCCAGCTCAGGCACACCCTCTCCAAAAACCATCGCTAGCTGACATGGGACATCTCCTGAGTTCTCAGAACAGTCTATTGTGGAAGAAAAATAAGGGTATGACATTTACCGGTAAGCCTGTTTACATCTTCTGGCTCATCCGTGAAAGTCTGCCCTACTGGGCATTGAGTCTTCCTCACTTCCCTGGTATTATCCAGTCCTTTTGGGCAACCACTGGCTGGGAAAACTGGAGTTGCCATGGAGTTTGGTCAAGTTGGGCTGATCCTGGACATGCTACGGCTCCCACACAACCAGCACCGAGGAGCCTATGCCTATGCCCAGTCCTCGTCCTTGGGGAGGCTGAGAGAATTGGAGACATTGGGGTGTGAGGCAGTGGTGGCAGCAGATGGGACATGAGCCGTATGTATCTGTGGCTGCTCCGGCCAGGGTGAAAGGGCAAGTGGCCAGTGCTGGAGGCAGGTGAGGGTGAGCAGGTCCAGAGTGGTGCATAAACTGAGCTCAGTGCATAAACCGAGCATCATGTGCTGCAGGAAAAATGGATGAAAGGATCCCAAAAGTGCTTACAGAGTGACAAAGCAGGAAAGAAGTGCACGTGACAGAATTCTTTTAGCTACTGCTAATATTTTTCTGGATACTCTACTTTCTCAAAATGTAATCATATATATTTTTTCTTCTACCAAATCCTCAAATGTCATAAAAGCCATAATTTGGTATTCCCAGAATGAAAATATTTAAATTTATATTTACTTCTCCATGGGTGAAAGGCCTTCATGTGGAAAACAAAAAATTTAAAATTATTAGAACAAATATTGAAGAATATTTTATGATTTCAGGTAGGAAAAGATTTCTTTATCAGAAGGCAAAAGCACAATTTGAAGGGAAGAATAACTCAGATTAAAATGTTTTAATTCTATGCACAAAAGTGAAAAGACAGCCCATAGACTGGAAGAATATACATTCAATTCATACAAACAGAACTGTTTAAGAGCCTGAATATGTAAAGAGTAGCTACAAATCAACAACAAAAATATCTAGGTAATTCAGTAATAAAATGGGCAAAGAATACAAAGAAGCAAGTCATAGCCCCAGTGGCCAAATAGATAAGGCATTGGCCTCCTAAAGAAGCAAATCATAAGGCCCTAGCTGGTTGGCTCAGTGGTAGAGCGTCAGCTCGACATGTGGAAGTCCCGGGTTCAATTCCTGGCTAGGGCACACAGGAGAAGCATGCATCTGCTTCTCCACCCTTCCCCTTTTCTTTCCTCTCTATCTCTCTCTTCCCCTCCTGCAGCCAAGGTTCCATTGGAGCAAAGTTGGCCTGAGCATTGAGAATGGCTCCATGGCCTCTGCCTCAGGTGCTAGAATGGCTCCGGTTGCAATGGAACAACAGCCCAGATGGGCAGAGCATCGCCCCCTAGTGGGCTTGCTGGGTGGATTCTGGTCAGGCACATGCAGGAGTCTGTCTCTCTGTCTCCCTGCTTTTCACTTCAGAATAAATAAATAAATAAATAAATAAATAAATAAATAAATAAATAAAATAGAAAACACAAAAGTTATATATATAAAAAAAGCAAGTCATAGAATAGAAACATTGAAAGGCAAATAAACCTAACCAGTAATTAAAGAACACAAATTGAAATGAGTTACCACTGTATAGCCATCATATTGACAAGAAGTAAAAAACCTGGCACTACATATGCTAGAGAAGCAATAGAGACAGGAGAGTATAAGCTGGTAGAGTGAGTTTGGAGAGCAAGTCAGCAAAGTCTATTTAAGTTGATAGTCTGCACAAACTACTACAACACTACAATTTTATTTCTAGACACAGATCCTAGAAAACACTGAAGCTGTGGCTCTGAAGCTAGAAAATGGGTATACTGCAGAAAAATGATAAAACAGAGTGCAAACAAATGAATTAGAGCCTAATGTTGAATGAAAAAGCAAACTGCTGGATGATGTGCAGAAGATTGAAATGAACCAAATATGATAGCGTCTTAAGATTTCTTCAGTATGATTGGTTAGTGATGCCTTTTTTTCCTTTTTTTTTTTTAAAAACATATTCTGTTTTTCTGTGTGGCTGAAGACTTCACGCTAAAACATTGAAAAAAAATCTGAAAGAAGTAACAATTGTAAACTTAATGAAATTTAAAAAAATTTTAATTTAACTAAAATGTAAACTGAAGTTAAATTCAGAACTTTGCGGTAGTAATTGGAAACAGTTGGAGGAAAAATCTCATTGCACCTAAAATGCTAAAATTTTTATTTATAATCCAAAACAGTAGAGATCTGTCAACTTGATAAGAGTCTGCAGAATGATTCTACATGAAAAGGGAAAACAGAGAGCCACAGAAAGGAAATGAATGAGACTTCCTCTAAGGGGTAATTTGATTAGAATGCCTGCCACAGTGTTTATTGATGCTGCTGGTATTTGCCAGTATCTGTGTAAGGAGGTGTATTAGGCAAGGTACCATGTTAATTGCTGTCCCAGAGAACCAAAATAAAAGTAGCTTAAACAAGGGAAAAGTCCTATTTCTCTCACACATGATAATTCGAGTACAAGAAGTTCCGGACTGAAACAGTAGCTCCACTGTGGCCGAGACCCTGACTCCTTCTATCTTGTCCTGTCTTTCTCAACACGCAACCTCCTCTCATGGTCCAAGTGGCTGCTCCAAGCTTTCGCCATCATGTCCACATTTCACCCAGTAAGAATGAGGTACAAAGAAAGTGGAGGACACGCTCTTTCCTTGTAAGAATATAACTTTTAAGTTGCTTATATCACTTCTGCTCATATTCCATGGCTATACCTGGCAGCCAAGAGGCTTAGAGAGATAGATAGTCTTTGTTCTGAGCATCCATATGCACAGTTAAAGCTCAAGTTCTAATACTAAGTGCAGAAAGGGAGAAGGGATACTGGGAATCTGCTTGAGAGGCAGAAATTGTTCTTGTTCCTTGACAGCAGCTATGAGATTCTTAGGGAGGGAAGTGCCTTGTTTAGGAAAATATCTTTTTGAATCATTTGGGTATGAAAATATAAGAAGCAGAGCAAACACTAGAAAGAGAAGGTAGAATAAACGGAGTTTGGTTGTTGCTCTGCATAGGTAAGTAAAAGTTATTGGATTTTTTTTTCCCTACAAAGAGGAAAGACGGAGGGGTGCCAGGTTACTTGAGAGATGTCTGAACTCCCAAACTTCTATCAAGTCTGCCACTCAAAGAAAGGCTCTGTGAGGCTGGGTTTTATGTAGAGGTGTGTGTGGAAATCCAGAAGGGACTTGTTTTATGTGTGAGTTATAATTGTGTGTGACAGGGAGACAGACCACTTGAGGAAAAGAACAGTTTATGAATGAAAGTACACATTATCACCCCACCCCCAGCATTCCAGTGGCTCATTGACCTTGAACTCAATTATGGAAGAGTTATTTCCCAAGAGTTACTTGGGAGTCGTTCACATCTTCCAGGCATGAAACATGCCTGAGTTCTAGGAAAAACACAAGCCAGGCTCCAGCTGCAGGGCCCTACTAACTCAGTCTGGTCTTTGAGGAGTCCACTCATGCCTCTGTGCCCAACCTTTCCCTATCACTTAGAAAGAAAGCGAACCACTATGCCCAGAACACGGCGAGCACTTAGTAATATTTGAGAATTTTGGTGAAAATAGACAAAAAACCTCAAAATTGTAAATGCTGAGCATGGCTTTGAAAGCCTCTAAATACTGACACTGGGATTTTAAAAAGTCATTATTTTGTGGCTTACATTATATTGTGTTAACATAATTAACAATTCTGTTTTAATTGTTATTATTGAAAAAGTTCTTTGTATCTCAAGTGGACTCAGTCAGCTAAAAAATATTCATTCAGCCCTGGCCGGTTGGCTCAGTGGTGGAGCGTCGGCCTGGCGTGCGGGGGAACCGGGTTCGATTCCCGGCCAGGGCACATAGGAGAAGCGCCCATTTGCTTCTCCACCCTCCCCCTCTCCTTCCTCTCTGTCTCTCTCTTCCCCTCCCACAGCTGAGGCTCCATTGGAGCAAAGATGGCCCAGGCGCTGGGGATGGCTCCTTGGCCTCTGCCCCAGGCGCTAGAGTGGCTCTGGTGTGGCAGAGCGACGCCCTGGAGGGGCAGAGCATCGCCCCCTGGTGGGCAGAGCATCGCCCCTGGTGGGCTTGCCGGGTGGATCCCGGTCAGGCACATGCGGGAGTCTGTCTGACTGTCTCTCTCTGTTTCCAGCTAAGAAAAAAATTTTAAAAAGAAAAAAAATATATATTCATTCACTATGATTGGTGCTGTGGAAAGCTAACACAATGCATTAAATGTGGTCTTGGCCCTCATTTAATTGATCAGTTCATTCATTGATTCAGCAAATATTTATTGAGCACTTACTATGTGCCTACCACTGGACTAGGAACAGGGGATGAATAGGGAATGCCAGCTCACAAGAAGTTTACTACGAGCGAGACAGACATGGAAAAAAACAACTACAAGACAGTGTGATGCACGCTATTACAGAGGAAGGCTTAAGGTGTATACTTGTTATTAAAAAATATACAACTTTTAAAACCAGTGTCATTTAATGGGGTCTTCAAAATGAAAAACAAATTCAGGCTGAGAGAGCCCTCCCAGTTTTCAAAGCATCTGTGATTTCTCTGGTATTGTTTACAGAACAGAGCCTGAGAAAATCTTTCCTGCTAACGAGCCAGAATTTAGTTTATAATTAGACAAGAGGGCTCAACAACCAGGGATGATGGAACATTGCCGAGAATCTTGGAGAGGACCAAAGGGAAATGATTTAAAATTAATTAAAATGTTGAGATTTAAAAAAAAAAAATCCAATTTTTTTTTCTCATGGAAACCAAACTCAACCACCACAGTCTGGGTATTTATGAATGGAATGATTTATTTTATACTTACTTGCCTTAATCATAGTTGATGACTATGAAACACTATGTGCCAGGCAGTGCTCGATGCTTTAGATACAGTTTTCTTATTTAATCCTTATAAACATCTTGTGTGGGAATTCTTAGTCCCATTTTACAGATGGGGAAACTAAGGCTCAAAAAGTGTGATTTGTCTCCATTTACAATGTGAGTGGGGCATAGAGATCTGAACACAGAGCCTGAGGTTCTAAGCCCTGTGCTCTTAGTCCATTTGCTATGGTATGTCCCAGATTCTACCATATTTACAATAAAACTATTATATCTGTGTATTCATCATTTACATCTTATACTCTCCTGACTTCTTCCAAAATACACATTTAATAAAATACATTATAATAAACATGTGATGGGAAAGCAGTTACAATAAAGATAAAAAGGAACTCAAATGGCCTTTTGAGACAGGGATAAGATAATCACACTAAAGTAGTCATTTCCCATAAATATTTGTTAAATGAACAAATGAAGGAATTAAAGTGAAATCAGAGATTTTTTCCCTCCCTTCCTCTCCCCCCCTTTTTTTAAAATCAGAGATTTTAAGCTTGACGTTCATAGAAGCTAGAGCAGAAAGAAAAACGTGATGAGTTATTTATGTAACATAAGAAAGCATACAAGCTTAGCAAAACTCAGTATTGTGTGGACTTATAAATAACGGGTAACAAACGGTATCATCTACTGCAGTGTTTCAGAAGAAACAAAACTGATCTATCTATCTCTATATATGTTATTTTTCAAATACCTTTTAAGAAAAGATGACAAATGTTTATGAAGTATCTTTTTGAGAAGCTAAGCCAAAACTTTTTTCTGCTATGCTAATATGAGGATTCTGGTTCTCAGCTGAGGGAAAAGCCCTCTGCCCAGAGAAGGGCCCATGCACAGGGGAATAGTGTGGCGTTGGAAGGCTGAGGGGTCTTGGTTCAAACCCACTGCTTGGACTTCCCAGCCCTTGGCTCTAGGCAGCCCCTTAAGTCTCCTCAGCTGAAAAGAAGGGATCAGGATCTACTCTGGATAGTTTTTGTAAGTTTTAGAGTAATTATATGCAAATCGTAGCCCAGTCCATAACAAATATGGTGCTAATTATCTAATTTTCTTTCATTTCTCTATTTGTAGTCACAAAAGTCTAAGTTAAGATTGATTTTATTTTATTTTGTTTTGTTTTATTTTTTTTTATTTTTGCATTTTTCTGAAGCTGGAAACGGGGAGAGACAGTCAAGACAGACTCCCGCATGCCGGGATCTACCCGGCACGCCCACCAGGGGCGACGCTCTGCTCACCGGGGCATCACTCGCGGCGACCAGACCCACTCCAGCGCCTGGGGCAGAGGCCAAGGAGCCATCCATCCCCAGCGCCTGGGCCATCTTTGCTCCAATGGAGCCTTGGCTACTGGAGGGGAAGAGAGATACAGAGAGGAAGGAGGAGGTGGAGGTGGAGAAGCAAATGGGCGCTTCTCCTATGTGCCCTGGCCGGGAATCGAACCCGGGTCCCCCGCACGCCAGGCTGACGCTCTACCGCTGAGCCAACCGGCCAGGGCCTTAAGATTGATTTTAATTCTCTTTGGTTGCTTTTTGCTTTTATAAAAAATGTATGTGAAGTAGTTTTAGAGTTTAGTAGATAATCTGCTTCATGAAGATCGGAAATGCATCAGTTTTGGGTACTGTTGTACACCCAGCAACTGGCCCAGAACAGGAGAAGCTCAATAAATACATAATGAAGAAATGATTAAATGCATAAATAAATGAATGAATGAGTGAATGAATGTGAAGTGGGAGCGCTTGTGCCCATAACTACACTCTTCTTCATCACACCATACATCAAGGTTTATGATTTGTAAATATTGAAAGGATTACATTGTACCTGAGAGACAAACACTATAATTTATTCTGCTACCACATTGTACCTGAGAATGAGGTCATCTATTTTAAAAGAGGCAGAGGAGTACGGACCCTCCCCACTCCCTCACTGATCTGATTGATGTACACAGGCTCTTTTTTCTGCTATTGCTAAAGATCTGTTTGATTTTTGCCGTCCCCTTCTGCATCTTACTTCCTTTGACAGTTCAGGTGGGGAGAAGTGAACTGCAGGTCTGGTTATGATTTTAGATTTCATAGGTGGTTTCTACAGACACATTTTACTCATTTTTTCAAGTAGCTAATAGGGTTTGCATTCTCAACAGAGTGCATTCAGCAATTAAAGTCAGGGAAGCCCACATTACAGAGAGATGATTTAAGAGTATGCTAGAAGAGCAATACTTTAATAAACTATCCACTAATGAAAAAGCCCATGATTAATTGTATTAACCATTGGCTATAGATTCACAGAGAAGATATTCCTTGTGATTCATAGAAACTGGTGTCTACAACAGAATTTTTAAAACCAATTAAGAAAAAAAATTAATAAACTAAGTATTCAGTACTCATACATATATAATAATTAAATAAAAGAGGATGGGAGAAATTTCTAAGAATTTTCTTCAGAGGAAGAAAATGAAAGAGGTGAAGTAGACAAAATTAAACCCAGTAATTAAAACCCAGTGAGAAATGATTTGGCTTTCTTTATAAAACAATGCTGGGCCTGTCCTGATGATAATCTGGTTCTTTCTGATGACAATAGCAGGTAAAGACAGTGCTTTGAAAATGGGCTTTGTTAAAATAACAAAGCATTCTTTCTTTTTAGCCTCCTCTATGATATCTGATCCCCAAATCTGATAGGGACAGACTTCTTCCCTTGCCTGGAGCCAGGAAAGAGGGGGATGGGCTGACAACATCTTACGTCTGAAATGATTCATCATTCTGCAATGAGATGCATCTCTCCACAGTGTCACCTTGTCTTATAGCCTCTCAATACAATGAACAGTGATGAGTCATTGTAGTAGGAGCAGTAGTTTATTTCTGAAATGTAAATCCCCAGACACAGGTATGGATACCCAGTTCATCTTTTGCTTATTGCTTCAGTCCTTCTTGTAAGATAACCTGACAATTTATATCCAAGGGGTAGGGTCTGATGGCTGGGTTGGGGAGAAAATTGCCTCTCAAAGGCTGCATGGTCCAGGAAGGAAGATTTCAACCACAGCTCTAGAGGTACCACTGATGGTGACGGGTCCAGGAGTGAGCAGGTTTAAATATCTGACCGGAAACTCAAGTGTGTTGTAAATATAATTGTATATTCCATTCCACCACACTGGCAAGTAATTGAATCTTGGTCAATGTTGGGACTGCCCATGTCGGATCTCTTACCTGTAAGCGTAAATACCAACCATGGGACGCCAAGCGGTGTTCACCATTGGGCTGTCTGTTGTTTCAGCCTGAACGAGCCTCCCCTGCATGCTCAGAGCACCTGAATCTTTGGCAAGGAACCCCCTGGCTCTGGGGCCCAACTTTCTGAAACTGTTTGAAGCCATTCCCTCAGAAATTCTCCCCACAACCCAGGGCAGAATGGGACATGAGTTCTCCCTAACCTTCTACTTCTCAGTTTTGGGAATGTCTTCCCTCTTGAGCACTAAGGGCTAGATCAGGGGTCCCCAAACTACAGCCCGTGGGCCACATGCGGCCCCCTGAGGCCATTTATCCGGCCCCTGCTGCACTTCCGGAAGGGGCACCTCTTTCATTGGTGGTCAGTGAGAGGAGCATAGTTCCCATTGAAATACTGGTCAGTTTGTTGATTTCAATTTACTTGTTCTTTATTTTAAATGTTATATTTGTTCCCATTTTGTTTTTTTACTTTAAAATAAGATATGTGCAGTGTGCATAGGGATTTGCTCATAGTTTTTTTATAGTCCGGCCCTCCAATGGTCTGAGGGACAGTGAACTGGCCCCCTGTGTAAAAAGTTTGGGGACCCCTGGGCTAGATGAACCCAAAGGCAGAATAAACACTCAATTAGGACACTAGCAATGTAAAGGCACACACACACATATATAGAAAAACTTTTTAAAAAGTTGGTATTACAAATAATCATTTTATTGATTAAAAGGAAAAAAAAGTCTAAATTAAATTGGATTTCTTTTTATTGCTGCTTTGGATAATATTGTTTCTGTTTTAAATTATGTTTGGAGGACAGTAGTGTTGGGACTGTATTCCTTCCAGTTGGGGTCTATCTCTTGCCCAAAAAGCATTTCTCATCTCTCTTTAAAAAATTTTTTTGATTGATTGATTTGAGAGAGAGAGAGAGAGAGAGGGAAAAGAGAGAGAGAGAGATCAATTAGTTGTTCCACTTCTTTATACATTCATTGGTTGATTCTTATATGTGCCCTGACAGGGGATTGAACCCACAACCTTGGTGTATTGGCATGACACTCTAACCAACTGAGCTACCCTGCCAGGGTTTCTCTTCTCCTTTACTCTCTGGTTGCCAGTAAAATCTTTTTGAAGAGGTCTGTCTTCTGGTAGGTAGCTTCTGCTTTCTTCTTTGCTGAATGTGTGTTTGGAGAAGGTTCAACAAAAAGGAAATACATGAGATTTCTGTACCTGCGTGCAGGGGTGGCTTTTGGGAGGAAGACTGGAGAGCAGAGGACACCACAGACGGGACATCCCATGAGCATCCTGCTGCATTAGTCATGGGTAGAAATGATAGAAGCAAAATCTAAAAACTGTATCTAGTTCTTTCAGGACAGAGGCAAGGCATGAGAACCGCCAGGTTAAAGGGAGCCTGTGGGATGCATGCTTATGGATAAAAATGCCCAACTACTTTTTCTGCCAGTTTATTTCAAGCTATACAGTGTTTTCTCTTATTCACCTTAGTGGGAGAAAGAGCTCTTTCACAATGATTTTTTTCAACATGCAAAATATATTCATGTAAGAGACAACACATTTAGTTATTCTTTATATTTTTGCCACTTGGAAAAAAATGCTTTTCCCCTAAAATATATTCTGTTCTACCTTGCCTTTTAAGTGGAGGATGCAGGACATAACTTACATCTCTCTGCAGCTCTCCAACACTCATTCTCATCTGGACTTTAATACTAAATTTAGTCTTCTCATATTTAGGAGAGTGCTCCGGTCTCTTGCAATGCCCACCCCCTTTGCTCTGAAGTTCTTATCTGGTTTGCTGATGAGCATACGCATTAGTGGGGAAAGCAAGCATCAGGACTAGAGAAGATACCTACAAAATCAAGAGTGAATAAGGCTTTGGGCTGGGACTTTGTTGCAGCCATTTTAATGATGTAATCAACTTTTATTGAGGATGGTCTATTAAATAAATATTAGGCACAGTGTACTTCGTGTCCTAAATTAAACTTCATGATGTAGATACTTTAATCCCCTTTTACCGATGTGCATGTAGATCCCAGAGCAGTTAAGAAACTTGTCTGTTGTTGTCTGATGTCATCAGGAGTCACAGCTCTTAGAATGTACATTAGTTTTTCAAACTTTGGGTCATAATACATTGGTGGGTCATGAAATCAATCTCGTGGCTCATGACCAGTATTATTATTATTTTTTTTTTCCTGAAGTGAGAAGCTGGGGGTGGGGGGGTGGAGGCAGACAGACAGACTCCCACATGCACCCGACGGGGATCCACTCAGCATGCCTACCAGGGGGTGATGCTCGGCCACTCTGGGGCATTGCTCTGTTGCAACCAGAGCCATTCTGGCACCTGAGGCAGAGGCCACAGAGCCATCCTCAGCTCCCCAGCTCCCTGGCCAACTTTGCTCCAATGGAGCCTTGGCTGCGGGAGGGGAAGAGAGAGACAGAGAGAAAGGAGAGGGGGAAGGGTGGAGAAGCAGATGGGTGATTCTCCTGTGTGCCCTGGCTGAATATTGAACCCAGGACTTCCACATGCTGGGCCGATGCTCCACCACTAACTGGCCAGGGCTGATGATCAGTGTTTTTAAAATTAGAGTAAAACAAAACAGAAGATATCAGCATAGGTGACAATAAAACCAAATAAACCTAAGCATTTTC
Organism: Saccopteryx bilineata; assembly: GCF_036850765.1. Lineage (NCBI taxonomy): Eukaryota > Metazoa > Chordata > Mammalia > Chiroptera > Emballonuridae > Saccopteryx > Saccopteryx bilineata. The sequence goes on from NC_089490.1 coordinate 102,238,582, forward strand.
TTGTAAACTTTCATTTCAGTCACACACAAATGAGTGTGTGTGTGTGTTTCTGTTGTGTTGTGATATGAAATTTATTTATTGCTGTGGGTCATAGATCAAAAAATTTTTTAAAACTCTGCTCTGCATAGCATACCCCCAGAGGGTGAGGTTGTTAAAAATGGGTCTTTGGGGAATGTAGCTGACACCGGAACTCTTTTACAACCAAAGCAAATGAGATAAATGGTCTAATATTTACTCCAGAAACTTAGAATTTCACTATAAAACGGTGGACATAAAACCATTGATGGATTTAGTATGTTTGCCTGAATCAAAGAGACCTTTAGCGACTGTCCCAATTAACCATCTAAATCACGTAAACCTTAATAGTTAACAGATACTGTCTATTTTACCCTACAGCTCAATAACTGCTATGTACTCAGAATTTACTGTATTTTGGGCCTTGTGTTTAGCGCTTTACACACAGGGTTTCTGTAGCCCTTATGACAGCTTTATGAGGTTGGCATTACCACCCACAGTTTGAGATAAAAAAAAACATCGGGATACAGAAAAGATTGCCGATTCAAATCTAGCTGTTTCTGCCTCATGAGGTCTGATTTAGAGGGAGGGACAGCAATGCCCTGTCCTCTCTCAGACTCTCCCTCAATGATGAACAACTTCATTGTGTTTCTGATGGGCAGATTGTCTCTGAATCTAATTGAAATTGTGCATGCTGCAGTTGCAGCCCTCTCCCTCTTTGTCTTCTACAGAGAACAGCTGGTCACCAGCCTGCTGACAACGCTGCGTACTTAGTATGGGATGATGGTTGTCCTCCTTCAGTGCCAGTGATCTCAGCTCCTTGAGCCACTTTCCCTTGGCTCTCCTTCCGGTCACCCTTTCGTGAGCTCCTTGTTTCTTGCCCATTCCTTTGAGAATGGCTCCACAGCTTAACTTCTTACCAGCCCTGGATGTGGGACAAAACAGGTTGAGGCACTTCCAGTTTATATTCCTCCAATTTCCCCTAAAACGAACACCACTGGGCTGTCTTCTAATCTGCATTCAGCCCCAGGGTCCCCTTACAGTTGCTCCCAGATCCCCCCACCCCGAGATCTGAGCTTCCTGGGCTGCTTCTACTCACAACTGTAAAGGGCACAGGAACCTCCAGTGACCTTTGCTTCATTTAGTGTTAAAATTTGTCATGAACTTCTTACCACTCCCTCTCCCCTTAAAGGGCCCTTCCCCCACTCTCCAGATATCATCACAATTTTCCCACCTTTAAAGGCTCTGTTCAAAGGCTACGTTCTCCTTAATGACTAGGAGGATGGACTCTCACCATCTCTGGCCACCTCTACATCTTGTGTATGTCTCTGTAAATTTTTTTTGACTTTCTGCTTCAGAATCCTTGTGTACATATTAGTTTAAAAATAATTTACAGTTTAATTTTTAAAATAGTGTGTCATATAGTATACATATATATATATATAAATACACTCACACTACATACCTGTGTGTGTGTCCACAAATTGGCTAACAACTATACTCTTTTCTGTACTTTGTTTTCTTTTTAATTTTTTAAGACTCTATTCATTTTAGAGAGAAGAGAGGGATAGAGAGAGTTAGAAAGAAAGAAAGAAAGAAAGAAAGAAAGAAAGAAAGGAAGGAAGGAAGAAAGAAAGAAAGAGAGAGAAGGGGGAGGAGCAGGAAGCATCAACTCTCATATGTGCCTTGACTGGGCAAGCTCAGTATTTCAAATCAGTGATCTCAGCATTTCAGGTCACTGCTTTATCCACTGCATCATGACAGGTCAGGCCTGTACTTTCTTTTCAATTGGTGGTATAACCTAGATGCATTCCATCATGAGTTTGTAAAGAGCATCCTCATCTTCTTGATGGCTATACAATATTCTATCCCATGGAGACACCCTGATTGGTTTCACCAATTCTTATTGAAGGACATTTAGTTTTAAGAGCAGAGGCTTTAGAATCAGACTACTTTGATAGAATTTTGGCTTATCTCTTATTAGCTGTATGACCTTGGGCAATTTATTTAATTTCTCTGTGCCTTAGTTTTCTCATCTGAAAAAGGGAATTACAACAGTACTTCCTACCTAGGGGTGTTGTGAACAGTAAATATGTTAATCAAAGTGAAGTACTTAGAATAGTGAATGGGACATAGCTCTCAATAAATGAATAAATGTTAGTTTTGATCAGGTTGTTTCCCAGTGTTGGGCAGATAAAATGTATTATGCTCACTTTGTTAAAGATAACAGGAGGAGGCCGTCGCCCAGGTGATATTAATGTGTGTTGGGGTGGGCTAAAGGCAGGCAGAATCCTTGTAGCCTGGGGCTTGGTTTTGGGATTAAGCCTTTCCTACCCTTTTTGATGTAGGGCGGTACAATCCTATCATGCCTCAGAGGGTGACTTTGTATTAGAGACTTCCCTGTTTTGTATATTGGATTAAGGGTTTGGATTTCTACACTATAAAATGGGGACGGAATGAGAGTTTGGTCTCTTGGTTCCTGAGGTTAGCATGAGAGAGCAGAGAAAGTAGAGCCAGCAGCGGAAGGAGGCCACGTGGAGGAGGCCAGGAAAAGCAGCCAAGATGGCGGAGTGCTGAGTGAGATGCCAGTTTGTGTAGAGTTTGTATCTAGGATAAGGAAGGAGATGGGGAACAGAGGTGAATAAGTCTGGTGAGCTAGAAACCTTTGATTCTAGGAAACTCGGATAAGTCAGTGGCTTTGTGAGCACTGAATGTGACTGGGTTTTGGAGCCCAGTGTGTATTTTTACCTGCCTGCCGGGTGCAAGGTAGGATTAAAGACTATGGCCCACCAGTTTTTGGCTCCGCTGTTTCTTTACCGACTGTCCGAATCCAATGCGAACCTGCATGGACCAGAAGGCTGCTGTGATAGTGGCTCTGGCCCTGGCTCCTGGCTTTACACCCAGGTTTTCCTCTTATGTTCTATGCTTCACTGAATAACCTTGAACATAGGAACGATATCCAAATATTTAACAACCCTTACAGCACAAGCCCTTGCCAATCAGAATGATGCTGCCATAGTGCTGAAGCATAGTCCTGCAGTATCAGGTGTTACCTCTTGAAATGCTGGGTAGCAGCAAGGTCTGTGGATTTGGGGGAAAGGACTGAATGACAGCAGCAGCAGGGTGCTGAGAGAGCTCAGGGCAGCCGTATTTACCAATAAATAAGTAAGCATTTCAATAGTTTAATAATCAGTACGGCAGTCTGGAGCATACCAGGTGATTTTATCTCTGTTCAAACATCAGTTCACACACATGTGTGCATATATCTTTTAGGATAGATTTATGGAAACAGAATTGCTAGGTAAAAGGTTATGCACACTTGCAATTTGTCCTCCTTAGAGGTTGTGCCAATTTATATGCCCACCAGCAGTACATGAAAATGCTTGTTTCTTCACCCTTGTTGGCACACACTCTGTCTTTGCCCATCTGACAGGTGAGGAATGATATCTAGGTGTGGATTTAATTTGCATTTCTCTTATTATAATTTGAGTTTGAATGTCTTTATGTTTAATAGTCATTTGTATTTTCTGTGTACCATCTTTTTATAAGCTTCACCCATTTTTATTTTGTGCTGCTGGTCCTTTTCTTACTGATTTGTAGGAACTTTTCATGTATAATGTGCCATTCATTCGTTTACTTAACTGGAGAGATCTATGGATCACTTAAAGCAGGCTTGGTGCTATGGTAGGGTGAGGGATAAAGAGATTAAAAACAACACCATAGTACTTATGTTCAAGGAGCTCACAGACTAGTGAAGATAAGGAAACAGATAATTGCAATAAAGAATAACAAGTGCTTTAAGAAGGGTGAGCATGGAGTGCTTTGAGGGCACAGAGGAGAGGTCACATAGACCATGTCTAATTAGGTAATCCTACAAAGAGTATATGTACAAGCCTTCGAGTAGTGATGCTTAATAATGCTTGTTCTATGTGTGGAGACCGATGTTTTAAGTACCTCGTTGACTTCTCGGTATCATACACATTTCTTAGGAGACCAGAATCACAATTTTCCTCATTTCTAATTCTGTTCCATGGTGACAACCTATATCCCTTGAAACAGATGGGAGCCTTTCCAAATATAAAATGGGCCATGTCCCCAAATGTGGTCTTTTGTTTTACCTATTGTTGGGCAGATAAAATGTATTATGCTCACTTTGTTAAAGAGGCCGTTGCCCAGGTGATATTAATGTGTGTTGAGAATTGTTGTAGCCTGAGGCTTGGTTTTGGGATTAAGCCTGTCCCACCCTTTTTGGTGTGAGGTGGTACAATCCTATCATGCCTCATAGAAGTGATTTTGTATTAGAGACTTCCCCATTATGTATATTGGATTAAGGGTTTGGATTTCTACACTATAAAATGGGAACGGAGCGGGAGTTTGGTCTCTTGGTTCCTGAGGTTAGCATGAGAGAGCAGAGAGAATAGAGCCAGCAGCGGGAGGAGGCCACGTGGAGAAGGCCAGGAAAAGCAGCCAAGATGGCGGAGTACTGAGTGAGATGCCAGTTTGTACAGAGTTTGTATCTGGGATAAGGAAGGAAATGGGGAACTGAGGAGAATAAGGCTGTTGAGCTAGAAACCTTTGATTCTAGGAAACTCGGATAAATCAGTAGCTTTGTGAGCACTGAATGTGACTGGGTTTTGGAGCCCAGTGTGTATTTTTACTTGCCCGCCGGGTGCAAGCTAGATTAAAGACTATGGCCCACCAGTTTTTGGCTCCATGGTTTCTTTACCGACTGTCCGAATCCAATGCGAACCTGCATGGGCTGGGCTCCTCTGATAGTGGCCCTGGCCTTGGCTCCTGGCTTTACACCTATTCATAATCTTTTTTTGTCAATCTCTGGGTTTAAAATGCATGTTGGCCATAATATAATACTCAGGCTCAATGCTGACCTTCATCTTTCTCTTATATCTTCAATTGAGAACCTGCTGTGAATGTTTCACCTCCAATTAACCCATGTAGTAGCACATGGCATTAAATGGGTCATCCTATTTTAAGATTCTTTTGCAAGAGTTCAATACAGTTTGGACAATCCACTCCAGCTGTGGCTGGACCAATTGAACACAAGCTTTCAGCAGAACAAAAGTTCTAAAGAGCTTTTCTTATGTGTTGTTCTAGAGCACAGCCGACCTTTGAAGTGGTGCGTATCGTAAGTGCTCCATGCATGTTGTACTGGATCTGCTGAGGCTGAGAGTCACTGCTCCAGCTCTCCGCAGTGCCTAAGAAAAAAAAGTCCACTTTCCTATCAGGATGATTTCATATTGTCAAATTAACAGCCTGCACCAGCTACAGAATTTGCAGAGCTCAGTGAAAAATGAAAATTTAAAGACCATTGTTGGAAACTTAAGTGTGTCAAGAGAATGACAGCAGAATGGTATAAATTAAGCACAGGGCCTTCTGGGTGAGGGGCCTTGTGTGACTGGACAGGTTACAAGCTCAGGAAGCAGCCCTGTTCATGAATTGCAGCTGATTTCTCTGTCGGACCCCCCCCCCCCCACCCAAGATCACAGATGGGGAAGGAACCTCGGCTGTCACCTGGTTGAACATCCTCATCTTACAGGTGGAAAAACTGAGGCTTAGAGAGATTAAATGAGTTAATTAAGTTCTAAAACACAGCCGGGGAGAGGCAAGGCCCAATCTTTAACCACAGATAATCTGGAGAAGAAATATGTGGGGAAGAAAGGAGTGGCTTATTTGTCACACCCAGAAATGTTTAATTTCCTATATGATAAAAATATCACGTTTCACTTTTATTGTTAGTGGCTGATTTTGTGCCTTTGACAGTTCTATCACATTTCCATCAACATTTTCCCAGTAGACAGCCTAAACAGATGTATATTCTTTCTCTTTTCCCTTGGTTTCCTTCTCCACCAAATTATGTCCAGAATCCAAGTCTCCTGGACCCCAACTCAATGATCTTTTGACTGTGCAGTGCTTTTAAACTCTCTAAACTGTGACCTTTCTAAATTGTGTTATACTGAAATCCAGGTCTCATCAACACACTTATATAAATGAAGCAAAAGCTCCATTAATTGGTACTAGTCTTTCTACTTGCAATACAAATATTTTCTATGCTTATCTTTAAATATACTATTTCATTGAAAACTCACAAATCCTGGTCGTGACTCACTGAATTCATTTTACGAACCACTAACGGGTCGTATCACACAATTCAGAAAACACTGCCCACATGTCTGTATTGCTTCTCTGTTGGGAGGGGTAAGTGAGGACAGGAGGCATTTCACAGGAAAGCTCCTCTGGATAAAAGAGCCATCAGGCCCCCTTATGCTGGCAAAGGGGCAACAAACAGACACACTTGGATCCTATTGGGAGAATGAATATAAATTGGCACAATCCTTCAGAAAGCAGTTTGCTAAGTTTACTATAGAGTCTTAAAAATGTGTTCATTCTGATCCAATAATTCCACCTATAGAAAACCAGGTCAAGGAAGAATTATAGATGTAGCCAAAGATGTATCTACAAAGGATGGCCATTGCAAAATCATTTACAATGGAAGAAAAGCAAAAACAATTTAAAAGTTCAACAGAACGGTGTTGGTCAAGTAAAGGCATATAACTCTGAATTGGAATCGTATGCCACCATTAAATTATGTTATAAATGTAATGAAATATTTATTACTATCAAAATATTGTCTTTATGATACGTTCAATGAGAAAAATAGATTCAGAACAGTATCCACCATGTGATATCACACACAGTGAAGACATGAATATGTCTATTTGGCATTAAAATATTTGGAAGAAAATATATCAAAGTGTTAATAGTGTATTCTGTGAATCTGTGGGTTGTAGGAATAGAGGTGAATTTTATTTTCTTCTTTAAGATTATCTATATTTTCTAATTTTTCTACAGTGACCATGACTACTTGTATAATTAAAACCACCGCCACCACTGCCACCACCACCACCAACAAAGGACTCTCCCAAAAAAGAGTAGGACAGGGAAGATACAGAAGCAAAGAACATTTGATCTAGGATCAGTGCAGAAACTAATTTGAGACTTCCTAAGTAACATGTAGTAATGTCTTACCTTATTGGTTACATAATCAATAAAGCAAGTTGTGAATGTTTTTTTAAAAAGGTACTGGTCTTTAGGACCTTCCAGGTTCAGATGAAGGTTTAGTTATGTTTTTCACCATTTATAGGGTGGTTATCTCTCCAATGTAGACCTAGTTTCAATTTTAAAAAGGAGGGATCCTGGAGAAGATAAAGAAACCAAAGCATTAATCAAAAATAATAATTTCTATGAACGGATTTTTTTTTTTTTTGGCAGAAGAGCTTTTCTGCTACCCACCTAATACCACACCAGAGTCGATCACTGACAATGTGTTAATGACTTTTTCCTTTATCTCTATTCTGTTCAGCGGTTAATTAAAATATCCCAAGACTGATAATCATATCATAGAACAAATGCAGGGTGGAGCAAGAGTAGGTTTGCGGTTGTTCATCTGGAAAATGATACAATAATTAATGAATAATGATACAAGAATAAACTGTTTTGGGTACTCACAACTGTAAACCTACTTTTGCCCCACAGTGGTTTTAAGCCCCCTTTGCCTGGCTTGATAGTGGAATAAAGTAAAAGAGAAAACAACTTTGGAGAAAACAAACTGAAGTTTAAATCCCAGCCTTGTGGCTTTAATGAGCCACTGAATCTCATGTCTTAGTTTTCTTTCTTTCTAAAGTGGAGCTAGCACTTGCCCTGGTTCCTAACCTATAAAGACAAAATGTAAGAAGCCTGCAACAATGTGCTGAGTTGGCTTGCCCTCAGTCACAATAGCCAATTGTTAAATTTTCAGGAATTTTTAAACTGGTTGTTAAACATAGCCTCTATTAAAAATTAAATTAAGCCTGGCCTGTGGTGACATAGTGGATAGAAAGCATTGATCTGAAGTGCTGAGGTCACCTGTTCGAAACCCTGGGCTTGCCTGGTCAAGGCGTATGTGATAAGCAATCAACAAACAACGAAAGTGAAGCAACTGTGAATTGAAAGTTTTCATCCTTCCCCTCTGTAAAATCAATAAACAAAAAAATCTAAAAAAATTTAAATGATATAAACTAACAATGAGCTCTGGCTAGATAGCTTAGCTGGTTAGAACATGTGCTAGTAACAGAAGAAACTGCTCATGTTATTGATGACCAAGTAAATTTCCAACATATGTACTGTTGGATCTGAAAGGGTTCAAATTTATGGAATATAATTTGTATGTGAGTAGTGGTCTAACAGTATATCAATACATGACTTCATGATAATAAAAATAGTGGGAAAAGAATTAGTGAACTGGGATGCAATTCCACTTGTCAAATCATGGTTGTGCTGTCACTGGGAGTTGGCTTCCAGTATAAGACTGCATCAAAACTCAGTGAAAGAATCTTGTGAGAATCGATTGGCTATACGGGATTTACTAAAATACACAAAAATTGTATACTTTATTGTTTGTAAACTATGAGTTACACATCTATTAAATCAGAACAATTTAAAATAAATGTGTTTGTGTGTATTTGCATGCAGCACCCCCTTGGGTAGCTGGTGGTTGAACAGTCCTTAGCACACCCCTGCCTCCATCCTCCCTCTGTTTCTTTGTGCTTTCTGTACACTCTTGTTGTTGAGAAACACTAGCCTTCTCTTCATGGGATTCTCCAAGCTACCTCCTGCCTCAGAGCCTTCGCTGCTGCCTGTTCCTTGCCCTGAAATGCTCCCTTTCCTCTTCCTTGTTACCTCTCACTCCCTACACACCTGAGAGCCTTCAGATCTCGTCCAGTTGGGCAAATGTGAGTGTTGAAATGCCCAAGGAAAAAATAACAACTAGTGCTTACATTGCATTTCTGTGTATCAGATACTTTATATATATATATATAGTACTTTGCATGTAGTAATCTCTTCATCCTTACAATAATACCATGAAATAGTAGTAATTATATTTCCATTTTATGGATGAGAAAATGAAGACATAGAGATGTTAACTAAAAGCCTAAAGTGACATGCCTTGTAGGTGGTAGAGTTGGGATTTGCATGCAGTGGATCAGCTCCAGAGCCTGTGTCCTTAGCCATCCCCTTCCGCTGCTGCTGGAGAGAATGGGATCACAACATGGACTCTTATCATCCAAGAAGAGTTGGGCTGGGAGTCAGGCAGGAGTCCCCTGGGCAACCCAGGGCTACAGAAAACATGGTGAGTCTCATCACAAAGACACTTCAGATTGGCAAGGGAGAATTCCCAGGGCTGGGTTCCCCTCTTCCTTGTGATAAAGGGTATGTGCTGGGGTGTGCCCCACTGTGTGGGGAGCCCACAGGGGTAGGAAGTGTGAGCCTATAGGACCTATGCGTGCTATATAATAAGAGAAGCAAAATATAGCATTACTCACAGGTTTGAGTGTGGCCTTTCATGAACTTCCTTTGCAATGGGGAAAATTGTGTGTGCATACACATGTTACTCTGGAAAATTGTCATTTTCTCAGCTCACTTGTTGATTCATTTAACAAATAGTTATGCAATACTTTTTCCATCAGAGGCACTATTTTAAAAAGGGAAGTCTGCTACTGTGTTTGTCCTCTAGAAATCTTGTTCTTGTAACAGAGATAAGTGGATAACTGTAATCTACAAGGTCAGAGAAATTAGGAGACAATGAAAGAATCGAAGTTCTGAGGGGAGTTGGTGGGAAGAGCAGTGCGGATGGGAGATAGGGTTGGCTTCAGGGAAAGCTCAACATTTCCATGGGCCTGGGGGCCATGTGGCTGTGAAAGGAAGAGTCTTCAGGTGAGAGGAAGAGCTTGTTCAAAGGCGAGCTTGACATCAGTGTGCATGAGGTTTGGGCCTCTAAAGAGACAAGGTGTAAGAGAATGCTAGAAGGAGATGGAGGCTAGATTGTTAGGGTGAAGAGGGGGTTCTAAATGTCAGGCCATATAGAGCATTTTGCTTTTATTTTTTAGGCAATGGGAATCCCTTGGGAATTTTTATTAGTAGAACATTTAGCAAGGTGCTGGGTACATAGTGCTCAATCAATCGGTATGTATTCAAGGAAAGAAGTAATAAAGGCTAACGTTGATTGCTTTGTGTCAGACAGTTTTCTAGACAGTTTGCGTATTTTTAGCTCTGCATGTATTTCTCACTGCAGCCCATGAGAGTTACACCATCTCCATCTTACAGACAAGGAAACTGGAACGCAGAGAGGCTAAGTGCCTGGCTGAAGGTCATGACAAATGAGTAGGTATCTGACTAGAGCCCATACTTTATACTGCTATGTGCTATGGAAAAGAGAAGGAAAAAAAAAAAAAAAAGAAAGAAAGGAAACAAGAGGTTTATGTGGTCAATGTTTTTCTTAAGCAAGGAAGCTATGATCGGCCCAAATTAGCAGAGGAGAAGGGCGGATGGAAATAAGAAACATTCCAAAGATAGAGTCCACAAGACTCTGTTATTACTTGATAAAGGACGGCTGGGAGAGGGAAGCATGGAGAAGCCTCAGCATTCCTAACCTCAGTGCCTGGGAGGTGGTGCAACTGTGCAGAGACATTGGAGAGAGAGAGGGGAGACGCCAGTTCCCTCTTAGATGATGTACACAGAAAACTCGGTGCTCAGAGTCTAAAAGAACAACCTGAAGAGAAGTCTTTTTAAAGGCGAGTGTTTTTTTAAAGGAGTGTTTTAAAAGTGTTCTGGGCTCCTGGGCTTTATCACATTCCCTACTCTGGGGCTCTGGGAGTCGGTCCTGGGAACCTTGAGGCTCTCCCTTTCTATGTTTATTTCGCTTAGCAGGGAAAGGATTGTTAATGACTAATCTGTGTCCACGTGGCGCGGAGCCAAGGAAGAGATGCTGCCGCGCGGGAAGGCCACCGTGAGCGTCCCCAGCTTCTGCTAGAACACCCGCCTCCTCACTCCACTGGCTCCCGCGTTCGCCCCGGCGCACAGCGAATTCTGACCATTCCTGGAAGAATTGCTGGGATTTGGAGAGGAAGACCGGACTCAGATCCTCCCATGGCCTTGAAAATTCATCTCTGACCTGAGACAAGCCGAGTGAGTACCTAATTCCTCGGGGAGTGGGGTGTCTGTCTATCTCAAGGCAACCGAGGTGAGGAGAGGTCGTCATTTTCAAGTTTATCTTGAACATGGAGAAGCTTGGTCGACAAACTTTAGATTAGTTGAATGTGACGTAAAATCCAGAAAATTGTGAAAAAAGAAAAAAGAAATTCTTAAAAGCGAACAAAAAGAAGGCAAAAAGTGAATGAGGTTAACCTGACCTTATTGAAAAATAACCTGTTGACCCTATCGGATAATTATTTGGAAATATCTTTTTAACACTGTGGTCACCCAGGAGAATCACTGGGGACAATACATTTTGGAAATACTTCTGTTCTGATTCCATAGATAACTCGGCTTGTACCATGTGTTGTATTTGGGCGGCTTATCAAACCCTGGTGTGAGCTTGGGACTATGGCTAGTGTCCGTCAGGTGACTTGGAAACGAGGCCCAGGACAGTGTGTAAGCTGCCCTCAATGGAAATAAAAGTTTTTCCTGGAAGAGGACGTTTCAAAAGCTCTTTCTCTTTGACTACCATTGTAAACTCTTCTATTTTTCTTCACTTCTCATATTAATAGCAGTTGGAAATGTTTTTAAAATATGGATGATGTTAGAAAGAACTTTATTATTAAAATTGTCCAAAGTCCGAGTCTACAGGTAAGGCATCTCCTTGTCTGCTTACTGCCCCAGTGAATTAACAACAGTGAGGTGAGCCTGGACCATTTCTCTTAACTGAGTTTTTGTTTAGAAGTCAGAAGGGCATGTGTGTGTGTGTGTGGGGGGGGGGTGGGTCTGTGCACGACTCATGTGAGATTCTTTCTCTGAGACACACACCGGGCTTTAACAAAATCCGGTGGAGCCTTAGAGGCTACCTCAGAAATATCGACACACGGGGAAAAAAAAAGATGTTGGGGAGCCATCGCTGAGTTTCTAGCTGTCACAGACTCCTTCACCTTTGAGTCAACCCCCACCCTCCAATTATGAACCTGCACCACTTGCCCCATGATTTTTCTGTTTTGCTGAGAATGTTGCAATACAGCTGATGCAACTTCGAGGTAGCTGATAAAGAGTGGGCCAGGGACGGCGCTCTCTGTCCCGGGCCCCTTCCTCAGGACTCGCAGTGCTATTTTCTACCACACACCCCGTGGGGCAGGAGAGTAATGTCATTCTTGTTCTTCCTCTTATATCCATGTCTCCAAAACCTGGCCTGTTGTCATGGAACATCCACTAGCTGTGAGCCCCTGAGAACTTGGGAAGGGGAAGAAAAGAAAGGTGTGAGTGTGTGTAGCAGAGCTAACTTTGAATGTTTACTGACCTGTCACAGGCTTTATCTAAATGGCCTGTTTCCTTCTCACAATAACCCTGCAGGGAAGTTTTTCTTATCCTCATTTTTACAGATGAGGAAACTGAGGCTCAAAGAGGACACACATTTAGGATAAGCAGGACCTGAATATGAGGGCAGGTCTTTTTACTGCTACTCTGCTATGATTGGAGGCTGGGAGGACTTGCAGTCTGGAGTGATGGCAGAGCAGGTGGACCAGCCTGCAAACATGTCAGCATGGCGGGGGTGAGTTGTTAAGCCCCAGTACAGCGGTGAACATCCGTAGGGCATTTTCTAACCACTGTACCACGAGCAGAGGAAGTGGAAAGTTTCCAGCACTATTTGCTTTAACCCAGAGGTCAGTTTGAGAGAGCTGATTGAAGACTTCAGTTATCAGCATCTTAATTAAAGACTGCAGGAACCCGCCATAGTGTTGCGATTAGGGACCGCGGAGAGGAGCTTGGAGCTGCAGCGGTGCACAGAGGCTCTGGGTTAAGAATGTCATGTGGATGCAAAAGGCTCACACTGTCATTAGGTGGGTAGATAAAGGAAAGATAAAATATACTGCTTACAAAAAATTAGGGGATATTTCAAAAGGAATATGAAGCTATAAAATATCCCCTATTTTTTGGGAGCAGTGTTTATGGTCTTTTCTTGATAGAGAGTGTTTTCCCTTTATTTTGCTCACAGTCTCATTTTTCTCTTAAATTTTAGCCACGTAGATCACAATGAGGTGAAAAATATAGAATGATTTTCTTCCCAGAGCTTTTTAAAGAAATTTTTATATTTTCTGTCAGCAAAGAGGCAGCTACGAGACTAACACTGTATGAGTGTCTTTAGTCACCAGGCTGCATGGGGAGGAGGTAGAGTCACCTTATATACAAACCAGCCTCCTCTCCTCTCTCCCACTTCCCTCTTCTCTGTGACCCTTGGCCCCTTTGCCCTCCACAGTGAATTAGCTCCTCCCTCAGTTTCCCCCTTTCCAATTTTGACAATAAAGGAATGCCTGCTATTTCTTCTCTCCTCATTATAAATCTATGTCAGTACGACATTAATATAATGCAAGATGATTGGGAAGTGAAGTATTGTACAGAAAATAAAATCTTGCCCAGAAAAAAAATACTTACCCAGGATAAGAGGCCATTGTCCCTGGTCAGTATATTCTTAGGTCTTAGAATTATAATAGAGTTCTGGCGACTAATATTAATATGTATGAATAAAACATAAATTTTTCTTAATCTTTCACTTTTCTAGATAAGATTCCTAATAGAACTTTGAGATTTTGGTTCCCATTTTAAATGGATTTAGAAGGCCTCTTTCTGGTCCTGATAATTCTAGGATAACTTGGATCCTTTCTATGTTAATTAATGTCACTAGTTCAAAGAAAAGAAGAAATAAGACAACCTTGCAGTTTCAAGTCCTGGCAGAATTGTTTAATATGGTCCTCTGGAAGACACTTGTCCATGGGGAAGATAGTCCTGCTGAGGGGTGTTGCCGATCCGAGAAAAGCCCACTGTCCTGGGGCTCAGTTCTTTCCCCACCAAGTAGAGAACCCTCTGCTTCCATTTCCTGGAGAGCTACGGAGGTTTTCCATGTTGATGCCAAGTCTACACCAGCCTGTCACTTAAGGAGTAAAATCTGGTCGTGGTCCAGTGTTAAGAGAGCAGGACAGAGTAAGATCATTCCAAAGTGGATGTGTCGGGGATCCTTATTTTTGTGGAGTCCAGAGTCTGAATCTGAGGCCATGATTGGATTTCAAGAGGCCAGAAACCCTTTGATACTGTATTTTAAAATGCATGCATTTTAGAGTGGATTTTTAGGGCAGTGAGATGCTTCTCTATGATACTATCATGGAAAACCCACAAAATGCACCACACCAGGAGTGAGCCCTGATGTAAGCTATAGGCTTTGGGTGATATAATGTGTCAGTGTAGGCTCATTGGGTGTGACAAATGAACAACTCTGGTGGAGTGGATAGGGGGAGAGATTGTGCATTTGTGGGGACACGGGATATAAACAACAGTGCTCTTTCCCAGAGCATTTAAATGTGCCTGCTTATGGCATCCAACCGTATAACTGGCCAAATGGAGAATAGAGAGTGAGATCCTCAATGCATTTATCTTATGAAAGAACTAGAACCTTAAAACTAAGTCTAACATCTCTCTTTACCTTCTCCAAAGCTATTCTCTGCTTTCCTCTTTCAATGTTAACACACAGAAAACATTCTCAGTCTTTTCAACCACAGCCTAATATTTGGTACTATAGATTGAGCACTGCATATTAACCACTTCTCTGTTGATGGTTATTTAGGTGGTTCCCACCTTCTCACCAGAAGAAGCAATGTTGCAATGAACATTCCTGTGCACAAGGGCAAAGGTTTTCCAGGGAAGATACTTAAGAATTAGAATTGTATTTCATTTTAGTATATACTACTAAAAACCCTGCTAAAGATAAAAGACTGTGCCCCCACTAGCAGGGCGTGAAAATATGTATTTCTATACGTTTACTCTAACATTTAATAGTATCAAACTTAAAAAGGTTTAACAATCTGATATGTGAGAATAGTATCTAGTTATATTAATTTGCATTTTTCTAATTATTAATCAGTTCCAGATGTTTTGTATGTTTATTGGCCACTTGTATTTCCCTTTTGGTAAATTTCCTTTTTGTATCCTTTGCCAATTTCTGCTCTGAATTGTTTATCCTTTCTGTTTTTATTTATATGAGTTATTTATGTATTGTTTGTACTATTTTTAACTATTTTATTTATGTTGTAAACATTTCCTCCCAGTTTGTTTCATATATTTAGCTTTGTTTATGGTGCCTTGATTTCTGTTGTCTTGATTTTAACATTGTCAAATTTATTCTTTTTTAAATTTATTTCTTGTTTAGTAAGTCCTTCTTGATCCCTAAGCTCATAAAGTTCATAAATATATTTACCTGGATTTCTATCAATAATTTCATAATTTTAAAGTCTTTGATTCATCTGAGACTCATTTTTAAGAGTGATACAAGATAGACATTTTTATTCCACTCCCCCTCCCACACCAAAAAAATAGCCAGTTTTTCTGACATCATTTCTTGAATAGGCCCTCCTTCCTCCATTGATGAGAGCTGAATTCACTGGCTACAGCATAGAGAATGATTTATGGTTACTTAGAACACAGCATGTTATCTTCCCTTCCCATACTTTCCCCATTCTATGACTTTTGCATAGTCTAATGCCTGCTCCTTCAAGACAAAGTTCAAGAATCAGGCTTCTGCCCCCAGAAAGACTTTTCTCATTCTCCTAGTCACACCCCTGCCAATGACTTTCATTTAGAACAAAATCCAAACTCTTCACCACGATCGACAGGCCGTATGAGAGCTGTCTACTCTTGGACTTCATCTCCTCCACTCCCCTTTTGCTCACTCATCTCCAACCTCACTGGGCTTCTGCTCTTCCTCCAGCACTCCACGCCCTGGCCCTTAGCACTGGTTGACCACTCTGCCTGGACTTATTTTTCCTTGACAGACTTAATCTTTCTTATCCTCCACCTCTTAGTTCAAAAGTCTACTCTTCAGAGAACTCTTTTCAGATCACCCTCTCCAACCACATCACTCTCTCCCTTTTCTTCTTTTTATTATTATTTAGAAATTAAATTTAATGAGGTGACAGTGGTCAATAAGAGTACATAGGTTTCAGATGAACACCTGTATAACATTTGAACTGTTGATTGTGTTGCATGCCCATTGCCCATAGTCAAATCATTTTCTGTCAGCATATATTTGTCCCTCTTTACTCCTCTCCCCCCACGGCCTCCTCTGGGTAACCACTTCACTTTTATCTATGTCCATGAGTCTCAGTTTTATATCCCACCTATGTGGGATATCCCTTATCTTGTTTATTTTTTTATTATCATCACTGAAAATCTTATACACTTATTTGCAAATTATCCATCTCTCCCACTAGAATGTAAGCTCCATGAAGACAGAGATTTTTTTTTCTGCCTCATCCACCATTCTATTTTTAAGACCTCAATCAAAGCCTGATACATAGGGGAGAATTAATGAATGTTAAGTGAGACTGTCCTTGCTGTGCTCCTAAAAGGATTTATGCTTAGAGCACTTCCCACACCAGTTTTAATTAAATTTCCCTTGCCTGACTTTTCCACTAAGCTTCTTGAAGGGTCATGATTTTTCTTTTCCCTTAAGAACATTCTTCTTGCCTTTGGGCTGAATCCAGGGCTTTCCCTGGGCATGAAATGTTGATGGTCAGAAAAAGTTCACTTTTTTCCCTGCCCTTTGAGAGTAGATGACATAAGTATTCAACAAAATATATGCTTTGCCATTAACAACTGGTTTCATCTAAGAAAAATGCCACCAAGGATGGTGACTTTGGGTGTGAAGAGTTCTTAGGCAATCAGCACATGTAACTAATTTTTATCTGTATCTTCTCAGAGTTGAGATTCTTCTAAGTCAGAATCAAAGCCATTTAATTGGAGCAGGGTGCTTCCGAGGTCTCTGTTTGCAAATGGTTTTTGCTAAACCAGAGGCACTCCATTCACCATGAACTTCCTGTGACACACACATCTAAACAAGTAAAAACTGATAACCAGAAAGGGGGAGCCTAAGCTACCCGTCACCAAATGTCTTATCACATTAAAAACAAACAGCACATACCATTTCTGAAGTTATTCCTGGGTCCTAAATGAAGACTTAAGTTACAGATCATACAAATAAACATGAAGTAAAATAAACACTTTGTCCCTGTTTCCACTAATACTTAAGGCTTCAGCTTTGCTTTGTCAGGCTCCTTCCTTTCCTTTCTCCTTTCTGTGTGCTGGACTTGGGTCCCGCCCTTTCCATCTTTGCAGATGCACCTGGTCATCTCATTTCATCAACAAATTGCCTGAATTTTCCTCGTCCTTTTACTGCTAACCTTGCCTGTCTCACTTTTTCATTAGAGTAATCTTGAAGATGGTTTTTATTATGACACTCAGAATTTCCAGTAACACCTCATTGAACACAATTAGGGCCCCCAAACATCTTATGGAAAGAAGTTGCCTTCACGTCAAAGCCTTAAAAAATGTGTGTGTGTGTGTGTGTGTGTGTGTGTGTGTTTGTAAGAAAGAATCCTTATATAAACTTGCATACCTTTACAGATGAGAAAGTTTTGTACATATATAATTTCATTCAATCTTTTTCATTATAAAATATTTCCAACACGCAAAAAAATAAGTAATATAATCAACTCCCTTGCGTTTACCCCCAAGCTTAAGAAGGAGGGCATTATATATAGATGCTACGGGAATTCCCTGTGTTCCTGACCAGTCACTCCGCACCACTATTCTGCATGTAGGCACGGCACTTCCTTGAATGTGTCTATGGATTACAGCAGGTTCACAAGCTTTTTCCATAGAGGCCAGACCACGTGGGCTCTGTTGTATCTTCTTAACTCTACCCCTGTAGCGTGAAAACAGTCATCGTTAACATGTAAACAAAAGGGCAAATACGAGCATTGGCAGACTGAATTTAGCTCATGGCTCTTCTGAGCCCTGTATTAGAATATAATTGATAATATGTAGTAAAATTGTTTTGTCTATCTTTAAACATATATAAATTTTATCAAACCGTATGTACCATCTTTTTTTTTATATTTTTCTGAAGCTGGAAGTGGGGAGGCAGTCAGACAGACTCCCGCATGCGCCCAACCGGGATCCACCCGGCACGCCCACCAGGGGGTGATGCTCTGCCCATCTGGGGCGTCGCTCTGTCATGACCAGAGCCACTCTAGCGCCTAGGGCAGAGGCCAAGGAGTCATCCCCAGCGCCTGGGCCATCTTTTTGCTCCAATGGAGCCTCGGCTGCGGGAGGGGAAGAGAGAGACAGAGAAGAAGGAGAGGGGGAGGGGTGGAGAAGCAGATGGGCACTTCTCCTATGTGCCCTGGCTGGGAATCGAACCTGGGACTTCCGCACGCCAGGCCGATGCTCTACCACTGAGCCAACTGGCCAGGGCCCTGTATGTACCATTTTGTGACCTGGCTCTTTTGCTCAATATGATGTTTTCCAGTTTATCAATATAAGTATATATACTCCTAGTTTATTCACTTTAAGTGTTGTATAGTATTTAATTATGAATATACTATTTCTTTACTGTACCCATGCTCTTGTTGATGGACATTTATGCTGTTTCCAATTTTTTACTATTGGAAACAATTTAGTGAACGCTTTTCTATACTTCTATGTGAAAACTTATGAACAGTTCACCTTTTAATCTTTATAGCAGCCCTACTATTTAGATTTTTAACCTTTATTTAACTGAGGTTCAGGGTGTGGTGCATGGGTGGCGTTCAGTGAAAAATTCCAGGGCATACATGAAGCTATAATAGACTGAAGTAGGTTTCCCATCCTATGCTTCTCATGCCTCCCCTCCCGGCTGCTCTGACCCGTGACATTTCTACTAGACCACTATTATTTATGTGTATGCATAACACTACAAGCCACGAAGGGAGATGTAAAAGCAATATAAACTATGACTTCAGCCTTCTAGGAGCTTATAATCTGGTGATAAAGCGGGGAAGACAAGACAGATGACGTCAAATCATTATTTACCACATGGTCGTGGATGAAGGAGGAAGATATAAATAAATGATGGGAAGCATCCACTGAGAAGTGGAGACATCCGTGGATTAAAACATACAAAATTAAGAGACAGGAATATGTTTGAGTAAATTGAGATATACCTTTCCCCTAAAAGACAAAAAGAAGTGTTATAAACATGTAGATCTTCCTACCTTATTATGTAAATTTGGTGTCATCTCAAATTCCCAAAGAAACTTTTAAAAAAGAATACAATACACGATGTGATAGTTTATTGTGAAGAACAAGAAGGTAAGACTATCTTAAGAAATGTTGAAAAAGAATGAACTGTAATAGGTGACGTTGGTACAAGATGTGACTGCATGTTCAATGGGAAACTAAATCAGTTTCAATCAAAGAAGCTTTGAAAGAATCATTAAGTCAATATGAAAGGGAAAAGGTATTTAACAAGTAATTCTGAGAAAAATTTACCTTATACCATAAACTAAAAATAACAGGCAATAAAAATAAGCTTTAAAAATAGTTAACACACTTAACAATGTGAATACAATGTAAAACTTTTCAGGTAAAGATATGTAAAAGGCGCCTGACCAGACGATGGCACAGTGGATAGTGTTGGACTGGGATGTGGAGGACCCAGGCTTGAAACCCCGAGGTTGCTGGCTTAAGCGCAGGCTAATCCAGCTTGAGCGCAGGCTCACCAGCTTGAGCAAAGAGTCACTGGCTTGAGTGTGGGATCATAGACATGACCCCATAGTCACTAGCTTGAGCTCAAAGGTCACTGGCTTGAAGCCCAAGGTCACTGGTTTGAGCCCAGGGTTGCTGGCTTGAGCAAGGGGTCACTCACTCTGCTGTAGCCTCTCTCCCCCACCCACCCCTGTCAAGGCACATTTGAGAAAGCAATCAAGCGGTAACAATGAATTGATGTTTCTTATCTCTCTCCTTCCCTGTCTGTCTGTCCCTATCTGCCCCTCTCTCTGATTCCATCAAAAAAAAAAAAAAAAAAAGATAAGTAAAAGGCAAGTAAAAATGTTTGTAGCAGATACCATATTTCCCCATGTATAAGACGCTCCCATGTTTAAGATGCACCTTCATTTTGGGGTCTGAAATTTGAAAAAAAAATGTGTTACATAAAGTTATTGAACTCAAGTTTTATTCATCATAAAATTCATACAACTCATCACTGTCAAAACTCCCATCCATTAGCTTGTTCTCATCTGTGTCTGATGACGAATCACTGTCTTCAACAATGAGCACAAAATCAAGCATGAAAAAAGCGGCAAATGCAAGTAGAAAACTACAACAACTGTATAAGACGCACCCAGTTTTTAGACCCCAATTTTTTCGAAAAAAGGTGCGTCTTATAGGGAATTATGGTATACCAGAATGCTAATAATACATTCAAGATACAAAGAATCCTTGTAAGGCAATAAAAAAATATGATGCGCCCTGGCCGGTTGGCTCAGCGGTAGAGCGTGGGCCTGGCGTGCGGGGGACCTGGGTTCGATTCCCGGCCAGGGCACATAGGAGAAGCACCCATTTGCTTCTCCACCCCCCACCCCCTCCTTCCTCTCTGTCTCTCTCTCTTCCCCTCCCACAGCCAAGGCTCCATTGGAGCAAAGATGGCCCGGGCGCTGGGGATGGCTCCTTGGCCTCTGCCCCAGGTGCTAGAGTGGTTCTGGTCGCGGCAGAGCGACGCCCCAGAGGGGCAGAGCGTCGCCCCTGGTGGGCGTGCCGGGTGGATCCCGGTCGGGCGCATGCGGGAGTCTGACTGTCTCTCCCTGTTTCCAGCTTCAGAAAAATACAAAAAAAAAAAAAAAATATATATATATATATGAGCACTTCCACAGGAAAAAAAAATGGCAAAGGATATAAACAGGAAATGGAAAGAAATTAATATATATATATAGATATTCAATAAAGATGTAAAATTTTTTTCAATTTCACAAATAATCAAAGAAGTACAATTTAATACAGTGAAAGAATTTGTCACCTAGAAATTAGAAAAGATTGTTGAAAATGAGAGTAGGTAATGCTAAAACAGGTATGGTGAGAAAGAGACCCTTATTCACTGCTGGTGGGGGTGTTAATGGAAAGAAAAAAAGTAATAGAATGCAACTTGGCATTTAAAACATCCTTTTTTGTGTTGTCTAAATTTTCGGCAATGGCCTTTTTATTTAAAAATAAATTTTGAAAGCTTTTCAGGAAAACAGTACATGAAATAAGAAAGTCTGTGTGCAAATTCAGATATTTTTTTCTTATCTGCTCTGATCCCAAACTTAATCCTCTGAGTATTAGCACATGCATGAATCTGAATAGAAATGTGGCTTCCCATTATCTGGGCTTTTATTAGTAACATCAGAGAATTCTTAGGCTCTCTGTCTGCAGTTTCTCCAAGTTCATTATTTAAACAGAAGCTTGGACTATATTTTAAGAAGCCTTCCTCCATGAACGCATGCGCTCTGTCAGTGTTTGCTTGGCTGTGATCGAACAATGGGGTCTTCCTTTCTGTCTGCATGCTCTCTTCCCCAGCAGACCACATTCTCTAGCCATGCTCTTTGGAATGAGAATGAACCACCCTGTTTGTAAAGAGTCTAATAGGCACTCATCATAAGTAGTAAGAAACCCAACTCAGAAAATCTTTTACTAAAGCTCTCAAAATCTTAGTCACTAGACATCTTTTTAAAATCCAAATTGACATACATATTTTAGCTCCAATAGAAAAGTATGGCAGGTTAATCAGAAGTAGATAGATATTCAGGCATAAAAAGGTGCTACATTAGCATAAAACAACACAGTGAAGTGGAATGTCACATGAGCACAAGGAGGAACCGGGATGATAAACAAATCGGCAAATGCTAGAGAACGACTTCCTGTATTTCTCAGAAGGATGAGAGAGGATATTAAGCTGTTATGGTATTTAGATTTAAGAGTATTGTAACAACATGTAAAAATGTCAACTTTTACAATATGTCAGAAATTACATTTTTCTGCAATTACTTCATTTTTTAGTGAAAACTTCAGATGTCAACCCAAAAATGTGTTGAGAGAGCATATTGTTTTTCAACCTTGTTGTAGGGGGTAAATGAGCAAAACTATTCAAAGGCCATTAATGTGGAGAATTCCCATTGCTTATTCTTAGCCTATAAAATGATTCTTTATGTGGAATGGAATATTTGAAGGAGAGAGAGAGAGAGAAAAAAAAATGGATTCCAGAACAAAGTTCTGGGGGGCTCCGGGAAGTTATTCATCTTATCGCAGTTCTTTCCCCAGCAAGGGGGTAAAGAGCATTAGAGAAAAGAAGACACAGAAGACACTGATTAAAGAAACAGTGTATATAGAAACACTTGCCAAATGCTTGGGACGTACTTGGTGCTCATTAAATGACAAACCAATTATGGCTGAATCTGCCAACCCCAAGAAGGAGCTGTTAGGAGGCAAAGGAAACCCTACCATCATGAGATGTATATAATTAAGGGGTTCACACCGCCATTTGTTTATAGTTTACCTATAATATTGCTAGATTTTTTTGGAATTTCTTATGTTTTTTGTTTAAGGCAGAGATGAACAAACTTTTCCTGCAGAAGGCTTGGCTCTGTGGTCCATACAGTGTGTTACAACGACTCGTCTCTGCCACTATAAGGAGAAAGAAACCCAGATAATCCATAAACACGTGGGTGTGGCTATGTGCCAACAATATTTTATTGATGTACATGTAAATTTGAACTTCATGTAGTTTTCATGTGTCGTGAAATATCCTTCTTTTAGTGTTTTTCAGCTGTTTGAATATGTAAAGCCATTCTTAGCTCGCAGGCTGTACAAAAACAGGCAGTGGTCCCATTCTGGCCTTCGGGCAACAGTGTACCAAACTGCAGTTCACGGTATGGTGTTTAAGAGCTGTCAAGTGGGTATTGTATCTGGAAGAATACACAAGAAACTGGCCCCTGTGATTGTATCTGGGTAAGGGAAATGGGTGATAGAACTGGAAGAGAGACTGACTTTTCAGTGTGCTGTTTGAATTGCTCACTATGTGCTTGTGTTGCCATTTTAAAAATTCAAGTTTCCTTTTCAGGAGGCTGCTTCAGGAATCATAAGCCCAAACAACCTGATTTGAGCAGACTCTGCCAACTGTCTGCACTCTAGAGGGCTCTGTTGTGAGCTCTTCAGGGGCACCCACAGAGTGGGACTCCAGCCAGGGTAATAATTCAAATGATACAGAATTAGGGAAATGGATTTTCATTTGGGTAAGAGGGATAAATTCTGTCCTTTGCACCAATAAGAAAACAAAATCCTTATCTTGTACCATTTCTTCTGGAGGAGTGTGGTCAATGTCAGGGAATTTGGCAGAACTGAGCAAGAAAAACAGTTAATACAAATCATTTAATTGAAGCAGCATTTCTTGAGGGCCCATTGTGTGCCAGGCTCTTGAATTAAAGGTGCCAAGTTGATATGAATGTATAGAGAAAAACAGAAGATAAGAATCCAAAATGAAAATTACTGTGCCTAGAAAACATGACAGAGCTGTGAGGTACTGGGGAAATTCAGGAGCTGGACAGACGTGACTAATGGTTAGAAAAGACAATGGGGGGGGGGGGGTGAGCATGGAGGGAAACCTAGCGTAAGAGCCAGAGAGCTGAAATCTTCTGTTTAATTTTCAAGACCAGAGCAACTGGCTCTTAAATGACAGAGTATAAGTTTGGATTGCATATTAGAAAAAATTGCTGACCCTGCACATTGTGGGTTCCTGGAAATTGTTATGGAAAATGGGAATTTCCTATGGTTAAAAATAAGAGAAACTCGATCTATAACAATAGTTGTATGAATTTTGAGGAACTTTTTCACCCATTTATTACACAATATACAGACACACACATATATAATTATCATACATAATTCATGTATATAAATATATACACATTGACTATGTACATAACAGTTCATGTACACATAATAAAACTTGAATTTCCCAAATCCTCAAGTAGCTTGTGAGTATGAATGAGGCCCCAAATTCAATGTTTACTGGCTTATTCCTCAGGACCTTCAGCTCCCTACCAGAGACCTCCTCCCCATAAGTATTTCAGGGTTGCCTTGAGGTCTCTTTATGTTTCTTTATAATCAAGTCTGCTCTGGCCACTCTTTCTACTACTTTTTGTGTCCATTGGAGAGAGCAGTGCCCAACCAGTGATCACAGCTCCTCTGCTGGGCATTCTCCATGGATTATGGTGCTACCTCAGCTGCTGCTGCTGTTTCACAATTGCGCCAGAATGGCCCTGAGTTAGGGTCAAAGTTCCACTGTTATATGTGGCAGAGGTTGAGTGTGAGGGTGGAGTTAACATGAGCTCTTTCTCCTACTTATTGTGTTCTGTTAGGAAGGTCTATCTTATACTTCAGTGTTTCCAAGCTTCATTTTTATTTATAATGTTCTCCCTTTTTATACCAGGATTATAAGAACACCTCTTGAACCTAGTACAGGTTGGTCAAAGATGGAGCTTCATTGAGAATTACACATTCCCCCAATGACTGTGGCTTTTCTTTGGGGTGAAGTTCATGGTTCCCGGCTCCTTCTGACTTTAGAATGCGTTTTCTCCCAACAAATCCTTTGGCTCACTGGACAGCAGACTTTTTGGTAGGATCATGCCATTGGTTCATCAGATAGACCCAGATATGTCTGCAGTCCCACAGTGAACACAGTTTGTATCCTTTCACTAAATTCTTCAACCTCTCATCTCTTCTCCTTAATTCATATGTTCCCTAGTATTGCTTATCATAGCGGAATGTCTACAGGTAGGGTAGATCTTACAATTGATTAATTAGGCTGTTCAATGTTGTCATTAAAAATATAGGTTCTTCAACATAAATGAACAAACAACGCAGAAACAGGCTCGTAGATACAGAGAACAGGGTGATGGTGGCCAGAGGGGAAGGAGGTTGGGAGGCTGGGTAAAAAGGTGAAGCAGTTGAGAAATACAGATTAGTAGTTAACAAAACAGTCACAGGGATGTCGGTACGGCATAAAGAATATAATAAATAATATTGTAATAGCTATGGATGGTGCCAGTTGGGTACTGGATATATCAAGGGGAATAATTTATAAAGTATACGACTGTCTACATATATGCCACTATGCTGTATGCCTGAAACTAATACAAAATAATATTGAATATGAGCTGTAATAGAAAAAACTTAAAAACAACTGCCCTTGAAACCACTTCTTCCCTCAGCTGTTGCCCTAGCTTGACTATTAGAGCATATTTGTCTTCATCAACAGCTTTGCATACAATATGAAATTATCTATATATGTGTGTGATTATTTTCTAATGTCTCTATTTCCCATTAAGCTTGATGTTGTAGATCGTGGATGCTTCCTTTTTTTTTTTCTTTCTCCAATGTATCTCCAAAGATCTAGCACAGAGCTTATTGCAGAATAAGTCCTCAACAGATGTATTTTGAAAGCACAGATAAATGAGCGAATGCAGCAAATGTAGCAGGCATCTGCTGCTTACTACTGCTTGAACTGGACCATTTTGTTGAGTGAGAAAGGAAGAAATAGAGACACAAATAGTAGGAATGTTCTAATGAAATAAATATTAGGCTAAAACAATAACAACAACAATAAACTCCTGTATATTTTCTTCCTGAGTAGAAAATATAGTTATGTATTTATAAACAAAGTGATTTCTCTGTAGAGACAAAATAAAGAGATTTAAAAATCACCCTCAGAAAACAGCCTTGGAAAAGAGCTTCCAATAGCACACATTTTAATTACTCGACCTTTCAAATTACTTCTTCAGGGAGCTAGAAGACGAATTGGAAAGAAAAAAAAAAGGAAGGAAGGAAGGAAGAAAAGAAGGAAGGAAGGAAGGAAGACCTAGAGCTATAACTGAAAGTTAGCACTGCTTCTCCTGGCTTCGTGGATTAATTCTGGACAGCTCCTCAGAATGAAACTGCAGACATTTTGGTGAGATTTCCATTGTTTTTCTGTTTATCATAACTTCTTTGTATCCCAGATAAACATATGATCAGGTAGACTGTAAGGGTGAAAATGCAAATCCTTTAAATTTTCTCTAAAAGACAAAGATAAAGATCTTGGAGAAATACTTTTTAATTTTTAATTTGCTGACATAGTGCCTACTCAACTTAAGAAAATTCCAGTAGAAAGTGGTCTTAAATTACTTTTGGGTCTGTGCAAAGACCTGTTCAACTTTAGAATAAAATTTAAGCTAATAAATGATTGATTCATACTATTCAAAATCAAGGCCTTTATATTTATTTCTAGGTTTTTAAAAAATATATGTAAAATAAATAAAATTTCTTTTTTCAAAATGTCATTATGCTTTGCCCTAAGCTTCCAAGTATTGAAATTTAAATGAAAACATATAGCATTTTCCCAGATAAATTACAGACGATCTCTTCTGAAAGCACATATCCTGGACACTTATAAGTACAAATTAGGTGTAAAAATGATAAAAATCAAGAACAAATACCTACAGGAAGACCTTGGCAAGATGTCAAAAGGGAGCCCTTCGCCATTTTAGTAAATTAGCTCTCCTTCCTGTCTTAACCATCTCCCTCCTCTTTCCCTAAACTCTATTTGTTTATTTGCCTTTCAGGGTGTTTTTTTGAAGACTGCAATAACAAAGGTGCATTCTCAAACAAAAAAGTTTGGATGGGCTCAAAAATGAATCTAATCCAACACTCCCACTTACCTGCTGCAGATGAATTTTCCCTCTCTGACAACTTATTTGGTAAGTGGCCAAGTTCATTTAAACCTATATAAAACAAACCACAATTTGGAAATGCATGAGAACAAAGCTTAGATGATGAGTGCAACAGTGAGTCCAGAAAATGTTTTCCTTCCAAGTGCTCAGTAAACGTTAGCTACTATGCAATGCTACAGGTAGACAGAAGTTTGGATTCTCAGAGTCTTCTCTTTTATAGATAAGAACAGCCAGTCTGAGGGAGTTTTGTGACTTGTCCAAGGCCACGAAGCTAGATAATTAACAGACCTCGGAGGAGAAACAAATTCCTGCTCTAGGGCTGAGTCTGATCTTATTGCAGCATGTACTAAAGTATAAAGTCATGATTCTTATGGTTTAATATTACACCTAGTAAAGGCTGAGATTGCTTAGGTTATAGCCTTGCAGTAGGATTTCTACCCACCATCCTTCTGGTGTTGGGGGATGTACGGCACGGTGCCAGGATTAGTCATTTACACTGGCTTGAGGACAAATTATACTAAGCTGTTTCCAGTAGATCTGTAACTAGATGGTACCATAAAATGATATAGTGCTCCACATTATGCATTTATGGAAAAAAACCCCTTATTTTACAGAGTTTTAATTGGGAACATCAGCAAGGAGTCAGCAGAGGTAAATTTGGGGAGGGGGGATGACAAGGAAGCATTGTGCCACTCTTAAAATAATTCCCTTATACATAATAGCCCTGCTAAGAGAGCTTGGATGCTCCCAGTTAATTCAAGGACCATGGTAGACAATGCTAATGAAAATGCAAACACTTGAAATTTTACTAAAGTCGGTGTTTAAAGGCATGGTCCCCTATTTCATTGCAGACATCCAGGAGATGGTAATAGCTTTCAGTCATTCGCAACTCAGTGCAGGATGTTTAATTAGGCCCTTTCCAAGGAGAGGACATTATTGGTATTATCTATTTACATGTCTACCTGCCCCTATACAGTATAAGAGTATTTAAGGGCAGTGACGATATTTAATTAATCCAAGTGTGCACTTGGATAAATAAGAATCACGTCATAAACAATTGGAGGGAAGGAGGAAAGAGGTTAAGTATGACGAGAGATGTTTATCGGTAACTCAGAGAGACCAAAGGCAGCAGTAATTGTTTATGAAATGCCAGTTCTTGTACATACTTGCATTCAGGGCCAATAGGCCCTACAATCCAAGTCTAGCTACTTGACCATTTGCTTCTGGCCTTTCCTATAAGTCCTTGAAGTTATCAGTATGTAGACATCTTTATCATTTTTGCTCTACCAATCAGAATGCACAGGATAATTTACACTGTAGGTAAATATCATCGACTAAGGAAAATTCCATTTAAAGTTTTTTCCCCCACATAAAAACTCTATTTTCTGCTCTGAAATTTTATGACTACTTGCTAAGATCTCAAGCAAGCACATTGAAGGGTGACCTCTGCAGCCCCGAGGTGGAAAGACGTGAGGAGATGAAGAGACAGCTGTGAAGGTGCTGACAAGTTAGAAGCGTCTGAGAGCGATTGCTGAGGCCGCTCTGTGACTAGTGCTTGCAGCGTTCTTCTCCCTTCCTCACTCCTTCGCTGGACCACATTCTTAGCCAGTTTCCTAATGCTTCGTGGAGGCTTTCTGAGAATAGATGGCACAAGATAGTGGGCTGCAATACATAGCTGCTGTTCCCGGCTGGAGCAGACTCTTCAAATCTTCTTCTGGCCCCTCTCTCCTGGTAAACTAATCTGAACCCTGTGTGACCATGAGGACTCCTTGTCATTTTTCCCATTGAGCTCTAGAGCCAGGTCTAAGCATTTTTTTCCTACACCTTTTCCCCCCAGGGCCTCGGTCTTACTCCACTCTACATACCTAAACTAAGATATGCTGAAGCAGAGGGTGAAGACTTGCATTTGACTCCTTTAGTTCTCCCGCTCATCTTCTTTTTGTGAGGACACTGGTGGATTCTATAGATCTCCCACTCAGAGCCCATAAATGAGTAACCCACAGTGCCTAACTCACCACTCTTAGCTCTTGAGATATACCAGAGATTCAGGAATGTTAACTCATGGGCTCAATTAGCTAGAGCTAAACTCTTTCCCAATGGTCCAACTATATATTAAACACAGTAGTCCTATTGTTATAACAAGGGCACATGAAGTCTATGGTACAGCACATGGCTAGCCATCCAAACATTGAACACTGACTATATTATATACTGGACGTTGCAATAAAGCAAGAAGCAAGACAGGCAAGCTCCTAGTGGAGGATAGACTCACAGGAAACATGCAAATAAATAAACAAGATACCATTAGGCAGTGATAAGAGCTATGAAAACAATAAATCAGGGTGATGTCATAGTAACTCAAAGAACAAGGCTGCTGGGGCTGCCCTACATGGTGTGGTCAGAGAGGGGAGTTAACAAGCTGAGCTGAGACCCAAAGATGAGCTAAGGACAACATGCTAGGTGGAGGAAATAGCAAATGCAAAGACCCAAAGTCTAGAATGGACTTGGAAGGGCCTTGCCTTCTCATTTTTATTTAGGACAGTGGAAAGAGACTAGGAAACTGACTCTGGAGCTTGCATTTCCATTAACCAGCACTTATAAGAAGAGATGATTAGATTTGGAATTCTAGGATCCTTGTCTATGAATGGTAACCCTGAAAAGCAGAGCCTGAGGCCGGGACTTCTGTGCAGGAGGCGTTCCCAGGGAGTAGACCAAAGGTCTGGGGCTCTGAGACAGGAAGGAGGAAGACCACCATGAGATGAGTAATGAAGGTCACTGCTGTGGGCCAGGGGAGCTTGATTCCACTGGGAGTAGCACAGAGAATTGCCCGCTGAGGGACTGGGGACTGGGGCCTGGGGACTGGGGCACTTCCTAACTGACCCCTGGCTCTGCTGGTTGAGCATAGCCCCTGGGGGCATCAACTCTCCGGCATTTCTGGGCTGTGCTGTGGCCACTCCCACTGGAACAGGGCCAAGTAGCCTGGAGGTATTAAAGAAGTCTGAGACAGAAAGCAAAATGATGCATGGTGTGTTCTTGAAATGGCAGGCTGTCCACTTGAGGTGAGTGGGTCACATGATCCTCTGCTGCAGCTCCAGATGAAATGAGAGATGAGCTAAGGCATGTGACACCAGCGGGGTCTGTCACACAGTCTAATGGGAGCCCCCCCCCCCCCAACAATCAGAATACTGCAAGGAAGGCGGAAATTGGGGTTGGGGCACAGAT
This sequence comes from Saccopteryx bilineata, assembly GCF_036850765.1. NCBI lineage: Eukaryota > Metazoa > Chordata > Mammalia > Chiroptera > Emballonuridae > Saccopteryx > Saccopteryx bilineata. Next base: position 102,268,461 of record NC_089490.1, read on the forward strand.
TTGCTCTCTAGTCCTTGTAGAAAAGAAGAAAAGAAGCTTGAATAGAATAGAATTATGAAAACGAGGCTGGAATCACCTTGCCAGGCCCTTTCATTTAGCCTGCTGCCACCCATCCCTGACAAATCCAGACAGGAATCTAGTCTTTGACAACTCAATCCTCAGCGGGCCTCCGGCGGAAGGACACAGTGACCTGACAGAGTTAGGTCTCCTTTCCTCGGGGCGATCCGCAAGCCAGGGAACTTGGTCAAAGATTAATTCCTTGGATTAAGAAAGACTTCTCTGGTGAATAAAGAAGGCAGGATCTTTACATAATTAGTGCATAATAAAAGGCAATAATGACAAAGTCCACAGCTTCTCCTGGTCTGACATAGTGAGTAGGGGAGGAGGTAGCATGTTAACTAAAACCTATGTATTCTATTAGCAGATTGTGATTCAAGAACTCAAAAACTCAGAGAATTTCAGACCAAGTAAGCAGAAAAGCATTCTAATAAGAGCGCAGAATGAGCAAGAGACAGTGCAGTCTCTCACCAGTGCCTTCAGCGCAGCGAGCCCAGTTCACTTAGCTCAGTGTTCCGGGGGAAGTTCACTGACTGTGAGAGGAAATAAGTGATGAAATCGAATGAAATAAAGTCTCAGAGGCAACTGCTGCTCTCTGAACTTCAGCTTTCTCCCCTATTAAAACGGGGATAATAATGACACCCACATCCCAGCTTTCTGGGAGGACTGAATGGCTGTGTGGGAAAGTTCTGTAAACTTCAAGGCATCATAAAATGATGTAATTAGTCTAGGGCTTGATATGTAGTTGTTATTATTTAAATTGTTGAAACGATAAACAGCACTCTACTCATTCAAGGGAGGAAGTTCTGTTTATCTTAACACTGTCGAGTGCAAAGAATTTTCAAGGCACCAATGACAGCTAACAGTATGGAAATACATTTCTGGGTGCCCCGAAGAAGGAAACATATGGTCTCACTTTGGCATTCCAGCATTGCTAACAACAGCCAGGAAATCCATGTTTTTATATTATTTTATTACTGTGTCCAACGGTCTGTGTAAAGACGCATTCTCAATGGGTCCAGTAAGTGGGAGGAGGCACAGCCCATGTAATAATCTGGTTCACTCAGATCCCCTTCCCTTGGTGATTTCTCATTGCTTTATGCTTCTGTCAGCTCATTATGCCTCTTTTCTCTGGGTAGCTTTGTTTTTATTGGAATGTGGTTCATGCCTGTCTTTTGCTTAAATTAAAAGTCATTCCGGTGTTACAGCATCCGTCAGATGTTTTAAAATGCAATTAAAGGTTTCTAGATGCAGTTTTGTGGAATCTTTTTGACATTTGAGTTCAGGCATTTTTTTCATCTCACCGAGTTTAATGCAAGTGAATGCAGCCCTGAGTTGATGGGTGAATCAGAGCCAGAAGTTTCTAGAAGTTGGAAAGATACCATACAAAATGAAGTTTTGTTTAATCATAATTTACATATTTCTTATTCATGTCTTTTCCACAAATTTAAGCAGTCTCTAAGATTTGTTAATTCACCAGGGCTTTGGTTTTTATTCTCCCAAATTTTAGATGTACTTACTATTAGTGAAGTTAAGAAATGATGAAAGAAAAAATGTCTAAAGAGTCTTTTCTTATTATATATCACTGCCCTTTTAGGTAGGGCATGCATAACCTGTAGAAGGCACACAATGAGACAAAGAATGATAGGCAAACTGGCCAGCTGGTGGGTTAATCCAGTTTCATCCAGGGCCTGGCTCTCGACCTTGTGGGCTAAAAACTACTATATCTCAGGGTTACTCAGGATAACCAAGCTGAGAAAGGTTGACTATAAAACCAGATTGCAAATGTCTACATTTACAGTGATAAAAAGAATTGGGATAATGATGACAGCTGCTAATTCTTAAGTGCTTTCTACACGTCAGGCATTATGCTAAGCACATTTTCGGTTTCTTAGCAGACAGAATTCCCACATTCAAGCCCATCTCTACCATTTCCTAGTACGTGGTTTTAAGCAAATTCCTTAACTTTGTGTGGGATACCTGCCTTGTTTATTTAAGCTATCAGAAGAATGTATGGCCCATCATAAGTATTCTCTATTACTATTTTCCATTAATACTAATTCTCACACCTCTCCTATAAAATAGATACCATCACTGTTCCCTTTTCACTGGTGAGAAGATGGAGATTTAAAAGTGTTAAATAATCTTCTTAAGGTTCCCTAGATCAGTGATCCCCAACCCCCCGGCCGCAAACTGGTCCGGTCCGTGGGCCATTTAGTACCGGTCTGCAGAGAAAGAATAAATAACTTACATTATTTTATTTTATTTATATTTAAGTCTGAATAATGTTTCATTTTTTAAAAATGACCAGATTCCCTCTGTTACATCCGTCTAAGACTCACTCTTGATGCTTGTCTCATAAGTTCGACAATTATATTTAAAAATACCACAGTTTTTACACGGTCACATAATTTTATTTTGTGCATTTGTCCATCCCACCCTAAAGGCCGGTCTGTGAAAATATTTTCTGACATTAAGCCAGTCCGTGGCCCAAAAAAGGTTGGGGACCACTGCCCTAGATAGTAAGTGAGCAACCAAAAGATAAGCAGGATGAGGATTCAGAATCGAATTGTTGAGGATCCAGGCTGAGAGAGTGCGCCTGTTCACCTTAGTGGAGAAAACCTTTCCAGTAAGATTGTGTCATTCTGAGTCTGTTGGCCAAGTCTTGTCTTGAGGGTGGCTCCTAGAAAAGCACTTGCCGGCACTGACTCTGGGAGTTAGCTTTTCTGTATAGCTTCACAGCTGATGCCCCCACTTGGCATGACTGGTGTATCATTCACATTGCTCCCACGTACCATCCACAGCAGTGCTGTCCAACAGAACTTTCTATGATGATGAAAATGTTCTAGAACTGCTCTGTTCAGTGCAATAGCCACTGTCCACATGTGCCTATTGAACACTTAAAATGTGACTGGTGTAACTGAGGAATTGATACTAATTTATTGAATTTAAATTAAGTAGCCATTTATGGCTAGTGGGTACTCTTTCAGACAGTGCAAAAGTGCGGAGGCGGGGGTGTATTTTTAGAAAAGATAACGAGGTGGTTGGTTCTTACTGAGAGAGCCAAAGAGATCCAGTCAGTCTTATTATAAGAACATCCTTTGTGGATATCATTCAGCAATAAGGGTTTCTTAGATCAGCCAAATAATCCTGCATATATGTATCAGTATAGAAATTTCTGAGGGAAATAGACAGACCCATTTGTATGACCAGTGAACAACTCAGTACAGAATTCTTTTTTTTTTTTTTTTTTTTTGTATTTTTCTGAAGCTGGAAACGGGGAGAGACAGACAGACTCCCACATGCGCCCGACCGGGATCCACCCGGCACGCCCACCAGGGGCAACGCTCTGCCCACCATGGGGCGATGCTCTGCCCCTCCGGGGCATCGCTCTGCCGTGACCAGAGCCACTCTAGCATCTGGGGCAGAGGCCAAGGAGCCATCCCCAGCGCCCGGGCCATCTTTGCTCAATGGAGCCTTGGCTGAGGGAGGGGAAGAGAGATACAAAGAGGAAGGGGGGGGGGGAATGGAGAAGCAAATGGGCGCTTCTCCTATGTGCCCTGGCCGGGAATTGAACCTGGGTCCCCCGCATGCCAGGCTGATGCTCTACCGTTGAGCCAACCAGCCAGGGCCAGAATTCTTGAAATAGAAAATTTAGAGGTAGTTTGTCTGGGTTCATGCCCTTTGGGTAGTACTTCCACTCAAGGCCAGGATAGCTCTTGGGTTATGAGGACAGGAGAAGGAGGTCAGAAGTAAACTGAGGACTGAGAACCACTCAGCAAATGGTAACTCTCAGTTGGGCAATCCACGCTGAGACATGCCCACGGACCATCACTCTTTCTCTTAGCAATTAGGGCAAATGTGCTTTTGTTTTTTGGTCATGAAGTTTCAAGTCAGAAGACTTTGGTTAAAGTTTTAGTTTTATCCCTTAATAACTGAGTGACTTTAGACAGATCACTGAACTTCACTGAGTTGCCTCTCTGCATCTGCAAAATAGGGTAAGAAGAGAGTGGGTATCATAAGTAATATCTTCCACAAAAGGTGCAAGTAGGGACCAGATGGGATAATAATGCATGTGAAACTGCTCTAAACTTGTGCTGTCTGTGTAACATCTTAGGAATGATTATTGTGTTTGTATAGATCACATTTGCCTTTTAAAATGCTTGCATATTTATTATGTCATTTTATCTTCACAACAGGTCTGTGAAGGAACTAGGGTAGGAATTATCTATGTTTTACTGTCTGTTAATGTATACAAATGCAGCCTGCAGAAGCTAAGAGGCTGGCCTAAGGTTATGTAGTGCATCTACTTACATTATGCCTGAGCTCAGCCCTGGACCTCCTGTGTCCTATTCTAAAGCCTCTCTTACAAAAAATAAATCAGTTTCAAGCTTGAAATCTACCAGTTATGCTGCAGAAATGATTCCTACTCAATATGCAAGACCGTAAAACATGAGCTGAATAATCATAACATCAATATAATAACGACAAAAAGCCACCCATTGCTAAGCATTTTATAAATATTATTTTATTTAATTCTCATATTAAGTCTATGAAGTTACATGATTATCAGGAAATTGAGGCAGAAAATGGTTCAGAAATGTGTCCATGGTCCGCAGAGCTAGTGAATGCCAAGGGATCCTGAATGTATTATTTTGTTAAAGCTGCTGCAATAAAGTTCTGCACACAGGTGGCTTAAACAACAGAAATGTATTGTTTCACCAAACTAGAGGCAAGAAGTCCAACGTCAAGGTGCTGGCAGGGTTGGTTCCTTCTGAGGGCTGTGAGGGAAGAATCTGTTCCTGGCTTGGAGCTGACTGTTTTTGTCCCTATGTCTCTTCACAGTGTCTTCTCTCTATGGGTGTCTGTCTCTGTGTCCAAATTTCCATTAATATAAGGACACCAGTCTTATGGGATTAGGAACCAACCTAGTGACCTTGATTACCTCTGTAAAGATCCTGTCTCCAAATAATGTCACCTGCTGGGGTACTGGGTTACAACTTCAATATATTAATTTTGGGAAGAGCACAATCTCACCTAACACTGGATACAAACTCAGATCACTTGGCCTCACACTATTAAGCATTATGCTTTATTGCTTCCTGATGTTACAACACTATATCATTCTGTAGCTTTTTGATAGGAACAATTTTCAAGACCTAAAGCCTGGCACTTGACTCCTCAAATTCCACTTTTAGAACAAATCTACCTATCTACCTTCTAAAAAAATCCACCCTCCCAAATTTCTTAAAGTGCTCCCTCAAAATGTTTATCTAAGAGACTGGTTACCAGCTTACTAAGGCAATTTGGCATAGAGGACTTTTCTCAGAAACATTTGCAAATATTCTGTTCGGTAATGAAGTTAATCAGTAAGCCACCCAACCTCTGGCCTCTGTCACTCCTTCCCTAGTCTCATTTTCAGTTGCTAGGAATAGGGGAAGAATGGTAATGCAGTTTCAGGAGTTAGAGAACCCAGTTCGCATGAGCCCTTGCCACAGCTGCACAGCGTCAGGATTTGTCATGGAAACGATGAGCATGAAACCTGCTAAAGGTAGGACACCGTCTGCAGGTGCTCCTGGTCGAGCTTCTGCCACTGGACTGGGCAGATGTGGGGGGACTTTCATTCGCGATGACAGTAACAGATCTCTATCAAAGGTGGCTCAGTCAGAACCAGAAGACTGCGGTGAGAAGTTGGGGTGGGGTGATGTTTATAGGGTTCTAAATAGGTGAGTATTCCATTGAGATTACATCTAAGTATGTTTTTCCTAAAATTCTTCATTGGGTAGAATGTAAAATTAGTACCATTGTTTCAGTGATGTGAAATACTAGGCTGTTCTACCAATAATGCCTGTGGACACTTGAGATAACATTGTATAATATATATAATGCAAAGTTTTAAAAATGGCAAGTCTCAGATCCCAGTGGGTTATGAAATCTATTTTGCGGCTTGTGACCAGCATCAAAAACCAGAATAGAATAGAAGAGAGGAGAATACAAGGAGAGGAGAATAGAAATGTCAGCGTGCACCTCAAGATGTTAAGATAAGTATTGCTTTATAGAAATTCTGTTTCAATTACTTTATATATATATTTCTGGTTTCTGTCTAAGTGTGTACAGGGGTCAAGGTATAAGATATATTTCACACTGTGGGTTGTGGTGAGAAAAATAAAAAGAGATTGAGAAACAATTTCTGAACTAGTTTCATAGCACATTTCTCCTAATAGCCTACAGAAAATCAGATGAGTAAAGAGTTCAGTTTCAGGCCTAAGCTGTTGGTTTTCTCTGAAATAAGATGTAGATCATAATAAAAACATAGGTGAGAATGAAGACAATACCTTTTGCCCATTTTAATAGTCTTCTCAGAACAGCATCTTACCTTTTAAATTTCTAGCTGAAAGAGGAACTCTAATCATTTTTGCAATAATTACAATTTTGAATATATTGTGACCACAGACTTGGCAGTATCCTAGTTTGTTTAGATGTGAGGTTTAAAAGTGACGGACACTATATTTAGAAATGGAAATTAGCTGAAAGGCTGGAAAGCAAATTTTCTATTCTTTCAATTTAATATTTATTAAACATTTACACTATGTCAGGCTTTGTGTAAGGTGCCAGGGATGAAAGAAGTGTGAATATAATATGATATGATATGATATGATATGATGTATAATATAATTATCCAAAGAGGTTACAGACCAACCACAATAATAATTAAAATGTATTGAACGTGTCAGACACTATGCTGTTTACATTGTCTTCACTATAACCTCTCACCTAGGGATTATTCCAAGTTTACAGAGGAAGGAACAGAAGGTTAAAGAAGTTCAATATCTTTTCCAGGTTCATACATCTAGCAAACTGTGGGTGAACTAACTGTGTCCAGATTTGTCCATAAAGTACGACTCATTCCTCCTCAAGTGTAGCTTGGCAGATGAGCCTGGAAACAAACAAAAATGACTATAACTTGCTCCCAAGTGCTGTAGTAGAGGCGTGTAGAGAGGTGAGGAGAGCTCAGCTCTATCTGGGGAGCTTGGACAGACCTCGCAGAGGAGGGGTCAGCTGTGGAGCCAAGGAGAGGCACAGGCATCTCAAAGGCCTGGCACCAGGAAGGTAAACGAAGTCTACAAATGAAGCTGGAGCATCGAGTTAGTGAAACCATGAATTAAGAACTAAATGAGGCAGAGAAGGCCATTTTCCCACTCGTGAAACCTTGGTCAGGTTCATTAGAAGCTATGAGATCATGGAAGGTGCCACTGTTGTTACCTGAACCTGATACTTCCATTTGGGTACACAGTGGTTTTGACTACAAACTCCTTAGAGCTGCACTAATATGATATCTTTAGTTACATGTAGCTATTTAAAATTTTAATTATTTAAAATTGAATGAAAAATTCATTTCTTCATTATCACTGGCCATGTCTCAAATGCTCAATCTTTTATATGGTTAGTGACTAATGTGTTGATAGGTATATAGAATACTTCCATCATCCCAGAAATTGCCCTTTTTGGTACTCCCCTAAGAAACTATTAAATGCTACAGTCTCTCTACCCAAAAGAATTCTGCTTTCCTTCGCAAGTCTCAAACTCCCCTGGAATCCATTCAAGGGCTCCCATTGAAAAACTCTTTCCTCAAATCTCATACTCTCATTCATGTAGGATTTTGTGTAATAAGAAATCCAAATTTTCCAACTCCCCGATTGACTGATTCCAATAAGCAAAGGGGTCAAGGGAAAGTGGAGGAAGGTAGAGGGGTAATATATGGTGATGGAGGGAGACTTGACTTGGAGTGGTGAGCACACAATGCAGTATACAGATAGAATTATACACTTGAAACCTGTATAATTTTATTAACCAATATTACCCCAATAAATTCAATACAAAATAAAAAAAACATTCCAAATTATAGATATATATTTTTTCTTTAAATTATCTTAAAGTAGAAATAAGTTTGGGTTTTCAGAAAGCATACTCTAATGGTGACCTACCTCTGCCCCTCCTCATTTATGCTCAATCAGAAAATTCTGGGTTTGTTTACTTGGTTTTATGTCAGTCTTTGATTTACCTCACAACACACACACACTCACTCACTCACACCCAAGAAAGGCTGTAGCCTTTTCTCTCTGCTGTCTGTCTTATTCATTGTTTTATCCTCAGGGTCTAGCACAGAGTCTGGCAAATAGTAAGTATTCAGTGATTGTATATAAATGAAAAAGTACCTTATAATTTATGTAATCAAAACAGACCTATAGGTTTTGACTATCAATTAAATGTCATTAGAGTCAGGATTCTGCTAGATTCTTTAGGAAACAAACATGTCTTTTATGGCACTCAACTTATCAAAAGCTTTTGTTTTTTAAATTTTTTTCTTTATAATCATTTTTTATTTTCAATTACACTTGATATACATTATTATTTTCAGCTATACATGAAAATAGTGGTTAGACTTTATATAACTTGACACTATGCATAGTTATTAGAATATTATTGACTGCATTTCTTATGCTGTATTTTATATCCCCCATGACCATTCTCTAACAACCAATTTGTACTTAATCTCTTCACCTTTTCACCCATTCCTCTGACCCCTCTCCCATATGGCAACTGTCAAATGTTCTCTGTATCTACGAGTCTGTTTCTGTTCTATATATTTATTTATTTTGTCTTTTAGATTCAATTGTACTGTCATTTCGTTGTTCATATTTTTTATCTTTTCTCCTCCTCCTCCTCCTTCTCCTTCTTCTTCAAGGAAACCCTTTAACATTTCAAGTAATACTGGAGGTGCTCAATGACTATTTTATACTCAGAACTACCTTATGAGATAGCAAAGCTAGATATTAATTGCCCCATTTTACAGAAGAAATTGAGCCAAAAATGTTAGGTAGTAGTTCAAGGACTCATAGTCAGTTCACAGTAGAAGTTGTTCAAGTAGCCCATTTTGAATATGTGGATTTTTTTTTTTTTATTGTAGGTTGCCTGTATATTTATTGTCTCTAGTCCCTAGAGATTTGATGGGACACTGAAATCCTAGAAGTTGATGTACATTGGGAATAGAGGCATTGTTTAGCAATATTATGTACTGATCTCATATTCTTACCATGTTTTGCTGTTTTCGTGTAATAGAATTGATGTCTTTGTGAAAGTGTTCCATGTTAATTGAGATGGTTGCAGACATTGGTATTGTATTGATACCATGATCTGAGTTGAGTCGGAACTCCGTTGTGTCTCTTGATTTTTAAAAGATTGATTTTGTTGAAATAATGCTCAGAAATCTTGGAATTGTCATGTGAGGAGAAAAACTTACACATTTCCTTGGATTCTACAGAATCCAAATTCTGTCATTAATTGATTGCTTGAGCTCAAGCAAATTGCTTAACCTTCCTGGAAGTGTAGGTGGTGAGAAACTGGGGCTTGTGGGCAGGGAGGCAGAGTTTAGAGGGAAAGATAGTTTGGAGGATAAAACCTGGATACAAGTGCAAGAGAAACTGTTTTTAATGCTAAGTTCTTTTAAATCCTATTCACTCCAGAAATTTTAGTCATATTTAATTATTAAACAGATCAAGATTTTATTCATATCTTTTTTCTGTTATAATTCCATATTTTTATATCCTTTCATTTTGTGGTCATTAGACATATCTTCTTGTCTACCAGAATATTCTGAGTCAATGCTGGTTTTGTATGGATAAATCAAGCATAAAGAGAGGAAATGAAAATTTGCACAGACGTTGTATATTTTTGTCTTATGTCAATCAGTTCCTGGGTCGAAGCAGAAAGCATTCTTTTCAATGAACATTAAATATACATATACTCCGCTTTGCCATTGTCAAAAAGCCATGCATTTTAATGCCCATAGACCATTAATCATATACTTACATACATTTTAGAAATAAAGAACTATAAGATTATCCAGCATGGAGTCTTCTCTTTATAGAGGAGCAAAAGATGACTCAGGCAGGGAAGGTAAGTACCGTATAAGTAGTTTCAGAGCCAGGATGCCCAGGGACTTAGAGTCGGGAAAACTATACTTTAAGGGAAACTTAGAGGGAAGTGGATATTAGTGAGAAGAAGCTCTCTGAGGGGATGGCTGTACTGAGGGAAGTCTCAGGCTTGTAGGAAAGTTCCTGAGTGTGGAATCAGCAAGAACATTCAAGGAATGTTTGGAAAAGAAAGAAAGGAGGAGGAGGATCACGCTGAGCCCGGCAGGCCTAGTGAGAGTGCAAGCAGCAGCACTGAAGGGACCGAAGAACTCAAGTACAGAGAGAGGAAGAGAAAGCTTTCCTGTCATGCTCTAAAGCATCACACATCTGAAGCTATCCTAGAGAGGAACAGTTCAGCCCATGGGCTTTGAAGTCACACTCCCAAAGTCCAAAGCTCAGCTACTTAGGAAGATAGGAGTAAAGTTGCCTAAATTTTATGCCACAGTCTACTCACTCGTTTGTAAAGGGAATAATAATGTTACTTACTTCATAGGATTTTGTGAGAAGGATGTGAGCATACAAGTGCCTGGCACTAGGAAGAATTCTATAATCAAGTTTTCTAACAGTAATAGTAATAATCATCATAATAACATCAACCATCTTTTGAGCACTATGAAGAACATTCTATATGTACATGTAGGTGCATAGATCCATAATTCCTAATCAACAATTACAGATTCCAAAGACTCTAAAAATTAAGTTGCTTTTTTTTTTCAAAATGTGGCACAAATTTCTTCTGAAATTAATGAATGAATGTGAGGGTGTTTAAGGCCTTTATTTATTCCTCTTAGTGTGAGTATTTGTACATGTGCATTGTGGAAAATACTGCTGTTTGATTCTGGGTTCTGGCCCAGACCATGCTGGGAGAAATAGCACTGTATTCTGTTCTAAAATCTAAACAACTCTGAATTTGAAAACACAGGTGACTACAAAAGTTTCAGATGAGGAACTGTGGGTCTGTGTCGTGTCCATCTTCAGGAACCCTTAGTACAGATCACAAACTGTAAAAACTAGGGTTATCAGTAGTTTAAGTAATTTGCTCAAAATCTTGTTCATAGAGATGGAGTTGGAATTTTGGTCTAGGGTTGCCTGACAGTGCTTTGAAGAATCAAACACATTTGTATATTCTTCTACATCCTATTTATGTCTATGAAATTTTTTAGTGTTTGCATAATGTAAACACTGCTATTTTCTAAAGAGCCATCATTAATGTTTCCAGGAAACAAGAGCATTTTCACAACCTGATAGTTTTCTTTTACCTTGAGGTTTTATAGAAAAAGGCCTCATTATATAATGGCAGTAGGAACACTAAATACATATTATTACTATGTTGATGGCAGCTACGATTTATCAGGTACTTTATGTGTGCACACATTTAAGAAAGCATTTGCATTGTGCATGCATTATCTCAATCCTTACATCAGTTTACGAGGTGGGTATTACACCCTGTTTTATGAAGAGAAAACTGAGACCTAAAGATGTTAAGAAAACTGTCAACATGCACATATAGCAAGTAATAAAATAGAGCTAGGTTTTGGACCCAGGTAGATAATTTCAGGCATACATAACTACATTCTTCTTTTTTTGTTTTTAAGCTTCTTCTTTGTTTTATAATGATAAAAGTAACACATATATATATGGAAAAATTATAAATAGTGAAAGGATCACACAGTCTCCCACCCCAGAAAACAATGCAGTGACCTCACTCCCACATTCACCATCATCCTGTTCTTTTTGTACTGTGCAAAAAATTGTCTCACATGCACACAGTGTTTTTTAATACTCATATACATAGACACTTTATTCTATAGCTTAATTTTTTTCAAAAGGCACCATATTATAGAAACCTTTCCACATCTGCACATATAGATCTAAATTGTTGTTTCACATCAACATAGTATTTCAGTAGAAGGACATAATGTAATTTATTTAACTAGAGGCCTATTGATGGATATGTAAATCATTTTTGATTTATGATTCTTAACAAATGTTTCTGCAAATGACACACAAACATTTCTTTATTCAGATGCAAACATATCATCAAATGAATTTTCTAGTAGTAGATTGTTGGGTTAAAAGAGTATTTAGTTCTTTAATTTTTTATGTAGGTTTTTTTAATGTAAAAAAGCTTGTTAATTTTTATATCGTTAACATTTCAGTCTAAGAAGAGCCCACACTCCTAAATATACTATACACTAACCTATCTCTCTAATTTATAGAATAACAACATTAATTCTAGTTTTATTGTCACTTTTGTCCAGGTGTCCTAACAGAACCAACAGCAGGTACTCTGGGACAAAATCTAGAAGTGGAATCATACTCACAGTACAACAATATTCAGTTTCCCCAAGTCCAGCCACAGATTTCCTCATCATCCTACTATTCCAACCTGGGTTTCTACCCACAGCAGCCTGAAGAGTGGTATGCTCCCGGAGTATATGAACTCAAACCCATGCCAGTTGAGACTCTTTACCACGGAGAGACTGAGGTAGCAGAGATTCCTGTAACAAAGAAGGCCCGAATGGGTGCGTCGGCAGGGCGGATAAAAGGAGATGAGCTATGTGTGGTTTGCGGAGACAGAGCGTCTGGGTACCATTATAACGCGCTGACCTGTGAGGGGTGCAAAGGTAAGCATCTTCTGGTTGGCAGTGTTCTCCTTGTGCAGGACTTACTATATTGGTTGTTGAAAACCCTCAAACTGGATTTTTTCCTTTTCTCAGATAACTTTCCACTTTCTCCCATCTCTTCCTGTCTCCTCACCTTTGTTGGGATGTCATAGAGATCTAGGAAAGGCCTGTTAGAATATTTAGGTTAGATATAAGTAATCTTTTTCCTATTTGCAACCTTACCCATAGTTAAGAAGTTTATGATTGTGGGCTTTGTTCGTTTTTGTTGTTTTTATTTAAAGAGAAACTTTCACCTCTTTTAAAATTAAGAAAGAAGGAAGTATTAATAGCTTATTTCCACAGATATCTCACTCAGTAGGACATGTCTGTGAGATACGATGGTGTGGGTGTGGAAGATCAATGAAATTGCAATCCATTGAGAATGAGTAAAATATAACCCATGAGATATGAAAATAACTCCATATAAAGTCCTATATGATTATTCTGCTAACAGGGACACAGGTAATACATTCATAAAATTCCAGAGGAAAGAACAGAGTGGACTAGTAGGTTAAGCCATTTATCTTTGTATTTCTTCATTTGACAAATATTTATGGAATGCCTACCCTGTGTTAGGCACCCTGCTAGCTTCCATGACATTGAAAGCTGACTAAGAATTGCCCTTGAGCAGAATCTACTGAATGGTGTGCCAAATTCCAGTTCCCAGATAACCATGATTGCCATAAAATAAACACTCACAAAAAAAATGGCTCAAGGACATTTCAAACCTTTGAAGGTTCAAATGATCAGATTGTATAAATAAATAAAAAAAACACATTAGTCACTTCCCAAAAAACTTAATGTGATGTCATTAGATTTTTAAAACATGAAGTAGTGTTTATGCCTTATAGTTAAAAATTAAAACAGATTTATAAAGAAAATTTAGAAGATCTCATTTATGGTCTTCAAAATGTCCTTATTCCTTTTGTGGAGAGTCAAGTTTGTATTAGGTAAAAAGAGAACTTGTCAATTCTTGGAAGGCATAGATAATGTCTTCTACTCTGTTACTTCCCATAGCACCCAACACATGCCTGCTACATAGTAATATGGAATACCCGTTGTTTGAATGACATGAAAATCCCCATTCATCACCAGTACTTAGTACATATAACTCTACTTTGTAAAAACATATTCAAACTCTTTCATACTACTTAATTCTATCATACCTCCAAATTATAAAAGTAAATATTATCCTTCAATCCCTATATTTGGTAGCAATTTTTTTTTTTCCTGAGCAGGCAGAGTTTTGGAGATGAAAATCTGCTTTTGTGATAGTTAAAAAAGAGAGTTGAAAGTTGCTAAGAGAGTAAATCCTAAATGTTCTCACTATAAGAAAGAAATGGTGGTGATGTGGCTTGCTGGAGGTGTTGGCTGGGGCTATGGTGATAATCATATTGCAGTACGTAAGTGAATCAAATCAACATGTTGTACACCTTAAACTTACATACGTTATATGACAATTATATCTAAATAAACCTGGGGAAAAAGGTACAAAAAAGGCTGAAACTAGAAAGAGAGTTGAGATAAATCAGGGAGAAATAGCTAATTGGTTAGAAAAAATAAAACAGTTTCAAAATGAACAACCTGAAAATTGAATTAAAATAAAAATAAAATTTCACATGTAGATTTGAGAAATCAACTGTTGATCTACATGAAAGAGGTTTGTGGTAGCTCTAAGTCAAAAAATGACCAAATGGGGGCCAAAGGGTAAGCAACTAGAATGGCTTATTTTAGGCATAATTCAAAAAATAATTTTCTAACACATCAAGAAGTCTTCCGATGATGAAACTGGCTTTCTGCCTCAGGTGATAACGAACTCCTCATGATTATAAAAATTCAAAAAGTGGTTAGATGATCAGGCTTGAGTCTTCATACAAGAAATTTCTGCATTGTATGGGAAATTATATTAATTGGCTTCTGAGGGTCTTCTTTAAATCTTCTTAATCTCTAGTATCCCAGTTTATAAGGTTCTAATTACTTCATGTCTGGTTTTGTTTGTTTATCTGTTTTGTCTTCTGACTTAGTTTGTAAATTTCATAAGTAAAAACCCGTCTGTAAGTCATTGCACCCCTCCTCTTGCTATGGACTGATGAAAGGCTATGTTAGACCAGGGTTTCTGAACCACGATGCTATTGGCATGCTGGGCCAGATAACTCTTTGTCGTCATGGTGGGATGCTCAGCAGCGCCCTTGGCTTCTACCCACTAGGTGCTAGTTGCATCCCCCTAGTTGTGACAACCAAAAATGCCGGCAGACATTGCCAAATGTCCTCTGGGATGCAAAATTGGCCCACTGGGAATTATTGGGATAGACTTTTCAGTTAAAAGCACTATTATCATGTGGAGTTTCTCAAATTTAAGTTATACATGGAGCCTTCTTGAAGTGAGCCATGTTTCTCATGTTGATTCAAACTGCTTTTATTAAAATCCTTATGTTATTTTTAATATAAAAGAATTTCTATACAACAAAAAACAAAAATCAAATTAAAAAATTAAATGCAAAGAAAATGATAAAATCAGTAAAATAATAGACTGTTTATATCATGTGGTATTGTTGCTCAAAATGTTACTAAAGTGTAAGTGCTACTGAGTTTGGATGCCTGTACCACAGGCCTCTGAGGCCTCTGATCCCCACTGCTTTTCTCTGTTCAAACAGCTGACTCATCCAAACTTTGGTTCATCTAGGGCTCCATTTGGCCATCCCTGAGCTGAGGACATCCCGTGCATTTCAGTTTGCTATTTTTTTTTTATAGCTCTTGCCAAATAAATCATACCTCTTGCTGTTAATCAAATCATGGACACAAACAAAAACGAGGAGATTTAGTTTGAATGGCAGTATAAGATGGTAATAAAGATGATTCAGAGAATGTTATTAATACTTTTAAAGACATCCATAAGATAAAAATAGAAATATAAATTTAATATGTGCAAAGGGCTTAGAAAAAAGTCTGGTTCCTAGCCAAAACTCAAATGCCTATCATTACTGTTGTTATGGTTTCAGACTCTATTAACATATAGTGGCAGTGTGACTGTTTTCTGCTTCTCTTGACAAATGTTGATGCCCAACCCATTATAAGTTCTTTGGCAAGAATTTTTCTATTTGATATTGACTTATAACCAAAAGCCTCTCCACCTTGTCTGTGTAGACCAGTGCTGCGCAAAGGGGTCCCCAGTCCAGAACTATCAGCTCAGCATCACTTGGGAAGTTGTAGGAAATACAAATTTGAGGGGCCTGTCCCAGACATACAGAATCAAAATTTCTGGGAATGAGGTCCAAGAATCTGTGATTTAACAAGCCCTCCTTGCTAAAGTTTGAGAACTACTGATGTAAATCTTACCTAAAAGGCACCTGAGTTGACTCATCTGGCCAAGTAGCTTGGTTTTGCATTGTGATTGTGAAATTCTCAAAGGTGGGGATGGTGCTCTTAGGTCAACAAAAGAATTCAATAGATAAAAATGTTGACTGGAAACACAAAGTCTGGCCAAGTCATCTTTCCTGCTTGGAGAGAAATAGAAAAGAAAATGCATAATTTATTCTGAAAGAATCCCATTATCAATTTGAACCTACACTTTTCAGTGCCAATGACATGCCAATACTCCAAAAATTTTCTCAGGTTCTTACAGCAACTGTGGGAAGTAGGTATTACTGTACCTATTTTAAAGTGAAGAATAAGTATATCATTTAAATAATAATAATAATAATAAAAACTAAGATTTGGAAGCCAGTGCTAATAGCTTATGTGATACATTTACTATACTTCAGTAGTTAACTTGTTAATTCTCACACCTTGTCTGCATTTTATAGCAGAAGAAAGTGAGGTACAAGAAGTTAATCAACATACTCAAAACTAATAGAGGTAGAGTTTCAAATCTACAGTTTATAACTCTAATTCCAGACACTCTGTTATTAACCACCAGGTTGGAGTGCCTTTTCTTGCTTGACCACTAAGTTATCATTGATCTCTTTGATTTATTTGTTGAAGGCTAACATTAACATATTCAGTGGTCAAAGGGAGAAAATCAAGAGCTCATTTAGGTATTAAGGTATTGCTGTTGTCCACGCCAAGGGCATAATCCCCTAAAGTCGGTAAACTGGGCCGGCTCACCTTCTTACCTGAGGGCTGCAGCAAAGCCTGGTCCCCCTGAGGAGAATTCAGGGGTATGGCGGGAGAACTTAGGCTTTGGTCCCTGATGCTGCGCTAGCGGTGTGCTGGCATGCCTGGCTTCCCGGAGAACCCGTGCAGCCATTTTACCTGCCCTTTGCCCTGCTGCGTCCAGGGAACCCCAGGCCCTCTTCTGATGCTCCCCAGGAAAAGATCCAAGAGTCTCTCTGTCCTAGGACTCCTGAATATCATGGGGTTTCTATAATATTTCATTGCACCCATCCACGCCTCAGTCTGGGGATGAGGGGTGTAGGGGCGTGAGAGGAACAGAGTTCTTGTCATTTCCTTTTTGACTGCCTGCCTCTACCAACTTGGGGAAATTTAGTGCCTGGGATCTTGAAACTGAGGCTTTGGTGACTGAAAGCAAATAATTGGCTCCGTTGTGCTTTGTTTATGTTTTCTTGAGATAACAAATGAAAATTGCCCTAGCTTAGTGAAGGGGGGGGGACACAGAACAGGGCGCCCTGTGCTTGAACCAGTGTCCCATGCTGGCAGCCTAACACACAGCAAACCCCACGATGCTGCTCGCCATCAGCAACAACAAAAGCAGCAGTAGCACAGCTCTTGCTTCACTTTCCAATTTCCAAATGTCTTATAAGGAAAGGCGTCTGGCAGATCTTCAATCGTATCTACATATTAGCTGCAAGGGAAGTCTGGGAAAGGTTTAGTTCAACTGTGCTGCCTTTACGGTAGAGGGCGCTCTCTGGAATATAAGGAGATATAGTGGGTATCTAGCTAGCCAATTCTTTGTTTGCAAAATATTTAACTTTACTTCTTTGAGCCTTCAATCTCCAAAACAGGTATAATACCTATTTCACAGGGTCAGTTTGAGGATTAAGCTAGGTTTTTATATGTGAGGTCCTGACAGCTCTGTTGCTTTAGGACTTCACTGCAGATGTGTCAGACCTGTGATACCTCACGCACGCACGCGCACACACACACACACACACACACACACACACGAGAAAAAAATTTAAAAACCTAAACAAATAACAAAGATCATGGCTACCCTTCCTGATTTCTTTGGTCTCTTTCAATCTGCTCCTATTAGAAATATTTTCATTTCTCTGAGTATTTTGTTTTTCATAGACATTTATGGCAAAGATGAGAGAAATGTTGATTTTTTTTAAAAAAAATCATACTTCGGAACACAAGCATAAATCAGAGGGACAATGAATGCCATTTGCTCAGCACTAGATTAAATCTAGAGCTTTCTTCCCCCCTCAGTTATCAGTGGGGCATATGGAAATATGCTAATGTCTGAACGAATTTTGATTCAAACCTCAACTAACAAAGTCCATCTGCAGCTGACTGGAAGTTTAAAATGGTCACATTTTCAAATAGGTCAGTGTCAGTCACATTTTCCTGCTGAGAGAATGGTAGAATTCTTAGAAGGCATTTTATGAGTAAATGGGTAACCTATTGACCTTTTGAACATTTTTTTAAATAGAAGATAGTGAACCAATATTGAAACTTAGTTCTAAAGTTGTAGAAAGGATGTCATAATTACTGAAACTATTCTGGTGTATAAAATAGATGTAGAGTATTTTCTTTTTTCTTTTCTTTTCTTTTGTATTTTTCTGAAGCTGGAAACGGGGAGAGACAGTCAGACAGACTCCCGCATGCGCCCAACCGGGATCCACCCGGCATGCCCACCAGGGGTCGACCAGAGCCACTCTAGAGCCTGGGGCAGAGGCCAAGGAGCCATCCCCAGCGCCCGGGCCATCTTTGCTCCAATGGAGCCTTGGCTGCGGGAGGGGAAGAGAGAGACAGAGAAGAAGGAGGGGGGGGGTAGAGAAGCAAATGGGCGCTTCTCCTATGTGCCCTGGCCGGGAATCGAACCTGGGTCCCCCGCACGCTAGGCCAACGCTCTGCCGCTGAGCCAACTGGCCAGGGCCGAGTATTTTCAATAGTTCTTTTTTTTTTATGGGTCAGGGCCGAGGTGCCCTGACTCACAAACTTACTAAAATCCTATTTGATTTTGATATATGATTTTATAAAATTTAATAATGATAATAATGGTCTCTGTAGGGCCAATTATCTTACAGTGTGATGCAAGGGGGGAAGTGTGTTTAAACCATTTCACTGTGTTGGCAGCCTTTTGTAATGTGTTATAAACATCACAAGAAAAGGAGGACGCTGAAGGCAGTCAACCTAGATTCCAACCCAGCTGATTCTTTTCCCAGATGTTCCAAGTCACTTAACATTTCTGAGCTTCAGACTCTTCACCTGCAAAAGGAGGATAATAATGAAGATGATGAGAAGGAGAGTGAGATGATGATGGTGGTAGTGAGGAAGGAGAAGAAGGAAGAGAAGAAGGGGAGGAGAAGGAGAAAAAGAAGAGGAGAAGAAGGGAGAGGAGGGGAAGAAAGAGTAGGAGGGTGAGGATATCAGTGGGTTTTTGCTTTCAACTCCTTTAGATGACTTTATCATGTAATAAATATTTTGGCAAAGAAACGAGTATACCTGATTCAAAGGTCAACTTGTTCAAAGAGCATACAATTGGAAAAAGCCCATATTCCACCCCTCTACACCCCAAGTTCTGACCACCAAAGGGAACCACTGATAAACACTATGTAATTTTTCTGTTTTGTATTTTGCATTTTTTTTTGTTATTTGAATTGTTTGTTTATTTTTATAGAGCTATCTCCCCTCCCCTCCCCTCAAACACAGAAGAAAAGACAGAGGAGACCTTGAGTTGTTCATAATATTCTTTTATTATCTTTTTAATGTCCATTGGGTTAGTAGTGATGACCCCACTTTCATTTCTGATATTAATAATTTGTCTCTCTTTTTTTTTTTTTTTTTGGTTAGCCTTGTTAGAGATGTAGCCATTTTATTGACCTTTTCAAAGAACCAGCTTTTGGTTTCATTGATTTTCTCTGTTGTTTTCCTATTTTCAGTTTCATTGCTTTCTGTTCTAATTTTTATTATTTCTCTTCTGCTTTAGATTTAATTTTCTCTCTTTTGTTTTTAGATTTTAGATCTTTCTTCTTTTCTAGTATGTGCATTCACTGCTCTTTGTTCTCTCTCTAAGCTCTGCTTTTGCTGCAGCGCATGAATTCTGATGTTCCATTTTAATATTTAGTTCACTTTCACTTAGTTATGTTGGTGGTCACCTCCATATCTTAGATTAACCTTGTGTGTAACCTATTAGAAACACTTTGTTCCTGGAGCTGGGAGAACTAGGGATAAGACATATTATACAGTATTCCTGTATTTCTCTCCTCAAATTTAACCTTTTCCAAGCTCACACCTTGCCTGGCTGATGAGAAATTCCATTTGGCTTATGTTTGGGGCCTGACCTGTGGTGGCGCAGTGGATAAAGCGTTGACCTGGAAGCGCTGAGGTTGCCGGTTTGAAACCCTGGGCTTGCCTGGTCAAGGCACATATGAGAGTTGATGCTTTCTGCTCCTCCCCCCTTCTTTCTCTCCCTTCTCTCTATAATGAATAAATAAAATCTTTAAAAGGCTTATGTTTGGGGATGCTTATTCCCCAGAATCATGTGCAGATCATAGGAATCTCACACAGGGTGAAGTATTTTATTATCAGTTGGTGTACTCCTTATCCAACTTTGAGTTGGTCCCAGAGAGAACACCAACCACCGTTTGACATGGGATCTTATCTCTAGACTTCCAAGGCATCTGTTTATCTTTATTTCTAATTCCACAGAGCATTAAAAGGTATAATTTCAGAACCTCAATCAAAAGCTGTCAGGAAAGTCTAAAAAGCAAAGCTGTGTTTTGATTGGGGATCTGTTTGAAGTTTAGAAACCTGTCCATCTCACAAGACAAATGCTATACCATACAATTGCATTTGTTATTATTGGGATTTAATTTCTAATCTCTCAAACAATGAGACACCTATTGACAGTATGTTAAGTCTGTCCCTTCATTCCTTTACCAAATATTGACTGCCGTATAGGTACAGGTAACATGGTTGGCCCGAAGTGTACAACAGGAACACAGCAAAGTTTGACAGAAAACAAAACTAAATGGGACTTGCTGATGGGGCCGGGAGAGAAAGAAATGAGGTAAAAATGACTCCCCAGATTTTGGCCTGAGTGATAGGGAGGCTGGTGTGGGTATTTGTGGGGATGGGGAGGCTGGGGAGGAGTGTGACAGGGTGTACAAGTAGATGTTCCATCAGACAGGTTGAGTGGAAAGTGCCTATGAGATATCCAAGGGAAACAATGAGTGGGTGGCTGGGTTTGTGCATCTGGGGTTTGTGAGATCGGCCTGGGTTGAGAAAGAAATTGAAGAGGTATCAGTTTGTCCAGGTGTTTAGAGACTGCATGGAAATACTGCTATCCATGGATTAGCATGGGATTTGGCACACTTTCTCTGTAAAGGCCTGTATTTTAGGTTTTGTGAATATTAAGATCTCTGTCACAACTATTTGACTCTACCATTACAATGCAAAAGCAGACACTATGTAAATGACTGAGCTTGGCTGTGTGCTAACATACTTTGTGTGAATACTGAAATTTGAAAATTGTAAT
Source organism: Saccopteryx bilineata (assembly GCF_036850765.1). NCBI lineage: Eukaryota > Metazoa > Chordata > Mammalia > Chiroptera > Emballonuridae > Saccopteryx > Saccopteryx bilineata. The sequence continues at coordinate 102,289,820 of NC_089490.1, forward strand.
TTTGAAATACCAGAAAAAATATATATATATATTTGTATTTTTCTGAAGTTGGAAACGGGGAGGCAGTCAGACAGACTCCCGCATGCACCCGACCGGGATCCACCTGGCATGCCCACTAGGGGGCAATGCTCTGTTGCAACCAGAGCCATTCTAGCGCCTGAGGCAGAGGCCACAGAGCCATCCTCAGCGCCCAGATCAACCTTGCTCCAATTGGAGCCCTGGCTGCAGGAGGGGAAGACAGAGACAGAGAGGAAGGAGAGGGGGAGGGGTGGAGAAGAAGATGGGCGCTTCTCCTGTGTGTCCTGGCTGGGAATTGAACCTGGGACTCCTGCACACCAGGCCGACGCTCTACCACTGAGCAAACTGGCCAGGGCCATAAAATATTTTTTAAAATGGTTTTTCAACCATTAAAAATGTAAAAACCGGCCTGACCTATGGTGGTGCAGTGGATAAAGTGTCAACCTGGAAATGCTGAGGTCGCCGGTTCGAAACCCTGGGCTTGCCTGGTCAAGGCACATATGGGAGTTGATGCTTCTAGCTCCTCCCCCCTGTCTCTCTCTCCTCTCTCTGTCTTTCTCTCTCCCTCCCTCTCTCTCTCCTCTCTAAAATGAATAAATAAAATAAAAAATTTTAAAAAAGTAAAAACCATTCTTAGGTTGTGGGCCATACAAAAATAGGCAGGGAAAGAGGAGTGTTGTGTGTGTGTGTGTGTGTGTGTGTGTATGTGAATTTGCCCTGCATGGTTAATCAACTCCTCCTGGCTTAGCACCATTCTCCCTGTGAATGCTTTAGGGCCACCTGCATCTCCTTGTATCTGAACTTGGGCCTTCCTCCATTGCTCTTACTTCTCCATTCTTATGCACCTTGGACCATGTTTCTTCATAAATTTACTGTTTTCTATCTTTCACAGATTCATCAACATTTTTGATACCTTGATGGGGCTTTATTCAAACTTTTTCTAACTTATGCTGTTTTCATGAACTTTTCTCTCATTTCATGGTATAAAAAATATGTTTTTTTTCCTGGTACATTTTGACAGAAGAGACTATAAAAGTTAGATAAATGCCGTTTGACTACTGAATTCTTTATACATTTGTCTACTTATTAATGATGTCAGGCAACTTCCAAAAATAATTCAAAGTATGTCTTTTTAAAACTATTTAATAAAATAAATCAGTAGAAATTATAGCTGGCAAAAATAAATGTTGGGAAAGTCAGGTAGACATTTTCTTATGACTGTAAGACATTAAGGGAAAAAGAAACGTAAAGTCAATGATTAGCAGAAACAAAATAGTCAACGATAATTTTCATCAACTGCATCTCAAAAGTCTGAGGGTTTTCTTTTCAGAAACAACAGTCTGAAACAGCTCTTGCCAGGTGACAAGGACTCTGTTATCAAGTTTAAAAAATTTCATAGAGAAGCTTAAGGATAAAACCTGGGATCCTAAAGATCATGAAAGTGTGTGATGGAAACCAAAGCTTGCGTTTTAGTATTGGCAGCCTTCTCTCTAGCTTGTATCTCTTTGCAGCTTCCTAACAATAAGATAGAGGTGGGATAGACAACTGGGGTGCAGGAGGAGGGAAGGATGTTTCTGAAGACTTTTTGGAGATGGGGAAGAAACTATGGAGCACTTAACATGCTCTGTGGGATTTGGCGAGATTCATTTCTAATGAGAAGTTTTAAGAATGTAACTCTAGCCCTGGCTGGTTTGCTCAGTGGTAGAGCGTCGGCCTGGCGTGCAGGGGTCCCGGGTTCGATTCCCGGCCAGGGCACACAGGAGAAGCGCCCATCTGCTTCTCCACCCCCCTCTCCTTCCTCTCTGTCTCTCTCTTCCCCTCCCGCTGCCGAGGCTCCATTGGAGCAAAGATGGCCCGGGCACTGGGGATGGCTCCTTGGCCTCTGCCCCAGGCGCTAGAGTGGCTCTGGTCACAACAACGCGATGCTCCGGAGGGGCAGAGCATCGCCCCCTGGTGGGCAGAGCTTCCGCCCCTGGTGGGCGTGCCAGGTGGATCCCGGTCGGGTGCATGCGAGAGTCTGTCTGACTGTCTCTCCCCGTTTCCAGCTTCAGAAAAAATACAAAAAAAAAAAAAAAAAGAATGTAACTCAGACTCCTTCTCTATAAGGGGGAGATAATAATAGACTACATCATAGGATTGTTACAAATGTTAAGTGAATAGGCATCTGGAAAGTGTTTAGAACAGTGTCTGATACAAAATAAACTCTATGTAAATGGGTAAGGGAGCCCTATTTATTCTACAGTATGCTGAGCCAGCTTTAAAGTGTAACTCTATTTGAGCCATATTGGATGAAACGATCACTAGTTGCTCAGCTTTGTGTTCGTTGCTGTTTTCAAAGAATCGAGACCCTTAAAGTTTTGGTTTCTTTTTAAAATAAATTACTGAATTTCAGAGAAGGGAGAGAGAGAGAGAAAAAGAAAGAGAAACATGGATTTGTTGTTCCATTTATATACGCATTCATTGGTTGATTCTTGTATGTGCCCTGACTGGAGATCAAATCCTTAACCTTGACTTATCTGGAAAATACTCTAACCAACTGAGCTACCCAGCCAGGGCAGAGACCCTTAAAGTTTTAAACGACCATGGTTTCAAAGTAATAGGTAGCCTACTGTCAGTTACTGCAGTCTGGCTTGTGCATGTGTGTTTGTGTGTACATATGTACACATGCACACATGTGTGCACGAGTTGGGAGTAGGGTGTGGCATGTGGGTTCCACGTGTATAAAGACACAGAAAAGCAGAGTGTGCAATATTCTGCATATTTGAAAGCTCCATATTACCAGTCTAAGGCTGTTTTCTGCCACCTCAGGAAGCCCGTAGTGCAAAGCCAGTCTTGTCTACTCAGCTTTTGTTACTGGGAAGCTTCTCAGGTCCTCAGTGAATTTCTTTTCCATTCATTTTCAAATGACTTTCTGATATGGGCATTATGGAATATGCACAAGATAGAGACAATAGTATGTGTATGGATGGATTTGCATAAGTATAAATACAGTATATGCACCCATTTTTACATGATATAATGATAATATTGTGTTGCCATCTCAGAGTGAAAGCTAATTAATTCAGCTATTGAGATGATAATTTCTTTCTCAGTTAATGTCAGAGTGAAAAGAAACTTACTGATCTTTCCTACACATTGTTTCTTTGGCTCTTTTGGAATAAGGAGTTTATTTCTGCTAACTATTGAGCTACCAGTATCCGATGGTGTTAAGGGGAATTGTCTGGGCTGGGCTGAAGATTAGTAAAAAGATCAGGTAAGCTAATGTGGTCATTGAGTTCAATGATTTGGTACCAGGAAAAAAATATTTTATACCTATAGTCTTTTTTAAATGCATACTTTGATATTTGTACATCCAATATCAACTTTGATCTGAAGCTTAGTCTTTTTTAGACTTCCCGTGATTGAATTTGACATTTAGAAAAATGGTACGATCTTTACTACTGCAAGTTATGCCAAATGACGAATTCACAAGCAAGTCTATTAATCTTTTATCTTTGACATCTCTAACTTTTCCTTCAGCCTCTGATTTCATATTTAGTTAGTTACCAAGTCCAGATTATTCTTTGGTTTCGTCCCTGTTCCTCCCCCCCCCCCCCCCCCCCCATCAAGTCTACGCATGGATCACCACTTGGCTGGTTAGTCTCCTGTCTCCAGTCTCCCTGTTCCACCTTTCCTTCCTCTGCACCAAGGATTCTTTCCAAAATGCAGGTTAGGTCATATCCTCCCCTGCCAAAACCCAAAATGGCTTCTCTTTCTACACAGTCAAGACTCAACTCCTTAGGTTGGCATTGAAAGGCACTTGACCACGTTCTGTCCCACTACATTCCCTCAGCCACCTCCCCCTAATTCAGCTGCTCCTGATAACCTCCCATCAGGACAGATTATTCAGACTCCCTTGGCATTTCTCCTCCTTTTGCTCATTTCCAGAATGTCCTTCCTTCTTCACAGTCTGTGTTTCAACTCCTACTTATTCTCTAAGATCCAGCTCAAATTCTACTTCCCTCATGAATTCTGTCCTGATTCCTCCTACTCGGAAATAATCCGGGTTATTCCCAGCCCTTATAATGCCTTTTCCTCAAGACACTTGACTTCCAGCTGTTGGGAAATTGTCCCATTATATTTAGTTTACTAGAATCATCATTTGTTGGCTTCTGCTGGAAAGGTTGTCATAACAAAAATCAAGTCTTCATGTCTGCGATGGACTCGCTACCCTCTGCCCTTACATTTGGCACAACCTTCATAGTCATACAGTGTGGCCCTGAAATGGTCACTTTTCATCTACATTCCCATAATTTATTGTTTAATTAGCTATCTTATTGTCTTGTTTGTATTATGCTGGAAATTTACTTCTTTGTCTTCCCAGTAAGTTGGAAGCTCTGGGGACAAGAATGCTTTACTCATCTTGGTATTTCCCAGGTCAGAGAATGCAGCTTTGGGATTATAGATACTTAATATTAAGTCATTCTACTCTTTTGTGACCCCAGGGAGATAATTATAGCATGCAGAGTGCTTAAGGGTGTGGACTTTGGTTCATGACCACCTGGGTTTGAATCCTCCTAGTCCATTTGTTAGCCATGTGAGCATGGCCAAGTTACTTAACCTCTCCATGGCTTCTTTTAAAATTCTATAATATGGGAACATATAATATTTTTATCATAAAGTTGATATGAGGGGCCCTGGCTGGAAGGCTCAGTGTATAGAGTGTCATCCCAGCATATAGATGTCTCAGGTTTTATTCCCAGTCAGGGCACACAAGAGAAGCAACCATCTGCCTCTCTCCTCCTCCTTCTCCCTCTTTCCCTCCCCTACCCTTTCCCCTTCCCTCTCCCCCTCCATCTCCTCCCTTTCTCTCTCTCCTTCTCCTGCAACCAGTGGCTCAGTTAGTTTGAGCTTTGGCCCCAGGTGCTGAGGATAGCTTGTTTTTGCCGAGCATGTCAGCCTCAGGTGTTAAAAATAGCTTGGTTGATTTGCACATTGGCCTCAGACAGCAGTTGCTGGGTTAATCCTGGTGGGGCTGCATGCAGGAGTGTGCCTCACTATCTCCCCTCTCAAAAAAAAATTGAGAATAAGGATTAAATCACTAAATGCAGGTGAAATAGAATAACAGCTAATGAGTGCTTAATAAATGTTAAATATTATTCCAACAGGCTGTTAAAATAGAAAGGACACTTGTCTCAGTTTTGGCATGAAAATACTAGATGACACATTCCAAAGAGAGCCCACCTTGCAGAGGACAATAAAAACCCAATTAAATACTTAACCTACTTTGATGGTTTGAAGTAGGCAGTAACTGGACATTATAGAGCAGTATTGCTCTAAAGCAGCGGTTCTCAACCTGTGGGTCACGACCCCGGCCGGGGTCGAACGGCCAAAACACAGGGGTCGCCTAAAGCCAACTTGAGAACTGCTGCTCTAAAGACTTTGATGCATGTGACTAACATGCTGTATATCTCACATCCCCATTGGAAAGGGGTAAATGTGGGCTGTGGGTGTCTGCTGTGGGACCAACCACTGGAACATATGGTACTTTTGTTAATTAGGAAAAGATGTTGCCTCTTCCCCAGGTAAAATCTATATACCAAGGAGGCCTTTCTGCCCAAGGCCCAATGAAAGGGCCTTCAACAGGATCCACTGAGGAGATTGACATGTTGAAGCTGAGGGAGACTGGGACTGGCACCTGGATTTCACCTGAAAAGTTGAAAGGGCAAGAGGAAGCATAACTGGCTGTTTATGGATAAGTGGGAGAGATCTCTCTGCCCCAAAGTTTGTTGGACCAGAGAAAGTCAGCAAGGGGTTCTCTGAAGCCCATGGTACGGGGGCCACGTGGAGGGTCCTCAGAGCTAAGAGCGTAGAGGTAAACTGCCAGATTCCTAGATGCCCTAGGCCTGTAGGAAAGACAAGCCCTGGACTGGAGGAGAGAAGCATTTGACCTCATCAAGGGATGGCAGAGCAATGCCTTCCAGTGATGAGAGGTGTTCTAAAGAGCCCAACCCAAGGCAGAAAGTCAGTTTCAGAGACTTGCTACTCTGTTAGCCTGACTCTAACAACACAGGCCAGTGCTGTAAAAACGTTCCTGTCGCTTCTTCCCTCACCTCCCACCATCCTCTCCTTATTTGCCCCTCCACATCGGCTCTGGAAGTGTCAGAAACTATGCTTAGCCTGATGGAGGAGAAGGAGTAGCAGTGGAAAGTGGAGAAAAGGAGAAGCAGAAAGAAAGTCATTCCCTCCCTCCCAGAGCCCGGACAGCTCGACTGTAGCAGGCTGCAGCTGTGTGGCTACACTTCCTAGGGGAGACGTTTGCTTTTCAGTCAAGGTTGGCATTTCTATTGTTACACCAAGCTGGGCTTATTAAAGTACTGACTTGAAACCTTGCATGTGACCTCTCCCTGTCTGCCTGGTAAAACAGCAGCTCATTTTCCAAAACTTAGATCAACACTCACTTCCGAGTCTGACCCCATCCTCCAGAACAGACCGTTCTCCTTGCCTCCTGTGCCCCAGCACAGCCCAGGACGGCTTCATTGTACTTGTCTGGTCGTCTGCATGGCTTTGCCTTCAACCCGCCCGCCTCTAAGAGGGCAGAGATGACTTACTTGTCTCAGTGCCACTAATCCCTAGACCCGTTATCCCAGTACTTAATGGGCCCCAGTGAAGATATAATAAACACGATTTATCTAAAAACAAAACAAAACAACTAAGATTTTTTTTCCCCCTAAGCATGTCTTCTTTTTTGAGAGATGAATGAAAACCAGCAGGCTTCCAGATGAGGCAGTAGAGTTGAAGACGCTTTGTCAACAGGACGCAGACGGGTGGCCTGCATGCTGCCCTCCAGGGGTTCACAAGAAAACGCCTGGGCACCTCCGTCCTCGTCCTCGTCCTCGTCCTCGTGCGTCTTCCTGAGTAGAAGCTGCTGGGGGCCTTTTCATCCCTTTCTGTGTTTCTTCCGCAGGGTTCTTCAGGAGAAGCATCACCAAGAACGCCGTGTACAAGTGTAAGAACGGGGGCAGCTGCGTGATGGACATGTACATGCGCAGGAAGTGCCAGGAGTGCCGGCTGAGGAAGTGCCGGGAGATGGGCATGTTGGCTGAATGTACGTGTAGAGGTATTTACGTCCAGTAATTATGTTCCACTGAACCTCTCTTCAGACGGCAGATGTCAGGTAACCCCTCTCATGAGCATGTTACCTGACGTAATGACAGAGAGGACCTGACTCAGCCGCCTGAGTTCTTTGAAAGGATAATGGACCACTGGACTCGTCCAAACTGTCGGTCGCAGAGCATCCTAGTCCCCCGAGAGGAACAGCTCGCTGTTTACTGTTGCTGAGAGAAGTGGCGCTATTTTAATAAACTACAGAGAGTGGCAGTCTTAAGTTTCCTCCAAATTTGTTTTACTATCTTTTTAATTTATTTTTTAATTAGCATAACAATTCACAGTTGTGGGGAAAAATGAAGAATAAGATAACTGCCTCTGAATCATCTAAATAGAGTTTAAAATCAAGTCATTTTATTAAGAATTCCCCCTGCCCTTTTTCGGGTGCAGCTCTGAACCAATTTGTATAGGTTTGCACAGGAAATTAACTACCCTAAGTTTTAATATCATTTGGCCCTTCAATCTGATAAAGAAAAGACATTATATTAACTGCTGGCTTTGTGAGGAAACCATAATCTTCATCAGCATTTGGAACGCATGCTGGTATATAACATATTAATTTTTCATTCTGCAAATTCTACAGACCACTCAGATTCTGAGATATGTCCTGTTCCACCTCAAAACACAAACAGACAAACAAATGTCACCAAGGGGATGATAACAGTCAGGGAGGGAATGCCACATGAAATAAAAGCCTTTGGAAGGCGATTCCAGTTCTATTGTTCCCAAACTGTCCAGGCAGCTGGGCTGGACCCAGTGAAATAATGAGTGCAGGAGGGGGAAAATAGGTCGGTGTAAACAATCCAGCTCCAGGGGGATGAAAGTTTTATAGTGGCCGATCCCAATCTCCTCTTAGCATGTATGAAACGGGAGACTGCAGTAGGGGCTGCTGCTGGAACCCAATCTCGCAATGGAAACATTTGCTCTGACACGGGGTGGTTCGTGTTGCACATAACTTAAACATGAACTCGCCCCAACTGAAGCACTGAGGACATTTTTTCAGGACTCCACCTATCAGAGTCTAGGATATTGTTTATGAACATAAACTTGTCCAGTAACAGATGCAAAGCTTTAATATAAACTGAATTTCCTGGACGAAGAAATTCCTGGAATTTTGTTTCATTAAAATTGAGAGAATGAGGAAGTTAAATGGGAATGTGGAATATCATTCTACGTTATTTTTATAGTTGTTTAAGTGTAAATTAATGGTGATATTATATGATTATTCAAAATAACATTTCTAAATCCCCTTGAGTTATTTTTATCTGTAATTATGATCTCAATAATTTATACAGTTCTGAAAATTAACAGGATTTAAAAATTTTTTCTAAAGGTTCTTGATATTTGTTTTATTCAACATGTTTACTTATATGTTTAGTGTGAAACTGAATACATGTCTTATGATACAGTTATGTAAACATGGATGAAAAAATAATATTAATACTATGTTTTGAAACAATAACTTTCAAAGTTCCTTAGAACAGGAATAAGGAGTGTCATCTTCATTTTATTGATTGAATACTTTGCATTTGTGCAATGCTTTGGCAATACATCCTTTATATAAAACTCACTTAAAAAAAATGACATGAGGCCCTGGCCGGTTGGTTCAGTGATTGAGCGTCAGCCTGTCCCAGGTTCGATTCCCAGTCAGGGTACACAGAAGAAGTGCCCATCTGCTTCTCCCCCTCTCCCCCTCTCACTTCTCTGTCTCCTTCTCTCTCTCTTCCCTTCCTGTAGCCATGGCTCAATTGGAGCAAGTTGGCCTTGGGCACTGAGGATGGCTCCATGGCCTCTGCCTCAAGCGTTAAGAAGAGCTCAGTTGCTGAGCAACAGAGCAATGCCCTAGATTGGCAGAGCATTGCCCCCTAGAGGGCTTACTGGGTTGATCCTGGTTCTGGCATAGGTGGAAGTCTGTCTCTCTGCCTCTGTTCCTCTCACTGAATTTAAAAAAATTTACATGATAACATTTAACACAAAGTTAAATAAAACCCCACAAAGTAGATATTATTCCCTCTCTACAAATAAAGAAACTGAGACTCACACTGAACAAATTTCTCATTCAAGGCCAAGGCTTAAAACATCAGAAGGGCTAGAATTGGCTCCATGCCACATTGCATAGGGAAGCTTATGAGCCAACTGTTTATCAGCTGCCTCGTGACCACACACCCAACAGTAGTTTCTGTGGTTGGTTAAGTCTCTATGTTTATTTTTTTCAGGCTTGTTAACTGAAATTCAGTGTAAATCTAAACGACTGAGAAAAAACGTGAAACGGCATTCAGACCAGACCATTAATGAAGACAGCGAAGGACGTGACTTGCGACAAGTGACCTCGACAACTAAGTTATGCAGGGTAATAACATGCAACAGTGTCTGCCAAAGCCAATAGCAGCTGAGCTTCTAGGCTTGTAGTGATGTGGCTGGGAGGCTTTCAAAGGAGAACCACAGCTACGAGCAGAATTTCATTTCAATTGTGCCTCAGATGGACCTCTTTTTAATCAAGAGAGTAATACATACTTCTGTGTAAAATTCAGATAAAAGCAGTGTATAAAGTGAAAAAGTGAAAGTTCTCCTCCCTTTTCCGCATACCATTCTTACTACCCCAGAGGTTGCCAGTAAAAATGGTTTGGTGTATACAATAGGTTTTTCAAACTGAGTTTTGATAACCATTGTTTCCCTGCCAGTGAGAAGAAAGGTTCAGACTAGGGTGTGAGCTCAGTAGAGGCTTGTGAATCCGTCTTTATCAATGGCTAAAACAGAGCAAATACACATCTATGGACCCACAGAGGAAAGCCCTTTCCACTGAGGCAACAAATTACCCCAGAAATCCTTTGAGCAACTTAGGACAAATAGAGGAATGGCATCTTGTGTGATTAGCTAAACAAATTGATAACGTTCAGGGTATTTCAAGGAATTTTAATTTGCTATTAGCTGAAAAACCTATAATACACTTTTATTCAAGTTATACCATTCTCAATATTTATTACAGTACTCACAAAACTTCATCTGCATTCTGTTTTTCAAATGTATTATTCTATATTTCTTTCAGGAAAATTATTTGATATAAAAATATTGTTTTGCCATAGTGCTTCATCGGTAACACTTTGGTATCAGGAAGCATAGAGTTGGCACAATTACTCACCCTCTTCAAAAGATGCTAGTAAGGGAGAAAGAGATGTTTAGGGTCTGAATTGTCCAGGTTGATGACTCTCTGCTTCAGGGGTCAGCAAATGTTTTCTGTAAAGGGCCAAATATTTTAGGCTTTGGCCACATATAATCTCCATCTCAACTGTTCAATGTTGACTAGCATTGATAAAACATGAAAAAATGAGTATGGTTATCTTCCAATGGATTTATAAAAATAGGTGGATTTGGTCCATGGTCCACAGTTTGTCAGCTCCTGCTCTAAATAAATACCTGCAAATGGGTTCTCCATTTTATATGTGGGAACTTTTTTTAATTATGACCTTGAACTTTCACTGAACTTCTCTATGAATGGACCCAATAGGCTTTGTATCCAGACTATTACTTATTCCTAAGAAATACATTAAAAAATATTTTGTTTTCTCTATTTTACAGAAAAGAAAATGAGTAACTTGGGACAAATTCATTTAAATATAATATGGTTCACCACAAAACTTAGAAAAAATGATGGCATATTATGTCAGTGTATATTGTTCCTGCCATATTAAGGCTTTCCCCAACAATTTCTGATATTAGATTACTCCATAAGTATGCATTATATATATGTGCATGCTTTTTTTTTTTTTTTTTGTATTTTTTCTGAAGCTGGAAACGGGGAGAGACAGTCAGACAGACTCCCACATGCACCCGACCGGGATCCACCCGGCAGGCCCACCAGGGGGCGATGCTCTGCCCCTCTGGGGCGTCACTCTGCCGTGACCAGAGCCACTGTAGCGCCTAGGGCAGAGGCCAAGGAGCCATCCCCAGCGCCCAGGCCATCTTTGCTCCAATGGAGCCTTGGCTGCGGGAGGGGAAGAGAGAGACAGAGAGGAAGGGGTGGGGGTGGAGAAGCAAATGGGCGCTTCTCCTATGTGCCCTGGCCGGGAATTGAACCCGGGTCCCCCGCACGCCAGGCTGACGCTCTACCGCTGAGCCAACCGGCCAGGGCCTATATATGTGCATGCTTTATAACCACCCTCCCTAACACCTTTTATTTTTTTGCCAGTGTAGGAGAAAACTGAACTCACCCCAGATCAGCAGAACCTTCTACAGCATATTATGGATTCATACAGCAAACAGAGGATGCCTCAGGAAATCACAAATAAAATTGTATGTTCAATATCTAAAAATGCATGGTTTAAATTCTGGGGCTCTTACTATACTGGAGGTGGAATTAATATATAAATATGTTACTTTAAAATGGTTAGAGCTGAGAATTTAAGTTATACATTTAAACTTTTAGCAGCATTAGATAACTAATGAGTAAGAAGTCTCATATCTATCATGGTAACAGTAATTGCTCTCAATGGATCTGAAAACTATGAGCTGGGTCTTTAAATGTTATCTGGTTGTCTAGCCTAATGATTTTATATTGCTGTCTCCTTTTATATACTTATTAATCATTTGCTTTCTTCTTAAAATTTAGTTAAAAGAAGAATTCAGTGCAGAAGAAAATTTTCTCATTTTAACTGAAATGGCTACCAGTCATGTACAGATTCTCGTAGAATTCACAAAAAAGCTGCCAGGTATCTTTACATGTAGTTACTTTTCTGCTATGCTGTGCAATATACTTATGACATTAAAAGAAGCAGGTCTGTTCATTGCAAAATGAGAATTATTGCATATTTGATTTAATGTGTCTACTCTAGATATAAAATGTTAGACCCAGCTAGAATATTTAAAATCATTTATAGTAAGTTTTCCAAATTGATAAATTAAGAAATTGAAACCTTGAAAAGTTGTGATTCATCCACTTATTTATTTTTTTTAAGTGAGAGGAGGGAAGAAAATGAAACAGACTGCTGCATGCACCTCCACTGGGATCCACCCAGCAACTCCTATCTGGGGCTGATGCTGTAATCAACTGAGCTATTTTTAGCATCTGAGGCTGATGCACTCAGACCAACTGAGCTATCCTCAGCACCTGGGGTGGGTGCTCAAACCATTCGAGCCACTGGCTGCAGGAGGGAAAGAGGGAGAGAAGGGAGAGAGAAAGAGAAGCAGATGGTTGCTTCTTTTGTGTGCCCTGACTAGAAATCAAACCTGGGACATCCATATGGGTCAATGCTGTATCCACTGAGCCAACAAGCCAGGGACCACTTATTCTTTTTAAAATAAGTATTTGTTGATACCTACCCTATACTAAGTACCTAGTTATTACCTTCAAGGAGGTGATTAAAGGCCATAATAAAAAAAGTATATACAAAGTGCTGTATAAAAGAGAGGAAATAATTGCAAACTGTATCTGAGAATGACAGGAAGGCTTCTTATAGAATCATATTTGAGTTGGGTCTAAAACACAAAGAAGCTTTTTAGGTAGCCTGAAGGGGAAGAGGCATTTGAAGTCAAGAAATTTGCTTGTGAAAATATAATAATGCACGAGCAAGAATAGAATTCTTAGAGATGGGGAAAATAAATTCAGTGTGGTTGGAGTGTAATGCCTTTGGTTCCTTGGTTAGATGTAAGGTAAGCTGGTACCAGACTGATTAGAAACTAAGAATTTTAATTCTAACTAAGGATTTTTAATTCTTTATTATCCTCTGGATGATAAAGTGTTCTTTGGTGGCTTTTTATTTTTTTGAGAGGGAAGTGATGAGATTTATGTTATAGAGATATTGCTTTGTCAGGTTTGTATTGGGTGGATTTGAACAGGGCAGGACTGGAGGCAAACAGGATCAGTTACTATGCTATTGCACCAGTCCTGGCAAGAGGGCTTGAAATAAAGCAATAGCAGTGGGGGAGAGAATAGGAAATAAAATAGAGATTCAAAAAATGATAAGACTTGATGAACAAGTGTTCATGTGTGGAATGAGGGAGAGGGATTTAGCCCCTCCAATTCTTCCAGACACATTTTCAATGCAATCTAAGTCAATAGGTTTAAGTTGTTTCTCTGTGTTCAATTCAAGATGGTGGCAGATTAGGTGCATGTTACACTTACCTCCTCCCAGGACCAAACTGGAGTTATAACTACATTGTTTCACTGTTTTAGAAATATATTAGTGCATAAAAATCTCATGGTCTAGCTTGATGAGGCAGTGGCTCAGTGGATAAAGAATCGGATTGGGATGCAGAGGACCCAGGTTCAAAGCCCTGAGGTTGCCGACTTGAGTGTGGGCTCACCAGCTTGAGCACAGAGTCACTGGCTTGAGGGTGGAATCATAGACATGACCTCTTGGTCACTGGCTTGAGCCCAAAGGTTGCTGGCTTGAGGTCCAAGGTTGCTGCTGGAGCCCAAGATCACTGCCTTGAGCAAGGGGTCACTTGCTCTGCTGTAGCCCCCCAGTTAAGGCACATATGAGAAAGCAATCAATGAACAACTAAGGTGCCACAACAAAGAATTGATGCTTCTTGTCTCTCTCCCTTCTGTCTGTCTTCTGTCCCTATCTGTCCCTCTCTCTGTGTCTCTCTCTGTCTCTGTCACACACACAAAAAAGTCTCATGGTCTATAAAAGTATAATATCTATCTTGTATAGTTGCATAATAATGTGATATTAAATTACAGAAGATAACTTCTGATATAGAATTGTAACTAAACATGTTAATTTGCCTTCTTTTGCAGTCATTATGCTGTTTTATTAAATGTGTCATGGATAAACAAAAGCCTACATAAAACTAATTAAATGAAGGGAAGAAGTTCTTGTTATTAAAACATTAATATTCTCTTGTTTTTTGTTAATAATGGAAGAGGAACTTAATTTGTTATATGCTAATTAAGCTGAAGGCAATCTGGATCAAAAACAAGATTATTTGACCCTGGCCGGTTAGCTCAGTGGTAGAGTGTTGGCCTGGCGTGCAGGAGTCCCGGGTTCGATTCCCAGCCAGAGCACACAGGAGAAGCGCCCATCTGCTTCTCCACCCCTCCCCCTCTCCTTCCTCTCTGTCTCTCTCTTCCCCTCCTGCAGCCAAGGCTCCATTGGAGCAAAGTTGGCCCAGGCGCTGAGAATGGCTCTGTGGCCTCTGCCTCAGGCACTAGAACGGCTCTGGTTGCAACAGAGCAATGCCCCAGATGGGCAGAGCATCGCCCCCTGGTGGGCATGCCGGATGGATCCTGGTCGGGCGCATGCAGAGTCTGTCTGACTGCCTCCCCATTTCCAACTTCAGAAAAATACAAAAACAAACAAAAACAAAAAAACAACAACAAGATTATTCAAAAACAAAAACAAAAAATAAAAAACAACAAGATTATTCAAGTAAAAACTGTGGGAGGAGAGAGGTTGGAAAGGGAGGAATATGCTGGGTTTGAAGACAAAAAATGCCTTTTTCATAAGAAGGTGGCTTATTTGAAAACAATGAAAATATCTTATACACCTCTTCTATCCTGTGCCTCAACTGGTTCCTGAGGGAGAAAAAAGAGTATAATTAATGTGTGGTTAATGAGTAAAGCAGAAAGAAAAATTTCAAAAACAGAATGAAAAGAAAAGGCAAAAACCACTTGAGAAAAAAATGACAATAATTATAGAAATGACGTTATTACAGATAGCAATACTAGTGATGTAATACTAATAATGAAAGAATGTTTTCTGAAGGACCTAGTTGAGTCATTAGATTCTGCAGATCATTGAACAGGACTGTGCTGGGCCCTGTCCAGGGTGCTAGAGACCTGGCGTATCTCCTCTCAAAGGAGTGCTTAGATTCTCTAGAACAGTGACATTACCTTTTGACCCTCTGCATTATCTCTTCTCTAAACTTCTATTGCCATTTAATACTTTCCTAAGCCATTTAGACCCTGAAGGCATTCTTTTATTTTTATTTGTGTGGCATGGCATGTGTTTGTTTCCCATTCATTACTTCATTCATTCATTCATTATTTCAGTCATTTCCCCCATCCTGCATAGTGCAGTGCTGAGTTCAGAGAAGATACTTAAATATGACATTGATTAGGGTTATTATTATTATTATTATTATTAGAAAGACTACCTATTCTCCAGATTGACTAAAAATTCATGAGTTGGCTAAATATTTCTTTAAACCTTTAGATACACATAAAGATTTTCCTGGTTTGTGGATACTTTCATTCTGCAGAGCTGACCTGTGATACTAAATGTATCTAAAATAATGGCTAAAGAGAATCTGCTTCCTTCTAGTTTTTGAAGGTGGCTTCATCTGTGTCAGCCTGTCTCTGCCATAATATATATATTTGCCATATACATTATATATGTATGTATGTGTGTGTGGTTGTGTGTGTGTGTGTATGGGTTTGACATCCTATTGTGCCCAACTTGTTTATCAAATCCTGCTCAATGAGAATAAAAGTCAACTTTTATTTGGGCAAGAAAAATAGACACTTACTGACCCAACTTTACTACACAATTTTAAAACAACTACAGAATTATTTTATGAAAATGTTTTATCATTGGGGATGATAGTGATGATGATATACTATTTGCCAGCATTTACAACCTCTTGATATAAATTTGATTATCATCTTCATTCAGGATTTCAGACATTGGACCATGAAGATCAGATTGCTTTGCTGAAAGGGTCTGCAGTTGAAGCTATGTTCCTCCGTTCAGCTGAGATTTTCAATAAGAAACTTCCAGCTGGACATGCTGACCTATTGGAAGAGAGAATTCGTAAGAGTGGTAAGTACTGGGCTTCGCTAATGGTAAGAAGAGTTTCTTTATGCAAGTGAGAATTTGTACAACCTGTGAAGGCAAGGCTGCTGCTTATCTTATGCCTTGTTACATGCCCATTAAGACTAACATGGAGAATGACTCTATAAAGGTATGTGTTAAACAGATAGGACTTTTAGAGTCTTGGTGAAAAAAATTCTTTTTGCAATAGCAATGCTCTTTTCACTTTACTGAGATGAAGGGGCACAGGGTTTTAAAAATTTTGGAAAATTAGTCTGGTAACAAATATAGCATAAAAGAGTTGTCATTCAGTTCAGAAAAAGATGCATTTATTCAAAGCCTCTAGGTATGAATGCCTATGTATCAGACTATTATCAATATTTGTTCATAGAAAAATAAGAAGAAATAATAATAGCAACATTTACTAGGTTTCAGACCCTGTTCTAAATACTTTACATATATGATTCCATCAAATCCTTGAAAATATCCCATGAAATAAGTACTATTATTGTCCCCAGTTTAGAGTTGAGAAAGTCATGTGTCTTCTTTAATTTTTTTTGGAATTTATTTATTGATTTTAGTGAGAGAGGCAGGGGGAGAGAGAGAGATACAGGAACAGCTCGACGACCTGTGATTAAACCAGCAATCTCTGTGCTTCAAGATGACGCTCTTAACCAACTGAGCTACCCAGCCAGGGTGCCATGTGTTTTAAACACTGTGCTGCGCTGCCTCTCAAGAAACAAATGAGATAATAGTATGAATAACTCAGTTTAACAGATTACTATGGAGTAATATTGTAACACAGAGGGTCCAGTGACATCAGAATGTCTCAACAAAAACAAAACAGAAACAGAAAGAGAATTATTGATACAGAGGACAGCTGATGGTTGGTTGCCAAAGGCAGGGGGTGGGAAAATTTGTGATATAATAATAATAATAATAATAATAATAATGACATAAGAGTAGATTATCAGGAATTCTCTGCAATTTATCTTAGAAGATATTTTAAATAAGTTAAGTTCTTATTTTCCTGAGAGAGTTTATATATGGGATGGGGGTATGAATGAGATGAGATGACTGTTGGAGGATCTTTTTTTTTTTTAAGTGAGTGAGAGAGAGAGAGAGAGAGAGATAAACAGACAGACAGAAAAGAAGAGAGATGAGAAGCATCAACTCGTAGTTGTGGCACCTCAGTTGTTCATTGATTGTTTCTCATATATGCCTTCACTGGGGGGCTTCAGCCAAGCCAGTGACCCCTTGCTCAAGCCAGCAACCTTAGCTCAGGCCAGTGACCTTGGATTCAAACCAGTGACCTTTGAGCTCAAGCCAGCGACCCTGCGCTTACGTTGGTGAACTCACGCTCAAGCTGGCGACCTCAGAGTTTTAGACCTGGGTCCTCAGTATCCCAGGTCAAGAGTCTATCTACTGCACCACCACCTGGTCAGGTATTAAAGATCTGTTTTTGTTTGTTTGTATTTTTTCTAAAGTGAGAAGTGGGGAGGCAGAAAGACAGACTCCTGCATGCACCCGACCAGAATCCACCTGGCATGCCCACCAGGGGGCGATGCTCTGCCCATCTGGGGTGTTGCTCTGTTGCAACAGGAGCCATTCTAGTGCCTGAGGTGAAGGCCGTGGACCCATCCTCAGTGCAGGGGCCAACTTTGCTCCAGTGGAGCCTTGGCTGGGGGAGGGGAAGAGAGAGAGAGAACGGAGAGGGGGAAGGGTGGAGAAACAAATGGGTGCTTTTCCTCTGTGCCCTGGCCAGGAATCAAACCCTAGACTTCCACACGCCAGCTGACGTTCTACCACTAAGCCAACTGGCCAGGGCTAAAGATCTTTTTTTCTTAAAATATTATTATTGTATAATTGACTGAAACAAGTTTAAATACTTATAAAGCCAGTATTTTAAAATAGAGATTGGAAGAAAGATTTTAAGGTAGTTCTGCATCTGTGTTTTAAGTAAAATAATTGAAAATTACTTTTTAAAAACAGTCTTGCCAAATCATTGTTTTTTTCTCGTAGTTTAAAACTGAGAGCAATATTAGCATCATTGGTAGATTTAAAAACATTTCTAAAAGATGCATTTTTATATATCCATTGATTTTTTTCAGTTTAACTGCTCCTTAAGAGCAAGGTACTAGAGTGGTGGTAAAGAGAGGTATTAGGCATGTTCCTTCCCCTTGGAAGCTTACAGTTTAGGTGGGAAGAAATGAACTGTTCAGAGGTAGTTAAAATGTGGAGGAGAGTAAGAGAGAGAGATGGCTTCTCATTGGGAGAGGTTGGGAAATGATTCACTGGCATTTTTGCCGGACCTTGAATGATACTTGATGTGGTGCTCAGAGTGGGTGTGCAGGAGATAAGGACAGGCAGGAGCAAAGGACTGAGGCAAGAAAGCTCCGGTTCTGCACACAAATGATTCAAAGGAGAGTGAATCGTTAAGTTTGACGGGATGAAGAGTTATATTAAAAAGGGATAAAAAAAGAAAATATACTCTGAAGCAAGTGCTTGAAGGCCTTGAATACTGGGCTACAGATTTTATTCTTTATTTCCTACATGATGGGGAGACACTGAAGATTTTTGAGTGGGAAGGGAAAACATCAAATCAAGCTTTACAGGTCTTCTAGCAATGTTAGGATAAGCCCGGGTGGGGGATACATGGTAAAAGCAAGAGGGGTCAAGGATGTGACCTCTGCTGCGGGGAGACATGGAGAGGAAGAGAGGCTCTGAGAAATCTACATGCTCACAAGAATTAGGGGATATTTTATCACTTCATATTCATTTCAAAATATCCCTTAAATTTTGTGAGCAATATATTATTGCAGTTTTTCACCCTTTGAAAGACATTGTGTTATCTAGAAATATGGAGTCTGGTCCTGGACAGTTTTGTCACTTCCCTGTTCTGGGTCTTAGTTATAGAGTGTGTGTACGTCTAGGAGACTGGGGGTAAGGGAGAAGGGTTGGATCGAGTAATATCCAAGGCACCATCCAGTTCTACAAGTCTTACTGCTTTTCTTCTCTTAAGTCTTCTCAATCGATTCTTTTCAATCATTATTTTCTGATTGTTAGGTTAGCCAGTCATTTGGCCAGCTACTGAAGGATCCTGGGTTGTTTTTTTTTTTAATTTTATGGTGGTAAGAACATTTAATATGAAATCTACCCTCTTAAGAAATATTTAAGTGATATTATTGAGTATTGGTACAATGTTGGACAATAGATCCCTAGAACTTATTCATGTTGTTTAACTGAAACATTATGCCCATTGATTAGGAGGGGGAAATAGGAGTTGCTAATTCCTGGGTACAAATCTTGATTTAAAGTTGCAATTAATAATCAACAGTTTATCTTAGGAAAGAGTTAAGGATGCAAACCACATCTATAGTCTCACCTGGATTTTGATATTAAAAGTTCCATAGGCATTGCTGCATCCTTTTGACTTAGTATTTTATCTCAAGTATCTAGCACATGCTGGCTTCGAGTGGGTGCTCAGTAAACATCTGTGAAATGAATAAATGGCTGGATAGATGAATGGATGGATGAATTATTACCTGAAGCTATAAGTCTGGTCCATTTATTTTCCTTTCAGATGGTTCTTCCCCTGAATATAGAACCACTCCACTCACTCCAACAGGCCCAGTTTTGCCCCCGATTCAGCAAATTCTGGGGAGCCCTATATTGCATCTAATTCTAGGAACTTGGCTCAGCCTTGTTCCTTGCGACAATCCCTGCCTTCTTGTGTGACTCTCTTTGGTGAGTCAGAAAATCTTGGAAAGTTGACAACTGAACCATGGAGGAGGATTAGAAATTTGTTAAGCCACAAAAGTCTGAGAAAGGCATTGCAAGATTTATAGCCATTATAATAATATAGAAAGTGCAAAGATGTGAAGGAATAAGGGAGTAGCCATGTATAGGAGTCATAAGTACTTTAATATTATTACAAAATAGTATTTATGAAGCTGAAACCGTAGTAAGTACTAGATTATCAAAGAAACTAAGTGCCACAAAAGTAGTTTGATTTAATCCTTTTATAATGGAGTGCCTTTGCAATATTCTGAGCTGCTGTGCACAACCATAGAGGTCCTGAAAAAAGATGTTTCCAGCGGGAAGAGGAAGGAATGTTGAGAGGGACTAAGACAGGAAGCAGAGAGAGCTGGGAAGAGACCGATGCAGTAGGTAGGTGAGAAATGAGGAGGGTTTTTCTTGTAAGTTAAAAACATGTGATCAAAAAAAAAAAAAATCTTGCTTAATAACATAAATTTCAGAAGTGCTTCTGCAAGTTTCAGAATAGTTCAAAAATGAAGTTTTCCAGCATGTGGTCTCTATAAATAAATGTGCATACCTATAGTTCATAATAATGTACTTTACCCAAACATCAACCACATACTGTAAAAATAAAAAGCATTCAAATGCACATACTGATTAGGATTTTATCATTCATAATGATGGTTAGTTTTATTAATATTTATGAATTTGTTTCTCCCAGTGGATTTTCAGAGCATTGCCTCTTCCACACATCACATAAAAACCTGGTCTTGCAGGATGCCCTTTCAGAATAACTTTTCATTCTTATGCAAATATAACACATCCTTATTCCTATTGTACATTTAATTCCACAGTAACATAATGTCTCAGTGACCCTGTTTATGCCTACACACCGCTTTGAAGAAGATAACGTAAAGTTTCTTTCCTTGTTCTCTGAAGACATACTCTTTTGTTTGCTATTGTTAAATCCTAATTACAGGCACAAAAAATGCTGTCTCCTGAGATACGTTTACTCAGCAACGGTTACACTATTTATGTTAATTGAGGCTTCAGAGCATGTATTTGACACAACCTGTGGTTAAGACGTTTCTACATAATTCTAGTGCATCAATTTCATAAAGAAATTATTGTTTTATGAAAATTAGATTTTGAAGATGGAATCTTCATTAAAAAATAAGAATTATTGTATAATACTATAAAATATGATAGGACTAATATAGGCTTGCTAACACAGAAAGACTTTACATCTTAACATTGAGGCAATTAGAAATAATGATTCACAAACTGAAGAAACTTGTTCTGTTAATTACAAATATAATTAGCCTCTAAAGTTCATAGTATTTTGTCACCTTTTTGATTCCAGAACAGACAGGAATGAAATAGTTAATTTGGTAAGTGTTTATCAGGATGTCACTACATCTTGTGATTTTGCAATGGTTTGTTTTTACATATTCCATCTTGTTAGTATTCCTGAGGGCCCCTCAAGGTGGGTGCTATGCCGCTATTTTATAGATGGGGTGGGGCTTAGAGAAGCTAGATGACCTGCTCAGGGTCACACGGTTCATCAGCAGACTGCCAGGAGGCGAGCACAGCCGTTCTACACAAAGCCCAGCACTCCTTCTCTGTGTTGCACCTGCCACTTGCCTAGCTCTACCATTTGCCCAATATCAGCTGGTAGGGAATAGAAAGACCAGCAAGCTATGGTTCCTGCCCTTTGGTTGAGAGATAAAGTATAAGCACAGTTAGCAATTTAAAAATAGTTTTTAAAGAAATGATAAAATGAATAGAGACAGTGAGGTCAGAGAAAGGAGAAATTCTTATTAGAGTGATAAAGTCCTAGCTAGTTTATAGTCGCATAGTAAAGTATTCTGTGTGTAGTGTACTGTGTTCATTTTTCTGCTTTTTAAATATATATGACTTCACTGCTTTAGACTTGGAAACAAATGAAAACAGTTATAAGAACTGAATTTTCTAAAGAAGCAAATGTAAGCTATTGGTTCCAATACTTTCTTTGAAAGACAAGTGAGAAATGGAAAGGAAGAAATGACAGAATATTTACAAGGAAGGTAAATGCTTACATTGAAGTTTAGGATTCTTAACACCTCTCCTTTTGCTTTTCAAAGTGCTCACATAATACTTTTGGCATAGACAAATTTGGGGCTCAGATTGTAGAAAGAACATTTTTTTCAAAATAAGAGAAAGTATTAAAGTAATACAAGAGTCAGTCTTCCCATTGCATTCCCTATGGCTTTTCTATTGGTCCCATTTTGGTCATTAAGTATATATGTATCTGTCTCTTCCACTAATCTGTCAACTGCTTGAAGATTAGTTCCTGGCATGTATTAGATGTATGGAAATTGGTGAATTGTATTGAAATGAATCTGGAACTCAATCGTCCAAACCCTGTCAATTCAAACTATAGAAATGATCCCTGAAAGTATAGTCTTACCCTGTCAATTCAAAAGCACAGATAAGGTCTAATTTGGTCAGATAACTTTTAGCTACTAAGGCTCATGGGAAGTGTGCTATTTATTAAGTATTTTCTATTGAAAATAGTTATTTTTTAATTGCTAATTTATTGGCAGTTTCTTATTTAAAGCCAACACTATGACACAAGTTACTCGGAGTACAATGTTGCAGTTAATATAGAAGCCAGGGCCCTGGCCAGTTTGCTCAGTGGTAGAGCGTCGGCCTGGCGTGCAGGAGTCCCGGGTTCGATTCTCGGCCAGGGCACACAGGAGAAGTGCCCATCTGCTTCTCCACCCCTCTCCCTCTCCTTCCTCTCTGTCTCTCTCTTCCCCTCCCGCAGCCAAGGCTCCATTGGAGCAAAGATGTCCCGGGTGCTGAGGATGGCTCTGTGGCCTCTACCTCAGGTGCTAGAATGGCTCTGGATGCAACAGAGCAACACCCCAGAGGGGCAGAGCATCACCCCCTGGTGGGCATGCTGGGTGGATCCCGGTCGGGCATATGTGGGAGTCTGTCTGACTGCCTCCCTGTTTCCAGCTTAGGAAAAAAAAAAAAAAAAAAAAAAGCCAGGGTCCAATCTCTTAGCACCATGTGAATGTTTCCTTTGACATCCTTTCCTCCTCCACATCTCATAATTATGTCACCTTTATCATAAGCAACTAGAAAAATGTAATATTGCCTAATTTAATATACATTTATTAATTTCCTCCCATGTCTCCTGCAGAATGCTAGTTACTAAGGATGCAGAGATGAATAAGAAGCATCCATGGAGCATGGTTTACTGCTCAGGCAGCGTGCCAGGCACTGGAACACAGCAGTTGGTTCCCACTCTTATAAAATGTATATGATATTTCACACTCCAATGGATTGGAGAAAAATGAATTGTGACAGGTGCATAGAATTGAACACAGAGAAAGGAGCAAGCAATTCTGCTCCACTGTGCCAGGGAGAGCTCCAGAGAGAAAACTAAATTTGAAGTTGGCCTTGAAACATGGGTGAGGTGTCTTAGCCAAACAAGGATCCTTTGTATTAAACGCACACTTGTGTAGCGCGCGCTTGCGCGCACACACACACACACCTCTGTTCTGTTTTTTTTTCCCTCCAATTAAAACTACAAAGTTAATTAGGAAATAAAAAGACATTTACATTTAAAATAACAACAATTGCATAGTGTTAATTCTATTAAATGGTTATTCTTTCAAAAAATATTTCTGAAAAAAAATTTCTGTTCATTGAACTATTAATGTATCAATTACAGATATCTTTTTAAAAAATAAAAACAAGAAAACATTTTAAAAAACAGAAAAGAAGAAACAAAAAAATAGACACATCAATGGTTTTCACAACTTTATTTTCATAGTAGTTTTTGAGATAAAGTTAGAAAATAGCCCCCTCTTGTGACCAAAACTCAGATAATTGGGCATAAAGAACCCAATTGAAGCAAACCTTAAACCAGTCCAGAAAGAAGGAAGCAGGAAAATGGGAAAAGACTGCCCCTTTAAGATGATGTTGTTGTTACACTTCTTATGTTAGAAATTGCTGTTCAGAGAGGCTTAAAACACTGCTTTGTTTATACTGTTGTGGTTAATTTTGATTGTTGATTCTAATTCAAAAACAAGTTTATATTTGATCCATCCTGTAGAAAAAATATTTTTAAAGCCCTTCTAATATCTGTTTTGTACATTTTCTCTATCTTCACTTTTCTTTACAACATGCATAAGATAAAAAATCATAATAAACATTTCAACATATTTTTTCCCCTAAAATTGCCATATTTCCCGGTATAAAATGCATCCATTTTCAAAAATGTTTGGGTCTAAAAACTGGGTGCATCTTATACAGTGGCTGTAGTGTTTTTACTTGCATTTCCCACTTTTTCACGCTTGTTTTCGCGCTCATTGTTGCAGTGTTTTTTACTTGCATTTCCCACTTTTTCGTGCTTGTTGTTGTCTTTGCGCTCATTGTTTCACACTTGTTACAGATATATTACATTAGGTTACATTTTGCCATGTTCTGCCCAGAAATGGCTCAGAACTTTTGTACAGTGCTGAATTCAAGTTAAAAGTGAATGGAGCCCTGGCTGGTTGGCTCAGCGGTAGAGCGTCGGCCTAGCGTGCGGACGACCCGGGTTCGATTCCCGGCCAGGGCACACAGGAGAAGCGCCCATTTGCTTCTCCACCCCTCCGCCGCGCTTTCCTCTCTGTCTCTCTCTTCCCCTCCCGCAGCCAAGGCTCCATTGGAGCAAAGATGGCCCGGGCGCTGGGGATGGCTCTGTGGCCTCTGCCTCAGGCGCTAGAGTGGCTCTGGTCGCAATATGGCGACGCCCAGGATGGGCAGAGCATCGCCCCCTGGTGGGCAGAGCGTCACCCCTGGTGGGCGTGCCGGGTGGATCCCGGTCGGGCGCATGCGGGAGTCTGTCTGACTGTCTCTCCCTGTTTCCAGCTTCAGAAAAATGGAAAAAAAAAAAAAATGAAAAAAAAAAAAAAAAAGTGAATAGAGATCGTGCTGTTGAACATAAGTTTGGTCCTCCTTTAACTGAGAAATCAAGCTGAGACTGGCTACGGGAAGAAGAAACCTTACTGAAAACGCCACGGCAGAAGAAGGTCATGAGAGGCAAGTCAGCAAGATGGCCTGATTTAGAGAGGGAATTGAAGATATGGATTGAAGAGCAAAGGGCAATTGGAATTCCTGTGTCCACAAATATGGTTCAGCATGAGGCAAGAAGAAGAATTGCTGATGGAAAAGAAGTTACTGATTTCAAAGGAGGACACAATGGTGCTTCAGGCTCATGAAATAGAATGGACTAAGCATGCATACACACCAGACTTGCCCAAAAGATTCCTGAAAGCTATGAAAAGAAGTTCCTTGAATTTTAGCATTTTGTCATTCAATGTCGGAAGACACATCATTTTTAGTTGGGACAGATTGCAAATATGGACGAAGTCCCCCTTTAATTTGATGTCCCAAGTAACAGAACTGTTGATAAGAAAGGGGTAAAAACTATAACTGTGAAGACAAGTGGATATGAAAAGAGCCATTACACAGTTTTTCTAGCTTGTGCCAATGGAACCAAGCTACCTCCTATGCTGATTTTTAAACACAAAACAATGCCAAAATGGCCTGACCTGTGGTAGCGCAGTGGATAAAGCATCGGCCTGGAACACTGAGGTCACCAGTTCAAAACCCTGGGCTTACCGGGTCAAGGCACATATGGGAGTTGATACTTCCTGCTCCTTCCTCCTTTCTCTCTCTCTCTCTCTTTCTCTCTCTCTCTCTGTCTCTGTCTCTCTTCTCTAAAATGAATAAAAAAAATAAAAATTATAAAAAAAATTTTTTTTAAAAAACAATGCCAAAAGAAGACATTCCTCGAGGAGTGATTGTCCACATTCATGACAAGAGTTGGATGGATCAGGATGGGATGAAGATATGGTTTTAGAAAGTTTGAGAAAGAGATCAGGTGGGCTCTTATACAAATCTACTCTATTGGTGCTTGATTAGTTCAGGGCACATATAAAAAAAATACAAAGAAGATTGCTGCAGAGCAAAAAACAAAACTTGCTGTCATACCTGGAGGCTTGACATCCCGACTCCAACCACTTGATGTCAGCATTAACAAACCCTTCAAAGCTGTCATGAGAGATGAATGGAACCAATGGATGAAGTCTTCTGGGGACAATTTGACACCAGCAGGAAGAGTGAAAAAAACCAACTATAGGCCCTGGCCGGTTGGCTCAGTGATAGAGCGTCGGCCTGGCATGCAGGAGTCCCGGGTTGGATTCCTGGCCAGGGCACACAGGAGAAGCACTCATCTGCTTCTCCACCCTTCCCCCTCTTCTTCCTCTCTGTTTCTCTCTTCCCCTTATGCAGCTGAGGCTCCATTGGAGCAAAGTTGGCCTGAGCACTGAGGATGGCTCTGTGGCCTCTGCCTCAGGCGCTAGAATGGCTCTGGTTGCAACAGAGCAATGCCCAGATCGGCAGAGCATCACCCCCTGGTGGGCATGCAGGGTGGATCCCGGTCAGGTGCATGCGGGAGTCTGTCTGACTGCCTTCCCGTTTCCAGCTTCAGAAAAATACAAAAAACAAAAAAAACCCCAACTATAGGAACAGTTTGTACCTGGATGAAATGATCCTAGGATAATATAAAAATAGAGATTGTTGTCAAGTCGTTTAAGAAGTGTAACATTTCAAATGCCATAGATGGAACTGAGGATGAGGCAATATATGAAGACAGTGATTTGTCATCAGACACAGATGTGGACAAGCTAATGGATGGGAGTTTGACAGTGATGAGGAGTTGTATGAATTTTATGATGAATAAAACTTGACTTCAATAACTTTATATAATACATTTTTTTCAAATTTTGGGCCCCGAAATTAAGGTATGTCTTATACATGGGAGCATCTTATGCATAGGGAAATATGGTATAGGCTGCAATTAGGTAACTAGTAGAGGTAACAACAGCTTTGGAAGGTGAGTGGTAGTTCTGAAAGACATATAAAATAGATTAGGTCATCAAAGATGATTTCTAACAATTAAGTATTTTAAAATAAGCTGACTTTAATATTATCCCCCAAATCCTCACATACTGTTTAAAATAATGGCACAGTCATGAGTTATTATTTTAGAAAAACAGAACTTGTCAGTGTAGTCCCCAAATGCCGAAGACCACCATTGTTTGAAAGTGTAAAAGAACAACTTAACCAAGAAAATATAGATCTTAGTTTAGCTTAGCTACCTAGAAAAATACTGAGGCAAATCACTGATCAGCCATTTGTATTCATCCCTAGGAAATGACAGAATGTAAAAGCAAACAACAACAAAAAAGTAAATTACCTTAATCTAAGCTCAAGAGAAATTGAGATTAATATGGAACAAATGTATTAATCCAATTCTCCTGAATAGCAATAATAATAGCTCTTATTATTTGTTCTAATATTTATGGAGGGTTTACTATAAGCCAGGCACTCTATGTATATTCTCCCATATGCTACTAGTTTTTTAACTCATCTTTCACTGATGAGGAAATAGTGGCTTAAAGAGTTCAAGGAATGTGACCAAGATCAAGTCATAGGTCAGATTTCAAACTCAGAGCTAACTACCTCTTAACCATCATGTTTGTTAAAAGCCAGGATTGGTACTCCCAGTCTCACATGCCAACCCTCTGCACTTTAAGTTATATCTAGTTTGATCATGGGTATTCAGTTCAATCTGAAATGTCTGGCTAGAGGGCAGTCTTTCATTGATGTAATATCCAAGCTGCTCAACAAAGACACCATTGTTCAGAGAGACCATGGAAGTTGCTTAAAGAATCAAAAGTAAGTCAAAGGGGAGGACAGTGATATTTTCACTAAAGAAAGAAAGGCCAATGATTCAGTTTGGGATGATTCTTTAGGTTCTTCTAAAGGTGAGGGTTTAGAATCTGAAATCCAATTTTATCCTCACTTGGCTCACCTGAGTTTTATGGCTCTCGGTCTGGTTTGGGAAGGAATAGAGCAGTTCAGTCTGGCCCAATCCTAGGAACTCATGTTCATCTTAAATCCATAGGCCATATCACAGTCTTTATATTTTTTAAATTTTCTGTCTCCTCACTCCCCTGTCAAAGCTTTTCTGAAGTAGATACATGCTCAGAACAGGCATCAAACTAACAGTTATTGAATAAGTGGAGAGAGTGACACAAGGGAGTCTTAACTTATGAAATGGAATAAGCTGGAGAAAGGAAAAAGGAGGATATTCCAAGTAGAGAGAACATGTACAGAAACTGGGCAATG
This sequence comes from Saccopteryx bilineata, assembly GCF_036850765.1. Lineage (NCBI taxonomy): Eukaryota > Metazoa > Chordata > Mammalia > Chiroptera > Emballonuridae > Saccopteryx > Saccopteryx bilineata. The sequence continues at coordinate 102,317,731 of NC_089490.1, forward strand.
TGAATTGTTTTGGGAACTGCAGAGTCAGGGCTGTGTGGTATGGAAGGTCAAGCTTAGTCACAGCTAAGAGCTCCAGGACTCTCGAGCATGCTAGCTTTCATTTGAATTATGGTTCCACCTCTCACCAGCTGTGTGTCTTTGGGCAGTTATACAACCTCTCTGTACCCATCTCATGGAATGTTAGAAAGATTAAATGAGCTACAGCATAAGAAGGTGTTTGGGACAGTGCCTAATATTTCGTGAGTACTCAATAAATGTGAATAATTATCATGTGAGTGAGTAGTGGGTGGTGGGTTAGGTAGGGGTCAGGTGCTGGAGTTTCTTATGTAAAAAGAAAGAACATTTATGCCAAAAGCCATGGGGAGTTTTTGAAGGTTCGCAGGAATTTGGGAGTCTGGGTGTGATTTAAATTTTAGGAAGGTAATTCTGCGATGGGTAGAAGGGAACTAAACTGGAGGCAGGAAGGCCTATGAGGAGGTAGTCGCAGTATTCCAGATGAAAAGAAAAAAGACTTAGATTAAGTTAATTCTAGGTGTAGTGAAGAGGAGAGAGAGCCCCTAAGTGAGAGTTAGCAGGTTTAATCACAGGAGTTGCCACTTGACCAAGTGAGAGCAAGGCTGAATCTCACTTTTTAGGCAGGGGGCAATTGGGTGGGTGAGTACACCAATCACGTAGAATGGGAACACTAGGAATGGAATGGACTTGGAGGAATCTGAAGAGTTTAGTGCTGTACACGGTGTCTTTAATTCTAGACATGTTGAGTTTGAAGAGAACAGCCAAGTACCAATGCCTAATAGGTGATGGATAAACAGGTTTGGTCCTTCAGAAAGAGATAAAAGAGATAAGAACTCTAACCATTATTAAGTAAAACTATTTATACTTCTGGGCTGAAGAACAATAATTTTTTTTTAGTTGTGGAAGATACTATCTATGTCTTGATTATAGACATTAATATTACAAAGTTTAACTGTCTAGAAAATGGTGAAACTGGGAGATTCTTTTGACAATTCAGGACTATTATCATTTATTATCAGATAGTAGTGACTGAAACAAAGGCACTGTCCAAACAAAAGACACACAAATGACTGATTTAGTTATACTTTGAGGATTTTGTTAGCTGACCTACTTTGCCCTGCTTTTGGCTGGAACACATAATATATAGTCATTATTTAAATGTACACATATGGGTACAAATACTAATGTGCATGTATAGATGTAATGTGTTTCTAATTTTACACTTTTCAGTTATTTAACAACTGTATTATGCCCTCTGCAACTTTTCAAATCCCCCCCCCCCCAGGTATCTCTGACGAATATATAACGCCGATGTTTGGTTTTTACAAAAGTGTGGCAGAATTGAAAATGACTCAAGAGGAGTATGCTCTGCTTACAGCAATTGTTATCCTCTCTCCAGGTAATTTCAATGTTCGATTTTATTTGTATGTGATTTGTTCAATTTTTTCTAGCATAGTCATAATTTTTATTAAAGCAAATTGGGAAAACACAGAAACATAAAAAAAAGTAAAATGGCCTATAATCCCACTACTTCAAATTAAACCATGTTTACATGTATCTCTTCTCAGCCTTTTTCTAAACCTCACATTCATTCAATAAATGCATTTTTAATACCCACTATGCACTAAACTTGGTTCTTGAAATTGGAGGATACAGCAGTAAAGAAACAGGCAGGTACAGCGACATGGAGCTTACTGCATTCTGGTAGGGTAAGGAAGACAATAAATGAAGAAACGACAAATTATTTTTGATAATTCTTGAGTTAGTAAAATCCACAAAAATATAAAGATGGGATTATAAGGAAAGAAGTTTGCAGTACAATGTTATTTGGAATGTTATCTTAATTAGTGGTTGGAGAAGGCTTTTCTAAGAGGTTATTTGAACAGGGACCTAAATGAAATTACATATTTTTTAACATAATATAAAACACACTGTCTTTTCATTTAATTTTTAAATTTAAAAAACTTTTAAATTTTTAGTTGTTGACTTTAGAAAGAGATGAAAGAGAGAGAGAGAGAGAAAGAGAGAGAGAGGGAGGGAGAGAGAGAGAAACATGGATCTGTTGTTCCGCTTATGCATTCGTTGGTTGATTCTTGTATGTGCCCTGACCTTGGATCAAACCCCCACCTTGGGGTATTGGGACAATGCTCTAACCAACTGAGCTACTCAGCCAGGGCTCTTACTGTCTTTGTGTATATGTGGTTTTTGTTTGTTTGTTTTGTTTTTTTAGTGAAGGACAGAAAGAGGGGATGGGGCAGGTGACAGATAAGAAGGGAGAGAGATGAGAAACATCAGCTTTTCACTGCGGCACCTTAGTTGTTCATTGATTGCTTTCTCATACATGGCTTGACCAGGGGGCTCCAGCTGAGCTAGTGATTCCTTGCTCAAGCCAGCAACCTTGGATTCAAGCCAGCAACCATGGGGTCATGTTTATGATCCCACACTCAAACCGACAACCCTGCACTCAAGCTGGATGAGTCAGGTCAACACTCTGCCAATTCCTGGTCATGCTATACTGTCTTCTTTTAGAGCATAATTTTCTTCAAGAGTCTTTCTCCATGTCAGTAAAAAATTACAACGATAAAAGTTTATGGTAATGCATATATCATATTCCATTTTATTGATGACCAGTCTTTACTCATTTTTTACCAGATGTTTAGATATTCAGAATGTTTCCAGTTTTTTGTTGTTTTAACCCTTTGAGTAGTGAGTTTTTTGTTAACATTTTGAGTGAGGATGTATATGAATGTTTATACTACTCAAAGGGTTAATGCTGAAATGAATATCTCTGTACATATTTTTTTTTCTTTTGCTTAATTATTTGGGAGTAACTAATGCCACATTTATAATTTGTGGCCTTAAATCATTTTATACATGATGTTAAGTTGGAAGCTGGTTGTTGTTTTGTTTTACCGTAAAAAAATTTAAAAAGAAGAAAAACATTTGGCAGTACTTACTAAATTGCTGGGTCATATACCATATATGAATATATACCATATGACCCAGCAATTCCACTCCTTGGGATATACCCCCTGGAAATGATACTTATGTTCACCATAAAGGTTACTTTGGGGGAATTAATTGAAAGGGGAATTTAGGGAAGCTTTTGAGGGCCGTCCATTTTCTGCGTCTTGAACTAGTTGTGATTATATATGTATGTGTGTGAAAAACTCAAATCGAATACTTCATTGTACATTTCAACTATACAACATGTATAAGTCATACTTCAAAAGGGTGAACATTGCTATAACTAGGCCAACCTTCTACTTTTTTATTCTTTCGTTTTATTTGAAACTTGGAAACAGACAGACAATATATAAAGGACAGAGAGGCGGTGGAGAAGCTGCAGGAACCTCTGCTGGATGTGCTACAGAAGCTGTGCAAGATTCATCAGCCCGAAAACCCTCAGCATTTCGCTTGCCTCCTGGGCCGCCTCACCGAGCTGCGGACGTTCAACCATCACCATGCAGAGATGCTGATGTCATGGCGAGTCAATGACCACAAGTTTACCCCACTTCTCTGTGAGATCTGGGACGTGCAGTGAGGAACACCACAGCGGCAGGGCTGGCTCTCTCGTTTCCCCATGTTGTAAATCTTATGTGTAGCTTCCCTTTGTTTCATTTGTACCTGGTTCCACACAAGGATTTCGATGGATATTTATGCAGTAATTATATAATTCCCACAATTGTAAATAGGGGGCTAGGCAGAATTACTTTCTCTACTTTGTATTGTACATGGCTTCAGGGACTCTTTCATTCTAATTGGCATGCCCTGTTTGCCTAATTAAACTGATCATTACTTCAATTCTATCTGTTGAAATAGGGAAAATCTCATTTCGCTCTTCGTTTTCCCCTCATGGCATATATTTTATTAAACAGTTGTGTGCACTTCTGGCAACAAACTGAACACAACAGCAACAGGCTTTTATTTGGAAACAGAATTTGGAAAAATATACAAACTCTTATTTCTTTGAATGATGAATGACATCCTGTCGAGCCTGAGGAGAGGATTTACAAAAAGATAAACTCTCACGACACAAGTGGTACATTTTTCATCCCTGGAGAAGTCCTGGTGAATATTCTCTCATTTGTAGTAGCCCTCTGAATATTTGATTTTCTTTGGAGTTCAAAGAGAATAGCATACAGAAAAGTTAATGATTATTACATAAACTATTCCCCCAGCATATTGGTTATGCTTTTAGGGGAATATTTCTGTAGTCAGTGTCTTGAGGCAGCATTTGCAAATCCAGAGTATACAGATAACTGCCGGGATGGGGCATTCCCTTTTCTCTCTTAGACGTGCTCACTGTTGGTTTCAGTGCAATCATTTTTTGTTTTGTTTTGTTTTTTGTTTTGCTTTTGAAAACACTCCTTCAGCCGGGTGTACAGCTGTTGTATACTTCCCCAAAGCAGGAATTAGTTCATTTCCTTCCTTCATTGTTATACTGTTGCATTCTTCCCCCCATTATCCTTTGGTGAATACAATAAAACATCTTATATAAGTAATGTGCTTATATCTCCCTTTCTCCTGAAGTCAGCCAGAATGGAGCTTGCTTAGCAAGCCAAGAGGTTTTGTATTAAAATACTGGGGCAACCCTGAAGTCCCAAAAATAGCTGGTCAGTGGAAAAGGGAGAGAGTTGGGCCTACATCCGTTGGATCACATCTGCTATAACAACAAAGGCTCAGATCCCCACCACTAAGTACAAGATTCCTCTGCTAAACTCCATGGGAGAATACAAAGATGATTAAAACACAATACCTGCATGGAGGGGCTCACAAAGAAGTACAGAGGACTGTTGTGTGGACTCAGCTGGGAAAGTCTCCTGGAGGACGTGGCACTTGCCCTGGGCTTGGAAGGTAGCCAGGACGTGCACGAGTTCCGGGAAGAGGGAAGGGGATTCAAGGCGAAAAGGGTGTCAGGGCAAAGGAAGGGAGATGAGGAGTGTACAGATGTTAAAAGACCACAGTAATCTGGGGTTGGGAGAGAGGGTACACAGCCCCTTTCTAAGCCTCACTCTCACCACTGTAAACTGAAGGCATCCACACCTGCCATCTAAAGGGATTTAGCTGATGAATGACGAGCAAGTGGGAAGTTGCACCAGGAGAGAAAAGTAGTGAGGAAAGGACATTTAAGGCAAAGAAGTACGTATGTAAATGCCTGAAGGAGCAGATCCTATTTGGGGAACTGGGTGCGGTCTGCAGATCACAAGGCGTCTGTGGGGAATGTGGTGGTGGATGAGCTGGAGCTGACAGGGCTCTATGGACATGCAGAGCTAGGAGTTGATCCTGGGGTCTGGGTTCATTCCACTGGTCAAGATCCTATAACACTTCTCATGGGGAAAACTAATTGTGATACATTAAGAAGTACATTTCTGGGCCCTGGCCAGTTGGCTCAGCGGTAGAGCGTCGGCCTGGCGTGCGGGGGACCCGGGTTCGATTCCCGGCCAGGGCACATAGGAGAAGCGCCCATTTGCTTCTCCACCCCTACCCCCTCCTTCCTCTCTGTCTCTCTCTTCCCCTCCTGCAGCCAAGGCTCCATTGGAGCAAAGATGGCCCGGGCGCTGGGGATGGCTCCTTGGCCTCTGCCCCAGGCGCTAGAGTGGCTCTGGTCGCAGCAGAGCGACGCCACAGAGGGGCAGAGCATCGCCCCCTGGTGGGCAGAGCGTTGCCCCTGGTGGGCGTGCCGGGTGGATCCCGGTCGGGCGCATGCGGTAGTCTGTCTGACTGTCTCTCCCCGTTTCCAGCTTCAGAAAAAGAAAAAAAAAAAAAAAAGTACATTTCTGTCTCTGTAAAAAAAAAATACATTTTTGATCTTTGTCCCCAGTTTCTGACACAGAGTCTCTAAAACCGTTGGAATTTCCTGGGTGGATAAGAGCATCTTCATAACAAGCCCCTTTCAACTATACCTGCATTTATGCTAATAAGGTAACTGTCCATGATGCTTTCGGATGGGGCTGGTCACCAGAGGAACCAACTGTGCTGTTCGGGGGCTGGGACTGTCAGCCCCACCCCAGACCTCTGGGGAGGGGAGAGGGGTCCACAGACTGTGGTCAGTTCCCAGCGATTAGTGATTTAATCAATCATGTTCATGTAACGGAACTTCTATAAACCCCCTAAATGATAGGGGCTGGAGAGCTTCTGGGTTGGTGACAATATCGAGGTGCTGGGAGGATGACAGGATGGCTGGAGCATGGAAGCTCTGTGCCCTCCTTATCCTCCCAGCCTCCACACCCCCTGCCTTACTTCATGCCCCTTCTATTTTGCTGTTCCTGAGTTGTATTCTTTATAATAGACCTGTCATAGTAAGTAAATTGTTTTCCCGTGTTCTGTGAGTCATATTAGCAAATTATTAAGCCTGAGAACAGGGTCATGGGAACTCCTGGATTATAGATAGTTGATCAGAAGTACAGGGGACAATCTGACACTTGCAGGGGCAGTCTCCTGGAACTGAGCCCTTAATCTGTGGGGTCCGTGCTGACTCTGGGTGGTTAGTTAGTATCAGAATTGTATTGAATTGTAGGACACCTAGTTGGTGTAAGAACTGTTGCTGGTGTGGAAAAAAAACATATATTTGGTGCCAGAATTGTGAGCAGAAAGAGTTCACTAAAGGATGTTTTTGGTGAGATTTTAAGAAAAAGTGAAAGAATAGGAGATAAAGGGAAAAGAAACAGTAACAATCTGTAATCAGATATCGTACCCTTGAAGAAATATGGCGGAATTTGGTTTTAAGGTCAGAAAATGCATATCATTGATACGGAATATCACAGGAGCAGATCTACCACTAATTAGCCTTTTAACCTTGGGGGGGAAATTTTTTTTAAGCTCTCTTAGACTCAGTTTCCTTATGTGTAAATGCAGACAATATGCAGTTTCTGCCTCACAGGGTTGGCATGAAGATTAAGCATGATCATGTTTCAAAAGCAAATTACTTGGTGACACATGCCAGTACTAAGTGCACAAAAATAGTAGCTGCTACTACTATTATTATTAATAAAACTGTCATAAGATATTTCTAGTGTGGTATTTTTAAATATCACTTGAGCTTTGATGTAGTGGTGTGATGGTAGTGAACAAAACAGGAAAGGGTCCTTGTTCTCGTGGAATCTACAACCCAGTAAAGGAGACAGATACAAAATAAGTACTTAAAAAATGAAATAAGTACAAATTGTGATAAGTGTTATGAAAGAAGGTCATCACTCTCTCTTAGATGTGCACTTTATAGATCATCAGAATGATCTCTTTCTAAAATGCTCACCTGGTTATGTGTCAGTGTGGTTTTCTATTGGCTTCAGCAAATTAGCAGAGTGATTAGCTATTGAGACTCTTCACCATCTGGTCCTAGTCCAGCCTTGTCTCCTGCCCCTGCCTAAAGTTTAGGTCCAGATACAATGCCTTCCCAGAATGCTATATTCTATTAAACTGAGTGAGAAAGGAAGAAAGGATAGAGAAGACAAAGGGGGTATCCTCTTTTTCTCCCTTCCCTTTCTCTATCCCAGTGGGTTGTAACTGGGGGTTAATTTTTGACTCCCAGGGAACACTTGGCCATGTCTGGAGGCAGTTGAAATTGTCATAACTGGGGGGTAGGGATGCTACTGACATTTAGTCTATAGGGGCCAGGGATGTGGCTAAATATCCAACCATAAACAGAATGTCCTCCCACTACAATCATCTCCCAAAATATCAGTAGAGCTGAGGTTGCTGTTCTATCCCATGCAAAGAAGACGTGAGCTCTACACTGTATTTTCTTCTGACTTGGTCTAGCTGCACCATCATTTCTCATGGTGATGGCTTATCAATATTATGGACAATAATTTTATGAATGAATCCAACTACTGGATATGAGCAAATAACTTCATTCTATTAAACAAGACACCTACAATTTATTCTTTTTTTTCTTATTGTGAAAAATAATACATTCACTAAACTGTCAAATATCACATGTCATATTTTGGTATTAGTTACTGTAGGGAGCATCGTATTTTGGGCACCAAAAATTTATTGCCTTTGCTTATGATAAGAGTACTCTGATTTCTTCAGGGGAAACACCTCTTGTCTTTCTCCTAGTCCAGGGGTCCCCAAACTACGGCCCGCGGGCCACATGCGGCCCCCTGAGGCCATTTATCCGGCCCCCGCTGCACTTCCGGGGCACCTCTTTCATTGGTGGTCAGTGAGAGGAGCATATATCACTTGTTACGGCTAGCAGTGATAAATATGGAACCGGATATTGACCATCTCATTAGCCAAAAACAGGCCCATAGTTCCCATTGAAATACTGGTCAGCTTGTTGATTTAAATTTACTTGTTCTTTATTTTAAATATTGTATTTGTTCCTGTTTTTTTTTTTTTTAACTTTAAAATAAGATATTTGCAGTGTGCATAGGGATTTGTTCATAGTTTTTTTTTTATAGTCCGGCCCTCCAACGGTCTGAGGGACAGTGAACTGGCCCCCTGTGTAAAAAGTTTGGGGACCTCTGTCCTAGTCCATGTGTTTTAGATGAAGTTGATTCAACCCCAGCTTCAGAATTGGAAATATGGCTCAGGCATAACCAATGAGAGCATCACACATCTTAGATCATATTGAATGGGTGAGGATTGGGTGGTGACCCACTCAGATAAAATGAGATATTATCTTATTTTGTTGTGTTGTCTTATTATTTCAAGTTATTTACTCTTTTTCTGCAATAGAATTATATGTCTGGGCCCTTGGTGGATTTGTAGTGCCTCTCCTAAGTGTATGGAGAATATTTGTCCCAGCCCATTGATGTTGAGCTTGTCCACGTGACTTGCTTCGGCCCATAGGATGTGGGTAGAAGTGACAGTGTCAGTTTGAATGGAGGCTTTAAGGACATCACATGTCTCTGCTTGCTACTCTTGCACTTTATCATCTGCCACAAGAAGGAATGAGTCAGAAGGAACAGATCTAAACCCAACACAGCTCGAAGCCATGCCCTTCCCCTCCACTATGAGCTAAATTGCAGATCCACAAGCAAGAACAACCAGTGTTTATTATTGTAAACCACTGAGATTTGAGTTGTTTATTATATAGCATTATCACAGCAAACACCTAAATATATCCTATTTGGTTTTAGATCATTCTTCCTTTGCCTCTGCTCATATTGGCAATGGGAATAACCCTGCATTTTAGGAAAAAGTTCTCAAACTCACTTATGTCAGCTAGCTGTGGCTAGGTTCAATCAATGGAAGGCATTGATGGAAGATGGAAGGACAGAAAGGGAAAATCTGGGGATTTCCTCCTCACTCTCTCTGCCTCTCATGGCATTTCTGGTAACGACTAAATCTTCTTTTGGGCAAACCCTACTCCACTACTGATGGCCCTGCCTTCTGGATTCCTCTTTTGAACTTCCAAGCCCTAGAAATGTAGTGGCTTCCTAGTGTTATTCCTCCCTGGGTTGCCTATCTGCTCCTGTTTATGGTCTCAGGTTTCTGTTTCTTCTGAAACCAAGTTCCTGTGTTAAATTTCCTCTTTTTGAAGTGACTTTTCTGACTTGAGCTTGACTATACAGTTACTTTTTTTGGTTAGACTTGAATTTATGTGAATGTAGACCTTGAACTCCTGGAACCATCTTGTAACCACAGGAAATCTGGGTATAAAGCCAATATACATAAACAGCAAAGCCATTTGAGGCTGGATTCTGGTTACCTTATTTGAAATCTTAAGTTGAACTTTGCCTAAAGCTAGAGAGTTCTATCCAGGGATTTCAATTCCATGAGCCAATTACTCTCTTTTTTCCATAAGTGAGTTTGAGAACTTTTTCCTATCATATGAACTAAAAATTTTTTGTACCTCTTATAGGGGCATTGTTATTGGATTAAGGTCCAACCTAGTCCAATATGATCTCACTCAATCCTTAATTATATCTGCAAAGATCTTATTCCCCAATAAGGTCAAAATCTGAGGTTCCAGGTAAATATGCATTTTGGAGGGGATACTATTTAACCCATCACATAATTAATGTTTTAGTATTAATAATAATGGTTGTCATAAAGTTTTATATCATTGAATTGCTTATATATTTGTTAACATAAGTTGATAACATTTCCTTAAGACAGTTTAATATTGTTTTTAATGTTGTTGCCTCTCAGTAGTTAATCTGCTGAATGGGTAGTTTAATTCATTGTGAATGAATCAAGATCTCTATTCCTCCAACATTTCATCTAGTGCATCACCCAAGGTACAAGCCATAGATTGACACTCAATAATGTAAAAGTGTTAAAAACAATAGCAGCAACCATAAAATGCAGAATAGAACAACTAATAAACCAAAAATAAAAATTCTCCAACTATGGCATATTTGAAGCAATAGAGCATTCCTGTAGGGCTGAGAAAGAGCCAAATCATATTTCATCATCCAAGGGGTATATGAGAGAATCTCTGTATTCTGCAGAGATGTTGAGTCAGATGAATGACTACTCTTAATAACTTAAATTTTAGATTTCCAAGCTCAATACTTATTAAGTGGGGCACATCTTCACAATTCTGGGAAAGACAGAACTAATAGACTTCGTCATCTGATGGAAGCAACTGATGGGGTGCACTCTGCATGTAACAAACATGTCAATTTCAAGTATAGCGAGACACTCTAAACCATGGCTATTAACCTAACCACCAATTAGTAAGCCTACACATGAAAGCAGATTGCAGCTCATTAGGTGGAACCCTCCATTACTAATTGCAGTGTTAAAACCAAGGTAGGTAAGACAGTAAGTGCACTTAGGGAGTGGGGTACAAACTGGGAATTAATGTACAGTGAGGTTGGGAAAGCAACAGGAAGAACTATTTTCTTCTTTATACAGAAGGGAAAAGCAACAAGAATCAAAGAATTTAGAAGGGAATGCCTCATCCAACCCCAACATTTAACCAGTGGAGAATGTGTGCTTAGAGAGGAAAAGCGATTTGTATAGTCTAACTGTGGATTCACTTAACAATATATTGTCTTATATCTGTGTAAGGGAGAGAGTTACCAAAACAAACTAAATAGACAATGAGAATAAAAAGTAAACAACTATAAAGTACCCTTCTGCCAAAAGTTTCAGTAAACATCTAGAAAAGTTGTGTGTGTGTGTGTGAGAGAGAGAGAGAGAGATAGACAGACAGAGAGACATTAAGAGAAAAAACGTATATATACCTCACATAGCATAGTTTCAGTTTTTAATGAATGGTACTCAAATCCTTAGACACACTGTATGCATATAAGAAAAAAATAAAAGAACTGTTATATAATGATCAAACAAGATCTATATAGCACAATTTACTTATTTTTAAGGTTCTGTAGAGAAGTGTACATATCTTGATATTAGGGCTCAACAAACCCAATTTAAAGCCACAACTCCACTTGCCATTTGGCTAAATGAAGTGGTATGACAATTGCTCTTTAGTTTTAAATAGAAACACTAAAACATAAGTTGATTTGAACTACTACAAAATTAATCTGTTGTAGTCATAGGCAGCAAAGTGTTATCTCTTATATGTCAAGCTTTTAATAACCATCCTCACCCACCCGCCCCAAAAGATTAGCTCTGTGAGAGCAGGAACCTTGTGCTTAGGTAAGAGGCTGGTGAAGAACAAGTACTCAATAGCATTGTTGGATTGATTTCTCAAATCTGTAGCTTATGTAAAAACCAGTTTAATCAGCTTCAGACCTAACTTTCCAACTGTCTTCTGAATACCTCTACCTACACGTTCCTCTCACACTTCAAGCTGAGCACACCCCAAACCCAAATACGCAATTATTCTTCACCAAAAGCTGTTTTCCCTTAGACAGGTATCACCTTCACATGATAACCAAGTCCAGATACTTCAGTCTCTTAGATATCTCCAGACACTTCCTCCTCACCATCCCTTCTGAGCTACTTTAGGTAATTGTCACGATTTAATTTTTAGAATTGCTGCTAGTCTTACTCCTTTATTTAACTTTTTTTTTCTGGGGTGTGTGTGTGTGTGTGTGTGTGTGTGTCACAGAGACAGAGAGAGACAGAAAGGGCAGATAGGGACAGACAGACAGGAAGGGAGAGATGAGAAGCATCAATTCGTGGCGGCTCTTTGTTGCAGCTCCTTAGTTGTTCATTGATTACTTTCTCATATGTGCCTTGATGGAGGGTGGGGGGACACCTTGGGCTCAAGCCAGTGACCTTTGGGCTCACATCTACGATCCCACGCTCAAGCCGGCGACCCTGCACTCAAGCCAGATAAGCCTGCACTACTAGGGGTGTTGAACCTGGGTCCTCTGCATCCCAGTCAGACGCTCTATCCACTGCGCCACTGCCTGGTCAGGCAAAAGTTTTTGAAAATGATTCCCCCCGCCCCCCCCCCCCCCCTAACAGTGGTTCTCAACCTTTTTTGGGCCACGGACCAGTTTAATGTCACAAAATATTTTCATGGACCGGCATTTAGGGTGGGACGAATAAATGTATCATGTGACTGAGACAAGCGTCAAGAGTGAGTCTTAGATGGCTATAACACAGGGAATCTGGTCATTTTTTAAAAATAAAACATTGTTCAGACTTAAATATAAATAAAACGGAAATAATGTAAGTTATTTATTCTTTCTCTGTGGACCGGTACCAAATGGCCCACGGACCGATACTGGTCCGTGGCCCGGGGCTTGGGGACCACTGCCCTAAAACACAAACCTATTCATGCCATTTTCTCCTTATAATTTCAAACGGCCTGTAGGAAAGACTTCAAACTTGTTAAGCTCCTACCAAGACTTTCATGGGTGCCTACTCCTCATCTATCTCTTCATTACCAATCTTCAGTTCTTCAAAACTACTATTCCCAGAACATCTCAGGTGCTCTCACATTTCTGGAACCTGTTTTCCTCTCTGCCTGGAAAGCACTTCTTACTCCCAGTTGTCCTTCCTCTTGGCAGATTCCTATTTATCCTTCAAAATTCAACTTCTTTTTAACCACTGACCATCCATCCTCCTCTAAGACTATTAGGGGTTCCGTTTTTCACAAACCCCCACAGACTTCCATTAATTGAACCTTTACCATGCTGCTGAGTCCTTGAAGGTAGGGAAAGAGAGAAACAGAGAGACAGACCATCATGCCAGGTCAATTATCACTCTTTGCAGTGCCCACGGGGAAATGGAGTCCCACACAGGGGACATGATTTGACAAAATTAAACTAGCAAGAGGAGAAAGGCCTGGAACTCCAAGTTTTGGGCCATTTTTTTTTTTGTAATGAACAAGTCACATTTACAGTTATTACAGACCAATCTATTGTTCTATTTAAGTCCAATGTCTGCTTTATGTCCACCGTCAGAGCTAGTAAGCATATCTTATTGTGTTGAGGTTAATTTTTCTCCCCTGGCTCTTGTGTTTTCTGAAGGAAGTGTCAACATCCCCTTTTTAACTTTGGTTGTGGCCTGAAGTTATAGGACTGCCTCCTTTCATCTGTCACCCCGACCCCTTTCGAGAAGAGGGGACTCTGAAAGTTTTCTACTTAGGATTTCCATTCCTGCTTGGTGACAGTTTGTCTCAGGAAACCAAGTCGCCTCCGGTACCGCCAGATGGCGAGTGGATTTAAGGTTGGGAGGGGCTCTTAACAGACCGGGACGGAACTCAGGACAACGCCCTTGAACTACACCTGGCGACATTCCAGGATGAGAGATTGATTCAATTCTCCCGCCTATCGTTACTAGTAGGAGAGGCTGCTGCTGTCGCTGAGGGGCCAGACGGAAGGGCTGGTTCAGCGGCCAGGCCGCTCTGTCTTCCAGGGAAGAGAGAGGTGAGGACGCAGAACTGAGAACGGCGGGCGCTGGAAGGCGGGGCGCCAGGGGCGTGACGGACACCCGCGCGCAGGTCTCGTGTTCCCCGGGGCGGCACCGGGGCGGGGCCTCCAGCCACGCCCCCTCTCTGCCCTCTGATTGGTCCCTTCGAAACAGGCGGCGGCGATCCGCGGCAAACCCTAAGGCGGAGGAGGCGGCGGCGGCGGCGGCGGCAGCTGGTCACGGTCGTGCCGGCACCGCACTGCTTGAGCCGAGATGTGTCGCCCCACCGGGTGAAGTGACCCTCCTGCGGCAGCGCTGGTGAGTATGTCCCCGTTTGCTCTCTTTTTTCCTCGCCAACGTCTACTCGTCTTCTCGGGGCCATCGCGCCCCAGTCTAAGGGCTCGAGGAAACCCCCAGCGCTCAGCCCGGTCCGAGCGGTGGGTAGGTTGGGACCCCAAGCTGCAGAAACCACGACGCTCTACGATTGGCCCACTGCGGGAGATGCGTGCTCTGATTAGTTCCTGGCGCCGTCAAGCTGACGTTAGTCCCGCCTTTACTTGCCCACTGTGGTGCGATGCAGAGAGCGACAGGTGTGCTGGGGCGGCGTGCGGCAGGTGTGAGCGTGCTAGTCTGGGGAAGAGGTATCGATCGAGCCGCCACCACTCTTGCTTTAGAATCCAAAAAGGGATCAGAGTCTGAAGCTAGCTTAGGGCCTCTGAGGGCACTCTCGTTCCCAAACGCCTAGGACATGTAGGGTCACTTGGTTCCCCCACATCACCCTCGGGAAGAACTGATGAAGTCACAGACCTTGGAAGGAGACCCAGTCACTTCCTCTACCCTCTTCCCTATTTGTTCTCTCCAGTTCATGCAAGTGCCAGATCGCTCGGATGGACAAAACAAGGGGACATAGCTCCGCGCGATGCTTTCCTACCCACACCCCTCCGTTTGCAGGGCTGCGTGGGTGGGGGGTGCTTCTACAATAGATTGCCCTGGAATGGAAGGAAAGCTTTGAGGGCATGCTTGCCTGGTTCCTAACTAATCTTTTCAAACCAAGAGATTAGATCATATGGATTTAGAGAGCTCCTGTTATGTATGGTGTAAAAGCTCATTAAATTGTTACTAAGTAAAGAGATGGTTTTTTGCAGGCCTAGTCTATGTCGGAGTTGGGGTTTTGCTCTGTTTGTGTGAAGTGGACTAGTAATACTGTCTCGAGATAAGCAGTTTGTGAACTGCTGACTGGTCGACACTTACCTGATTCGGAATTGGAATTCTTGCCAGCTCAGATTCCCTCTGGGAGGAGATTGGAATGGATTTGAACGACATAGTGGACACTCTGGTGATAATCTGTTGTAGAAATATGTTGGTTGTCTGATCAGTTCCAAAAACTCATTAAAAAGCAAAGTGCAAGCCCTGGCCGGTTGGCTCAGCGGTAGAGCGTCGGCCTAGCGTGCGGAGGACCCGGGTTCGATTCCTGGCCAGGGCACACAGGAGAAGCGCCCATTTGCTTCTCCACCCCTCCGCGGCGCTTTCCTCTCTGTCTCTCTCTTCCCCTCCCGCAGCCAAGGCTCCATTGGAGCAAAAATGGCCCGGGCGCTGGGGATGGCTCTGTGGCCTCTGCCTCAGGCGCTAGAGTGGCTCTGGTCGCAACATGGCGACGCCCAGGATGGGCAGAGCATCGCCCCCTGGTGGGCAGAGCGTCGCCCCATGGTGGGCGTGCCGGGTGGATCCCGGTCGGGCGCATGCGGGAGTCTGTCTCTCTGTCTCTCCCTGTTTCCAGCTTCAGAAATTTATTAAAAAAAAAAAAGAAAAAAAAAGCAAAGTGCAATGACTATTGGGTGTCTGCTATTTTTGAGATGACTGAATGAAAAGCACTATTTTTAGTGTAGCAGGGTTGCTAAAGCATGAGGGTTCTGAAATCAGGCTTTATTCTGTGAGTGAATGTAGGCAAGTTTTTTTTTTTAAGTCTTTTTAAACCAAAATTTCCTACTCTGTAAAAGGTTACTAATAGTTCCTACCTTACTGATGCAAAGGTTGTTGTGAGAATTAAATGAAATAACCCATATAACTAGTTTAGTATTGTGTCTGACACATAGCTATTACTGTTTCTATGCTCTTTAACTTGGATTAAATGTTTCAAGCTATCCCCAAAGGGCTGAGAGGAGCAGAGGTGAAGGCAGTGCCAAAGATAGTGATAGTATCATTCACTGATTAACACATGCAAGGTGCTTAAAATAGTATTTGGCATGTAGTAAACACTCTTATTTATCAAATATGTTGTCACCTAGACTGTGCCAGGTACTGTGTTCTATGTGCTTTACTTATATTATTGTTAAACCTCTTAATCGTGCACTGTGGTTGGTGTTATCTCTATGTTATAGATGAGGGAGGAGACTGAAGCTCGGAGAAAGGAAATAACTTAGTAGGGTCCATCAGAATTCAGTCCAAACTGTCTCACTTCAATGTCCAGCTCCTTTTTTGTATCACACTGCCCTTGCATTTATAGTTCAAGCATTAAGCAACTGCTCTATACAGATTTGTTTGTAGGTGTCGGGTTTATTTCTGCTATATGAGTTTATTTTAATGCCTTGTTAATTCAAAAGTAATAGCGTGCTTGACCAGATGGTGGTGCAGTGGATAGAACATCGGACTGGGATGCGGAGGACCCAGGTTCAAAACCCTAAGGTTGCCAACTGGAGAGCTGGCTCATCTGGTTTGAGCAAGGCTCATCAGCTTGAGCCCAAGGTCACTGGCTTGAGCAAGGGGTCACTCAGTCTTCTGAAGTCCCCCCCCCCCAATCAAGGCACATATGAGAAAGCAATCAATGAACAACTAAGGTGCTGCAACGAAGAATTGATGCTTCTCATCTCTCTCCCTTCCTGTCTGCCTTTCCCTATCTCTGTCTCTCTTGGTCTCTGTCACACAGAACCCCCCCCCCCCAAACTAATAACATGACAGTAAATCAAAGTGTGTGATAAGAGAATAATGTTAACAATATATACATGCTATTACTAAAAAAATAAATGAGTCCAATGATGTTTGGAGAATTGGTCAGTTCAGAAATGTTTTTTAATTTATAATTTTGCAAAAACATTTAGTTTTCACTTATTCACTATATCTTTTTTTACTAAATGTCACTTCTAGTATTTTTTTTCTGTAAAATTTAATTTAAGTTTGGAGGTAGGAGAAAGAAGTTCAGTTAATTCAGTAATATTTTTTCAAGCCAACTGAGGAAAGTAAGGGATTAAGGTTACTATATATTAAGATATTTTACTTTCTTCCAGTAACATGTCTTTGTATGTATGTATGTTTACTTCCTGTTGTTGCTTTCTGTACTTTGATATCCAATATACCTCTGTATATCTAATGAACCATATGATGTACATAGGAGTTGAGAAAATAGGAAACTTGAGTCTGTCAGTTGTCTCACTTGAGTTTCCCTGTTTTTAACTGAAATTTAACTGCCATGAATAAATGCTTCAGAAGTGTTGTATACAAGATAAAGGCAATAGTTATCATTGTATTTCTTTACTGTTTCTCCTAAACACTCAAAAAGTTTTCTTATATTGTTACATTGTTACAAGATAGGTTGTTTTAACAGAAAGTTACCATGTATTTCCTAAATGAATTACTAATTTCCAAAGAACTAGAATGTAATAAAATGTAGTAGATATGCTCAATGTAATTTAATCTTTGATGCTGAATCTATCATGGGAATTTACAGTATAATGACCATTAATTATATATGCTGGATATTTGCTGAAGGGCTAGCCTACTAATAGCAACTTCTGCTTACTATCACACAACATGAACTTTTCTGTAAATAACATTAGCTGTGGTGAAGGGCTCACTTTATATAGTTTTAAACATAATGACCTTTGTTTTCCCTTGAATGATTTGTTATATTTTTGATTACCAAAATAAAATTGGCTGTTGAAAAAACTGTTCAACTATGTTGAAAAGGTTTTTTTTAAACACACACATGATTTAGCAAACATTGTGATCTCAGTAATTATATATACTTTTGGTTGCATAAGATATAATAGACATCTTTTCAGATTAGTAGATTCTACTCTGGCATATATTCTTTCAAGTGACTAACTCCCCTGTATGTATGTCTGTAAAGCCAGGAGCGGTGGCCATCATCATAGCTGCCCGGCCGATGCAGGTTCGCATTGGATTCGGACAGTCAGTAAAGAAACAACAGAGCCAAAAACTGGTGGGCCATCATCTTTAATCCTAGTTTGCACCCAGCGGGCAAGTAAAAACACACACTGGGCTCCAAAACCCACTCATTCAGCGCTCACAAAGCTACTGACTTATCCGAGTTTCCTAGAATCAAAGGTTTCTAGCTCACCAGTCTCATTCTCTTTTGTTCCCCATCTCCTTCTCTCTGCACAAACTCTAGCTTCTCCTTTAGCACTCCGCCGTCTTGACTGCCTCTTTCCTGGCCTCCTCCATGTGGCCTTTCTCTGCTCTCCTCTCTGCTCTCTCCTCTAATGTTAATCTTAGGAACCGAGAGAGCAAGCTCCCTGTCTGCCCCACTTTATAGTGTAGATTCATAACCTTTAATCCAATATACAAAATAAGGATGTCTCTAATACAAAGTCACTTTTCTGAGGCATGATGGGATTGCACCACCCCACATCATAAAGGGTGGGAAAAGCTTAGTCCTAAAACCAAGCCCCAGGCTACAAGGATCCTGCCTGCCCACAGCCCACCCCCAACACACATTAATATCACCTGGGTGATGGGCTTCCATGTGGACAGTGCCATCTTTAACAAAGTGAGCATAATATATTTTATTTGCCCAACAATGTTCCATAAGTTATTTGAGCAATTTCCTGCTAATGCACACTTAATGTTTTTACATTATATTAATGTCTCTAATGTATGTTTTCCATAGACTCTTTTTTTTTTAAGAGAGAAGTGTGTGTGGGGGGAGACAGAGATAGGAAATTGATCTGTTCTGTATGTGGCCTGATCAGGAATTGAACCAACAACCTCTGAGCTTTGGGTTGATGCTATACCTAACAAAGTTATCCAGTCAGGGTTTAACATAGATAGAGCCTTTTGGTCTGTCATATATAAAGTCATACTGATTTTAAGTTCTTTTTTTTTTCTTCTTTTTTATACAGAGAGAGGGATAGATAGGGATAGACAGGAACAGAGAGAGATGAGAAGCATCAATCATCAGTTTTTCGTTGCGACACCTTAGTTGTTCATTGACTGCTTTCTCATATGTGCCTTGACCTTGGGCCTTCAGCAGACCGAGTAGCTCCTTGCTTGAGCCAGCGACCTTGGGTCCAAGCTGGTGAGCTTCGCTCAAACCAGATGAGCCCGCGCTCAAGCTGGCGACCTCAGGGTCTCTAACCAGGGTCCTCCACATCCCAGTCCAACTCTCTATCCACTCTGCCACTGCCTTGTCAGGTGGAAACTGCCTTTCTCAAAAATGGATACACCACAAATTTATTTCATTATTGTTTCATACTCCTTTTAATAGAAATGCAACATTTAATTATATTTAGGAGTAATTCCAGCACTAATTTTAGCACTGATTTCTAAATAGACGTAGAAGAAATGAAGTCTGTTATTGCCCTCCTCCCCAGGACCTTATTTTTAGAAGTATAGAGTATAGTAAAATGGAAGCATATGGTGCTGTATGACCTAAATGGAGGAGGGGGTTCAAGGATGCTTTTTGAACTTTAATTGACTCTGAAGGATAGGTAGGAGTGAGTCTAGAAGAAGAGGAAGGAGAGCGTGTTCCATGTAGGTGGGTCAGCTTGTACAAAGATCCAGAAATGGGAGAGCATGGTGCTCAAAGGGTCTAAAAGAAATTCAGTATAGCTGGAAGGTAAGAATCAAGAGATGAGACTAGGAGGGATTTCTGGAAGGCTTTCTTTAGCTGTGTTGAGGAGTTGGGCCTTTCTCCTAAAGCAGTTTGAAGCAGGAGGGTATTAACTGGTCCTCAGGTGGAAGTTTGTGAAGATCCCTCTGGCTGCAGTACATGAAGAAAGGTTGTCTGGTTGGAGACTGTTTCAGTAAACTTGGAGAAGAATGATGGTAGCTTGAACTAGAGGAGTGGCTGCAGGTATTGGAGAGAAAATTTAGAGGTAGAAACAAGACATGGCCATTGATTGTTTTGGCTGAGATACAGTAGGGACCTGGGGAGGAGGAGGTAGAGGTGTGTACGAGGAAGGAATCAAGGGTGACCTCGAAACTTGCTGAATCTTGGTGTCATTTCCTGAGATACTAAATATGGAAACCTTTGTAAATATTTAAATGAGTGAATGAATGTATAAATGGTCTTAAGTGTACAAAGACAGGGCTTTTTTTTTTTTTTATAATTTTATTTTTTTAATGGGGTGACATCAATAAATCAGGATACATATATTCAAAGATAACAAGTCCAGGTTATCTTGTCGTTCAATTATGTTGCATACCCACCACCCAAAGTCAGATTGTCCTCTGTCACCTTCTATCTTGTTTTCTTTGTGCCCCTCCCCACCCCCTATCCCTCTCCCATTCCCCCCTCCCCCCCCGTAACCACCACACTCTTGTCAATGTCTCTTAGTTTCAGTATTATGTCCCACCTACGTATGGAATAATACAGTTCCTGTTTTTTTCTGATTTACTTATTTCGCTTCGTATCATGTTATCAAGATCCCACCATTTTGCTGTAAATGTTCCGATGTCATCATTTCTTATGGCTGAGTAGTATTCCATAGTGTATATGTGCCACATCTTCTTTATCCAGTCATCTATTGATGGGCTTTTTGGTTGTTTCCATGTCCTGGCCACTGTGAACAATGCTGCAATAAACATGGGGCTGCATGTGTCTTTATGTATCAATGTTTCTGAGTTTTGGGGATATATACCCAGTAGAGGGATTGCTGGGTCATAAGGTAGTTCTATTTTCAGTTTTTTGAGGAACCACCATACTTTCTTCCATAATGGTTGTATTACTTTACATTCCCACCAACAGTGTATGAGGGTTCCTTTTTCTCCACAGCCTCTCCAACATTTGCTATTACCTGACTTGCTAATAACAGCTAATCAAACAGGTGTGAGGTGGTATCTCATTGCCGTTTTGATTTGCATTTCTCTAATAGCTAAAGAAGATGAGCATCTTTTCATATATCTGTTGGCCATTTGTATTTCTTCCTGGGAGAAGTGTCTATTCATATCCTCTTCCCATTTTTTTATTGGATTGTTTGTTTGTTTGTTGTTGAGTTTTATGAGTTCTTTGTATATTTTGGATATTAGGCCCTTATCTGAGCTGTTGTTTGAAAATATCATTTCCCATTTAGTTGGCTTTCTGTTTATTTTGTTATCAGTTTCTCTTGCTGAGCAAAAACTTCTTAGTCTGATGTAGTCCCATTCATTAATTTTTGCCTTCACTTCTCTTGCCATTGGAGTCAAATTCATAAAATGCTCTTTAAAACCCAGGTCCATGAGTTGAGTACCTATGTCTTCTTCTATGTACTTAATTGTTTCAGGTCTTATGTTTAGATCTTTGATCCATTTTGAGTTAATTTTTGTACAGGGAGAGAGACTGTAGTCCAGTTTCATTCTTTTGCATGTGGCTTTCCAGTTTTCCCAGCACCATTTATTGAAGAGGCTTTCTTTTCTCCATTGTGTGTTGTTGGCCCCTTTATCAAAAATTATTTGACTATATATATGTGGTTTTATTTCTGGACTTTCTATTCTGTTCCATTGGTCTGAGTGTCTATTTTTCTGCCAATACCATGCTGTTTTGATTGTCGTGGCCCTATAATAGAGTTTGAAGTCAGGTATTGTTATGCCCCCAGCTTCATTCTTTTTCTTTAGGATTGCTTTGGCTATTTGGGGTTTTTTATAGTTCCATATAAATCTGATGATTTTTTGCTCTATTTCTTTAAAAAACGTCATTGGAAGTTTGATGGGAATTGCATTAAATTTGTATATTGCTTTGGGTAATATAGCCATCTTGATTATATTTATTCTTCCTAGCCAAGAACAAGGTATATTCTTCCATCTCATTATATCTTTTTCGATTTCCCTTAACAATGGTTTATAGTTTTCATTATATAAGTCCTTTACATTCTTTGTTATGTTTATTCCTAAGTATTTTATTTTTTTTGTTGCAATCGTGAAGGGGATTATTCTTTTGAGTTCCTTCTCAGTTGTTTCATTGTTGGCATATAGAAAGGCTATTGACTTCTGTATGTTAATTTTGTATCCTGCGACCTTACTGTATTGGCTTATTGTTTCTAGTAGTCTTTTTGTGGATTCTTTGGGGTTTTCGATGTATAGGATCATATCATCTGCAAAAAGTGATACCTTTACTTCTTCTTTTCCGATATGGATGCCTTTTATTTCTTTGTCTTGTCTGATTGCTCTGGCTAGAACCTCTAGTCCCACATTAAATAAGAGTGGAGAGAGTGGACAACCCAAGACAGGGCTTTTGATGGTGATGATGGTCGTGATAATAGCAAACACATAAACTTACTTACAATGGGTTTTGCCTATAAATTTTGCATCTTTAAAAAATTTTTTTTTTAAATTTTTATTTTAAATTTATTGTGTTGACATGGTTTTAAGTGTCCCACTCAATATAATACCGTCTACTGCATCTTTTTATTGTTTAAGTATAAAATTGGTGCCCTTTTCCTGATTATTTCAATATGTTGGACTCACTGATACATATTGCTTTCTCTAGGTTAAGTCGTGTCTTGACCTCTGGGCAAATCTTACTTTTTTACTTCACGAGTATATAAATTTCCTTTTACGACTAGCACATCTAACCACAAACATGGCAGTTTAAAACAACACATATTTCTTATCTTACATTTGGGAAAACAAAAATGGGAAATGAGCTAACAAAGAGATGCTGGTCAGGCTGTGTCGCTTGTGGAGGCTCCGGCAGTGAGTCTGCTTCTTTCCGTTCTCCAGTTTCTAGAGGGCAGCTGCGTTCCCGGGCCTCCTCCCTCTTCAGACGCTGCCGTGTAACCACTCAGACCTGCCCTGCCTCTGCCTCCCGCTTCCTGCTTCTGTTCTCACATCGCCGTCCCTGACCCGGACCTTCCTGTGTCCCTACTACACCCACTCTTGTGCTTCCATTGGGCCCACCAGGATCAGCTCCCATTCTACGGTCCTTGACTCAATCTGCAAGGCCCGTTTGTGCATGGAGGTAGTATATTCACAGGTTCTGGGGATTAGGACACAGACGTCTTTGGGGTCCCTTATTCTATCTGCCACAAATGGTGTTAAACTGTAATGAAAATGGCCCGTTCACTGGGGCAGTCATGTGAATTCCCGAGTAGCGCATGGTCCCCAGAATCCTTGCCTCTGGGCACAGCTACTCTGTCCTGTTCACGTAGACCCTCTCACTACACCCCAGCCTTAGTAATCTTTTTCTCAGGGATTCCCCTGGTATGTCAGGCAGCTCACTTAAACTGCTGGTATTTTGACCTGCAAGCACACTACCTACTTCCCCTTGGACATACTGGGTGAGAGGCAAAAGAATTCATCAATTGAATTACAATAATAATAATAATAATAATACTAAAAAAGGTCTCCCTTCAGACCCTTGTCTACCATATGGCTGTTCCAGGCTTTGCTGTCACCTTTCTTTATAGCAGAACCACTGTGGAAAAGGAAGATAACCCAGTTTTCCTAGAGATTTTCACATTTCTCCTACCAAAAGTGTTTCCTAAACTTTAGGCTTGAATACTTCTATCAACACTATTTCCAGCAGTAATCCAAAAATTATAGTAAATTTGGCCAAGCAATATGCAGAACTAGCTCAAAGTAGTATAAAATATAAAACATTGTAAAGATAAGTTATTGGGAGGAATGCTGTGTGTCTTCAAAAGCTAAAGAGCTAATTAATTCAGGCCGATCCGGAAGGGCTTCTGGGAAGAAGTACATTAAAAATGTTATAATCCTGGATCAGCTGAGAAAATGAGGAATCTCTTCAGCTATCCTTCTGTTTCCTTTGCTGATTCTTTCTCTCATGTCTAAATTTTGGATTTTCACAGAACTTGTTCTTAGCCCCTGACTGCTTTCTTCATTTCTTTCTCAGGTGATCTCATTCTTTCCAGTGGCTTTAAAACCCCCCAGTATTTGCTGACAGTTTCTATCTCCGCCTGAATGTTCTCTTTAGTTCTAGATTAGTATTTCCAACTGCCAAGCTGACAGTGCCACTTGGATGTCTTTAGCGACTTCTCCAATTGAACATGACCAGAACAGCACTTTTGACCTCCCAATGCTGTGTTCCCTGCTTCAGTCTGTTCATATTCCCATTGTCCTCATCTCAGTAAATGCTGCCACGGTCTATTTGCTCAGTTGCTTAAGCTGGAAACCTTGGAGTCATTCTTACACGTCACTCTGCCCTTACGCCTGTCTGCTTCACCCCTCCATCTCTAACCTGTACCAGGTCTCTCTTCTCACTCCCGAATAGATTTCAGGCCCACTCCTCCTCTCCGGTGGAGACACTGTTGGCATTCTGGCTCAGTCAGCATCTCTTGTCACTGAGCTACTGCAGTGAATTCCTAACTCTTGCCCTTCCAGGCTTCTGCCCATCTCATTCCTAGATGCTCTGTTTCTTTTGTTCTGTTTGTACCTGCTCTTTCTCCTTCTCTCATTGCCTCCCCTTCTTCTTTCCCCACATCCCCACGCGCCCCTCCTTTGCCTTCCTGTCCCTCTTTTCTCTCTTACACCCATCACTATTTCACTCTCAGGTTTCTCTCTCCCCCTCAGAGAGCTCTTTTATACCGAGTCAGATTGTTTCTCCTTTGTTTAAAACTCTTCATGGCTTTCTGTCATACTTAAAATATATAGTGATCTACTTTCCTCAGCATGGTGTTGTGTGATGGGGTTACTGCTTAAGTTTTCACCCCTGTCCTAAACCACACATTCTCCATGCTTCAGCCATACTGGCTCCTTTTAGTTCTAGGAATGCAGCAAACTCCTCCTCTGTCCAGTCCTTGCAAAACAAACAAAAAAAGCTCTATACATAAAACTCCCTTTTCATCTCTCGGACTAATTCCTACCGTTCTTCAATTCGTGATTCTCCTCCAGCAAAACCATTTCTAACCACTCAATCTAAGTCTAAAGTAGGCCCCTGATGCTTCTGTTTCTGTTCTTTACTTCCAAGCAGTGATCATGATTTAAGATTGCATATTCATTTGTGTATTCACTATATACACAAGTGAATTATTAGCTCTGTAAGAGCAGTTACATGTCTGGTGTGTACATCACTGTGTGTCTTTTTTTTTCTTTTTATTTATTTTTTTTGTATTTTTCTGAAGTTGGAAACGGAGGCAGTCAGGCAGATTCCCGCACGCGCCCGACCGGGATCTACCCGCATGCCCACCAGGGGGCGATGCTCTGCCTATCTTGGGGCGTCGCTCGGCTGCAATCAGAGCCATTCTAGTGCCTGAGGCAGAGGCCACCAAGCCATCCTCAGCGCCCGGGCCAACTTTGCTCCAGTGGAG
Organism: Saccopteryx bilineata; assembly: GCF_036850765.1. Lineage (NCBI taxonomy): Eukaryota > Metazoa > Chordata > Mammalia > Chiroptera > Emballonuridae > Saccopteryx > Saccopteryx bilineata. The sequence goes on from NC_089490.1 coordinate 102,342,957, forward strand.
CTTTGGCTGTGGGAGGGGAAGAGAGAGACAGAGGAAGGAGAGGGGGAGGGGTAAAGAAGCAGATGGGCACTTCTCCTGTGTGCCCTGGCCGGGAATTGAACCTGGGACTCCCACACGCCAGGCCGATGCTCTACCACTGAGCCAACCGGCCAGGGCCTCTTTCTTGTGTACTAAGTTCAGTAAAGAGTGTGAGTAAATGCTTGTTGAATGAATGAATGAGTGTACCCCACATGAAAAAGCATGCATTTTGAACAGTGATAGAGCCACAGAAATGAGCAAACCTGACAGGGAGGGGAGAAGTGAGACAGGCTGAATGGAATAGAGCACCCATCAGATAAATTACTGAAGACATTTTTTTTTTTTTCTAGTAAGAGAGAGAGAGACAGACAGGCAGACACAGACAGGCAGAAAGGGAGAGATGAGAAGCATTAATTATTCCTTGCTGCACCTTAGTTTTTCATTGATTGCTTTCTAATATGTGCCTTGACTGGGGGGCTATAGCAGAGTGAGTGACCCCTTGCTGAAGCCAATGACCTTGGACTCAAACCAGTGACCTTTGGGCTCAAGCCATGACCATGGGGTCATGTCTATGATCCCACGCTCAAGCTGGCGACTTTGGGGTTTCAAACCTGGGTCCTCAGCATCTCGGGCTGATGCTCTATCCATTGCACCGCTGTCTTGTCAAGCACTAAAGACTTTTATTCTAGCGAGAGAATTATATGTCACAAATTCTTATCTCAGTATCCTCCCAAATATGATGTGAATGTTTTAAAACTCTTAATTTTATTTGTACCCATACTTGTTTTATGTTAGTAAAAGAAGCTTTACAAATTACATGTTATGATTTCTGAGCATTATTTTATTATCTTTTTAGTTTGATAAATTATAATAAGTGAACTATACTTATGTCTTACCATAGTATACAGTGTGTCTGTAAAGTCATGGTGCACTTTTGACTGGTCACAGGAAAGCAACAAAAGGCGATAGAAATGTGAAATCTGCACCAAATAAAAGGAAAACCCTCCCAGTTTCTGTAGGATGATGTGGCAGCATGTGCGCATGCACAGATGATGATGTAACGCCGTGTATACAGCGGAGCAGCCCACGGTCATGCCAGTCGAGATGTGGACGGTACAGAGGAAAGTTCAGTGTGTTCTGTGGCTTGCTAAATTCAAATCCGTGACCAAAGTGCAACGTGAATATCTATCGGCGTGTTTATAACGAAGCACCACCACATAGGAATAACATTACTCGGTGGGATAAGCAGTTGAAGGAAACCGGCAGTTTGGTGGAGAAACCCCGTTCTGGTAGGCCATCAGTCAGTGACGAGTCTGTAGAGGCTATATGGGATAGCTACCTAAGGAGCCCTAAAAAATCTGTGCGTGAGCCTACATCGAACTGCACTGAATAGGTATGAAACTGGGAGAGTTTTCCTTTTATTTGGTGCAGATTTCACATTTCTATCATCTTTTGTTGCTTTCCTGTGACCGGTCAAAAGTGCACCATGACTTTGCGGACACACAGTAGTATAGAACTATACTTACGTCTCACCATAAAATAACAACTCATTTGTTAAGTGCTAGCGATATGTCAGGTACTTTATTTGTATCATCTCATTTAATCATTTCAACAGCCATACAAGGGAGGAGGTGGTATCCCATTTTACAGATGAGAACAATGAGGCTTGGAGACGTTAACTATTCCAAGGTCATATAGTTAATATTTGCTTAAGCTGGAATTCACACCAGATGGTTTTGCTGCTTTCTACTACCACACTGGTGTCTCTATGGTGAGTTATTTTGGTACACATAAAAATATATGAAATATGTTTGGTATGTATATAGCATTTCTATTTTCTTTATTAGACAGTTAGGAAATATTTAACTGAAAATGTTAAAGCTGAGAAAGTTTTTTTCTGAACAAATCAGGGAAAGCATTAAAAAATTATAAAGGTTTTTGACATTCAGAAAGGCATAAAATAACATCTGTGTTACCACTTATCTTGAAATAAAGTCTCATCACCACTGTTGAAGGGCCTCTGCGCGTTCCTCCCGCCCCTCAGGGGAACACTGCTCAGCACTGGCCTTCATCATCCCCAGGCAGCTCACGGTCTTGGCAGTCTGGTGGCCAAGTGCTGAATGTTTATGTGTTGCAGTGGTGTTGTTACTATTTTTCTTAAGAAACTTACCATTGTCTGCTTTTTATCTTTTTTTTTTTTTTTGCCATTCTTTTCTAAATTGTCTCCAGATTTGTACCAGAACTGAGTCATGGCACCTTGTGCTTGCTGCACCGTATCTGATCATGTGGGTGAGGAGCGAAAATGGACTCAGTTTCAGAGCCTACAGCTGTGGGACAAAGGCTGAGTGCACAGGCTGGCATTTCTTCCATCATGATCTGAAATCAGCCTACCACAAAGAACCCTTAGGACCTCGTGAAACTTTTAAATTAAGACGGGTGGGTTAGACCCAAATCCAGTATGAGTTTCAGGTAGATGAGCACTTTCTGTGTTTCCAACATTAGCCACAGGTTTAAAATTCAAGTGCAGTTGTCCTCACTTAACGCTGTCTGCGGAAGCTGCTTGTCTTGTGAAAGATTCCGAGGGGTCAGAGTGTAGTTTGACTTGGTCTCATGAGAGGTCCCCCCCCCCCAAAGCTAAGGGAAAGGACTTCCTCAAGTTGGCAAAGACTAGAAGGAATTTCTCCAAAAAGACAGACAAAAAACAGAAACAAAATAAAGCCAATAAATTGCTAATTAATATGTAGCTTCAAAAATGAAGTGTTGCTGATTGGTTTATGGGAAAAACTAGAGACCAAGACTTTCAGGGAAGCTAGGGAAGAAGAAAATAGGTAATAAAATGAGAGGTGCTATCAAGAATTAGGATTGTGATGCAGGTTGAGGACTGAGGCTAACTATAGTAAATATGTTACACGTGTGATTAAATGCCAGAGACACAAAAATAGTTTATAAAGAGAATAGTGAATGACTAGAAGATATAAATTACTGGCTCTCAGTATCTGGGACGCAGTGAGTGCCCATGAATTATTTGATGATTCACTGGCACTTTTATAAATTTCATCAGTTTATAAAAGTTTTCTTATAGAAGCTTATATTTGTGTACATAATAGTTTTTATACATGAAGGTATGTTATAAGGTATTTACCTGAGTACTTATCTGAGTTGTTTTATTAAGGAATTTTTTTTCAAAGTTAATTCAGATGTTTTTCTTTTTGTCATCATAAAAGTAGTTTTTCCATCACACAAGAAGTGTGATTCAAGAAACTGCTGAAATTCAAGTGACTGAACGTCGTGCACCAAATTTTCATTTCTTTCATAAAACTAATTTTGTTGAATTTTCCATAAAAAATGCAGCTACTAAACATTCTTGTGATAGCTTCTTTGTGAAAGTGTCACTGTTCTTGATTTGCACACACGCTTATAATTTAGGCCTTCTTTTGTTTGGGGTTGGCAGTTCCTACTGTTAAAGCTCTTGCCTGATTGTGTGGAACTCCTGATTCTAATGGGAGCAGCTTTTTTGCTGCATTTTATGAAACTGGTCTCGGAAGCTTCTTACTGTGGATCTTTGTTGGGGACAAAGGATTATTTATGCTAAAGGAAAATATATTCCCCACTGCTTTAGTTCGTGGGAAGCATAACATGCCTATTAGTAATGCTCAGTTGTACTTTGCCCTTTTGCTATGGTTGAGAGAAGAAAAATGACATCCAAAAGGACATTCTGCTGTCTTTTGCCTTCTCGCCAAGAAAATATGATGTAATATCAGACTTTTCAGTTAGGTTTAGCGCAAGTTCAACTTCAGTACCGAAGGAATGTTCCTGGAAGGAAGGTGCTGTGTGTTGTTGGCATTGGGCGTGAGGTATGTCTGGTGTAACTTAGAGGAGCAAGTAATTTTTCCTTGGAAATTGATAGCATTTTAGCCTTATAAACTATTTTACATTTTTTCTTAGATTCTTTTAATGGTGAATGACAGTAAAAAATAACTAGTATATTATGTTGCTGTAAGCAATTAAAAATCCTAGGTTTTAGCAGTCTACTTATTCTAAGTCTTTTTAAATTCTTCCCTCTGAAATACATTATAAAGAATTGTACTAATTTAAATTTAACTTAAAGTTGTGGGGTTTTTTCTTATAGATTTCAAGAAGAGTACTTTGGAGCTAACTTACACTGTTCCTTTGTTTTTGTCTTTAGCAGCTCGTGGAGAAAATGACTTATGAAAAGATATTATAAAAAGGCATTGAGTATTGTCACACAGTTAAAATTGATGTTTATGTCTATTACTGCACCATCTGACAGAAGGAGCTCATGGTTAAGCTTGGAAATTTATTATAGAAAGTCCAGATGACCTTTTATGATGTCCATGTAAAGATCAGATGAGAGATACTTGATTTTTAGTATCAGTTGTTGATATATATCCACATTATCTTTACAGGGTGAAATTCCGGGAGACTTATATGGCTAAGTTTTATTGTTAATTTTATTTTACTAGCCAGATGCTTCAAGAATAACTTTTGAGTCCAGATATTTCAAGAATTGGTTTGCTTGTAGTCATATAGTGAGAGCTTCCACCACATAGCATTTTCTTTTTTGGTAGATTAATGCCTTAAAAAACAAGAAGGAAGAGAGCGCATACTAGGACTCTTGAGCTGCGTCGCCCTTGTTCCGTCTGTTACATCATCATCCTAGGGGGCAGAGAAGAGGATCGCTTTGATAGTAGTACCAGAAACCAGACATTAAAACGTGTTTCAGGTTTTCCTGTTTCAGATGAAGAGTCTTTTATGAAGACACTAGGAGTCATTATCAAATTCTCTTATAGTCAAATGATTCCGATTAGAAAAGAAAAGTTGGCCCTGGCCTGTTGGCTCAGTGGTAGAGCGTCGGCCTGGCGTGCGGGAGTCCTGGGTTCGATTCCCGGCCAGGGCACACAGGAGAGGCACCCATCTGCTTCTCCACCCCTCCCCCTCTCCTTCCTCTCTGTCTCTCTCTTCCCCTCCCGCAGCCGAGGCTCCATTGGAGCAAGGTTTGCCCGGGCACTGAGGATGGCTCTGTGGCTTCTGCCTCAGGCGCTAGAATGGCTCTGGTTGCAACAAAGCGACCCCCCAGATGGGCAGAGCATCGCCCCCTGGTGGGCGTGCGGGGTGGATCCCGGTCGGGCGCATGCGGAAGTCTGTCTGACTGCCTACCTGTTTCCAACTTAAGAAAAATACAAAAAAAGAAAAAAAGTTTTAGGTTTTCATTCAACTAGAGTCAAGCCGTTTCCTTATAATTTGAGGATTTGGGGAGTAGAAAAGCTGTCATCCCCAGCCTGTTAATGTTTTGTTCTGTTTTCAGAAAAGCAGTTTCACAATATTGGTGACCATGCAGCCTGCAATTCAAGTAAGTGTTTTTCTTGGAAAAAATGTTTTTATGAGATTATAATAAAATTATAATAATTAGTAAAATACAAAAATTATCAAAGTGTTTTTATTGCACTAGTTTGTTTTTTTTTTAAGCATCAACTTTTAATAACAGGAATACTGTGCTTTGACTTTATTTCTGGAAGAATTTTAATTCTAGGCTTATAGTGAATTTTCAAAAGAATCAAAAATACCTTAGGATTGGTGGGTCCATCTTATTTATTCTGCTCTGAAAAAAGAATTGGAATATTTTGTAGTTTTGTTTGCATTAAATTTAAATACATATTTGTAGTTAAAAAGCTTTCAGTGAAAACAGATATACAGGTTTTAATTTAAATAATTATACGTGTGCCTTATAATGCTTGTAAATAATAATTATTAAAATTTAAGGAGTGAGTTTTCTTTTGTTTGTTTGTTTGTTTTTTGTTCTGTGGTGAGGGAGCAAGATGATAATGAGACAAACCAGAATGATCTTCCATTTGAGTGATTTCCAGAGTTGGTACAGTATTTGCTATATTATTCTGATATCCTTTTAAGTTTTCTTTCTTTTGCTATATATATATATATATATATATATATATATATATATATATATATATATATATATATATAAATAGAACATACTTGACTATTCACTTAAAGACAAAAGTAGCATTGAAGGTCTACCTAAAAAGGTGCAAGCAGCTGATAATAAAATTTGCTTGGCAAGCAAGAACTTTAAAGTCAATCAGATTTCATTTCTGATCCTAGATCTGCAGCTCTGATTGTGAGGTTCTGGAAAGTTACTTTACTTTCCTGTCTGCTTCCATACCTAGAGTGAGGGTAATGCACTTATTCTGTAGGGCAGTTGTGAGGAATCAGTGACATACATGCACCAAGAGCCTACTAGACTGTGTATGGCATAGTAAGCACTTCAGAAGTTTGGTTGTATCATTTGTACAACAAAATGGTTAAGATGTAAAACTGAAGATTATACCTGTGTCATGCAAATCTTTCTTTTTACTTTTTTTTTGTTTAATCAAGAAAGGAGGCTTATCAAGCTAATAGTGGGTGATAGCCTAGAGACAGAATTGATCAAATGGTTCAGAACAATTCTGATGTGATCCTGCTTGTGCTACCTGCTAGGCTGTGCAGCTGTATTCTCTGCTCTACCAATAAAGACTTCTGTTACTCTGTTTTCCTTATGGGACTTGGAAGTCCATGGCAGCCTCCCAGGTGTCTTATTCTTCCCTCTTGGGTCTTCTCAAATCATATTGAGTATGATCAGAACTTCATTATTACTGAAAACTGTTTATTATGTGATTATTCTTTGTGTTCTCTTTTTATCCAAGTCTCAGAATTGTTATCAGGTTCATGCTGATGATATATTTTTTGATTCCTTATAGTGTGCTTTTTATCATTGCCATGTGCACCATGTTTTTTCTCATTTCTACATTAACAGCCATGAATATCTTCTTAACTTGGTGAATATTTTCACAGTTTTGTCTGTAGTTCTATGAAACCTTCTCTAATCTGGATTCCACAGATCCATCTCTATTGATTCTTCTGTGAGAACATCCTTGACATTTCTCATGGAAGTTTTTACTTCTCTATCTGATAGATGTGAGAACTTCCAGGATTTTTACCTCTTTCTCTCCTAACTAGATTGGACAGTTACATAGTTCTTCATAAGTGCCTTACAGAAAGAAGACATCCAGAAAATAGCTATTATCAACTGGTTTCTTATAATTTACTATATTAAGATTTTACTTGCCTTTTTTGTCTTTCATTCTGACCAGTATATAAACATATAGTCTAAAAGTAGTTCCTGATCTCCTTTGGGTCGTAGTCTTCTTTTGAGAATCTGAGGAAAGCTATGAACTCTCTCTGAGATAAAGGGCTATCTATACATAGGCAGAAAGTTTTGCCTAAATATAACCAGTTTATATACCTACTCAGGTTCATCTATAGACTGCCCATGGATTAGGAATCCCTGCAATATGACAGCTTTTTGCATGTTTGAGAACAACCTTTGTATATGAAGGTGTTTTTTTTTATTAATACCTAGCTTTTAACAATATATTACTAACTAGCTCAGGTTATTATAGTCTTCTGCTTGCAATAATAGGAAAATTGAAATACTCGTATTCCTAATATGGGAAGAAATTAGAATGACCTTTGTTAATGTTAGCGACTTCATTTTCACAAATAACTTTTCAAAACCACCCTCATAACTAATGCACATCTTGCCTTGACAAACATTTGCATCTGTTCTATTTTCAGCTCAGCCAAATTGTTAAAGGACAAATAACATATTCCACTGACTGTAAAATACTATTAATTGTAAGATGCCCCTTGATTTTGATATTAGTCATTTGCTGATATCTGTTCCTTAATTATACCCACAAATATTTTTTACGGAATACCATGTGCTAGGTCTTATACTGAGTTCCGGGATTACAAACAGAAATAAGACATGCTTCTGAAGGGTAAATTTAAATAGTAAATCTTTGCTGTACTGCCTTTAAAATAATTTTAAGAGGCCCTGGCCGGTTGGCTCAGCGGTAGAGCGTCGGCCTGGCGTGTGGGGGACCTGGGTTCGATTCCCGGCCAGGGCACATAGGAGAAGCGCCCATTTGCTTCTCCACCCCCCCCCCCTTCCTCTCTGTCTCTCTCTTCCCCTCCCGCAGCCAAGGCTCCATAGGAGCAAAGATGGCCCGGGCGCTGGGGATGGCTCCTTGGCCTCTGCCCCAGGCGCTAGAGTGGCTCTGGTCGCGGCAGAGCAACGCCCCGGAGGGGCAGAGCATCGCCCCCTGGTGGGCAGAGCTTCGCCCCTGGTGGGCGTGCCGGGTGGATCCCAGTCGGGCGCATGCGGGAGTCTTGTCTGACTGTCTCTCCCCGTTTCCAGCTTCAGAAAAATACAAAAAAAAAAATTTTTTTTTAAGAGAATTCAGGTAAATAAATAACATCTTGTCTTTTTCCTAAAACTTGATAGGCTCCTCAGATATTTACGAGTTCATTCTCCAACCCCTACCCTCAATTCCTAAATAATTTCCCTCAAATGACTTACGTTTCTTATTCTTTGGGTATTTTTTTTATTTTTATTATTGAGTTTTGCTACTCCTGCTTGCCTCTTGTGGTATATATCTACGTTCTTTTTTTACCCTTGGGATTTTTTTTTTTTTCCCTAAAGGATGTTTGCTTCTTATTATGAGAGATTAGAAATAGTTGCTGTTGTTGATATCTCCAAAATTTGTCTGGATTAACTATGGCGTTGTTATTGCTTTCAATTTGGGGTTGTAAGACTTGCCTCAAATCAACTCAGTAAGTTTAATATATTTTAGGGGAAAAAATAACTTATTTTAAAATTGAGAGAGGATATTGGTATTACTTGTACTTATACTTAAAAACATTTATTTTCACGCAATCACAGGCTACAAAGTAATTAAGTATATAGTGCAGAGATATTTGTCTGAACCACTTCAGAATAAGTTGCCAATCATATGCCCATCACCCCAAAATACTTTAGTGTATATTTCTCACTAACAAGGACACTCTCCTACACAACCATGTGCTGTACTGAGATTCGGGGTGTTAACGTTGGTACAGTAGTACCATCTGATACTCAGACCACGCTCAGGTATTGCCAGTTATCCCAGCAATGTTCAGTTCAGAATCATGGGTTTCATTTAGTTGTCATGTCTCTTTAGTCTTCACTAGTCTAAAACAGTGTTTCAGTCTTTGCTTGCCTTTAATGACCTTGACTCTTTTTGAATATTACCCATCAAGTTTTTTGTGGACTGTCCCTCTAGATTTGCCTGATGTTTGCTCATGATTAAATTCAGATTATGCACATTTGGCGGAATATCACAGGGGGCTGCTATGGTTTCTCACTGCATCCTGTCGGGGCATATGACCTTAATTTGTCCCATTATCACTGGTGTTCACCTTGTCACTTGGTTAGGATGCTGTCTGTCAAGTTTCTCTACTGTAAAGTTATTCCTTTCCCCCCTATATAATAAGTGTTTTAGGGGGAAGTACTTTGAAACTGTAAAAGTCTCATTCCTCACCCAAATTCTAGTTTATTTATTTATATCTATATGGACTTAGAGTTGTCTGTTTTAGTCAATGTGTTATAATCCATTTATATCATTATTTTGATGTTTAAATTGCTCTTGATTTAGCCAGTGGAAGTCCCTTCCGGCTGGCTTGTGTCCATGTGGCTGTCCTCTTCATTCTTCGATCACTTCTTTGCTTTCTAGTTGAAGAAGTTCCATCCCAACACTGTAGGATTGATCTCGTTTCCTCCCAGCCCATGTTTGTACCTTCCTCCTTAGGCAGTGAGGAGTCTGGCTCCCTTTGAAACATCTCCACATACACACCAGTCTTCCAGTGTTGCTGCCATCCTGTCTGAGCTGATGTTCTTCTCAGCCCACTGGAGTTTGACACCCTGCACTGGGACCATTCCCTCTGTCCCCAGTGGACAGCCTCCTCATATCCCACTCAGCGGTCTGACACTGGGTACAGAGCTGTCCCCACGGGTGGGCACCCTCTCACTGCATTCAAACTCTGACTCTTCACTTCAAGCTCCTCTCCTGCAAGAACCCCTGTCACTTCACCTGGGCCATGTACCCCTTTCTGCATTGAGAACTGATAGTCATTTCTCCAAATAATAGTTGTTGGAATGGAATGGTTGTATTAAAGCTTTTGTAAAATTTCAAAATTTATAAGTGTTAGTTTGATAGTATGCTAATGTCAGTTTTTATTCTAAACCAGGAATTGGCCAGGTAATAAATACTTTTGGCTTTGCAAGTCAATAGGTAAATTCAAGGCGATTATACAGGTACTTATATAACAAGCCATTTTAAAATGTAAAAACCATACTTAGCTTATAGGCCATACACAATCAGATGGCAGACCAGATTATTTAGAATATTTTTTCAGATAACACTCTTATTATGATTTAGTTTACAAAATGCCATTTACACATTCATTCCATCATTTATCTATTATTCAGCAGATGTTGCTAGGTCCAGTGCTAGATAGTACAAAGATGTATCTTGTAAGGCAGTGTTATTAAAACCCGTTTTACAGCCAAGATGCTGAGACTCTGGTCAAGTAACTGGTTAAACTTAACTTTATCTGACAAGTGAAATAAAAATATACCTTGTTGATTTTTATCCTCTTGGCTTGATAGTAGAATCTTTTCGTTAATTAGGAGTTCACTTACATTTACCACAGCATTGAATATGGAAAATGCTTCAAGTATCTCTACTAATAGTTTGCTTCTAGTTTATATACGTACTTTCTCTGAGTGGCTGCAGTTTTGTATTTGTTATATTATATATTGTCTATAATTCTTCATTTACGTATAGATGTGGGTTATGCTGCCTTACCAAGGTTGCATCCATTCATTTGGTTGGTGTTTTTTCTAGGTGTGGTTTGGAGAAGACCTGCCTCTAAGTCCACGGAGCCCTCTGACCCCCAGACACGGGCCAGGTTTGGCTGATGTTTGTCAGTATGACGAATGGCTAGCTGTCAGGCACAAAGCCAGCCTGCTGCCCATGCAAGAAGATCTGTCAATCTGGTTGTCTGGTTTATTAGGTAAGACGTGAAAAGACACTTCAAATTGTATTCTCTTATTCAGTAAATATTTGTTGAGCACCTTATCCTTTGTCAAGGAGTAATTGTTCTAGAGACCCTTAGGGCTTGAATGGTATCGAAGTTTGAGATTTAAAGGAAGAGGTCAGTAAGCTTTGCATGATTAACATTGTCACTTTTAATGTTAAAATCTTCTTTTTTCTTAAGTATATAGGTTTAATTTTGGGATCTACCGGGGTTTTTTTGCCCTTGATCTTGTATAAGGTATGGGATTCTGAGTGGAATTCATACTGCCGTTTAAGTGATTATTCTTCCTCGGACATTGAGAGGTAGAGGCAAGTGAAGCCGGAGGAAGTGTCAGGTTGAAGAATGTCTGGCATCATATTGTTTTGTTCAGTTAAACAATATGACATATGCTCCGAACTTTCTCTACAGAACAATATTCTTCTTTTAATGCAGAATGTCATGTAGCATTGCAGGGTTTTGTTAAAAGGAATGCATAAAGTTCATCTCTGGCCTGCCCCAGGTATTTAAAAACACAGCAAACACTCACTTCTGGTATCAGTCTGATTTAGAAAATTTTAAAAGTTTTTTATGTACTGAAGTTTCTAAAAAAGGTATTGTAGAGGTAAAATGTTAGTATTCCCTGGGTGTTTGTTATGTTATCTTTAATTTTTTATGTCACCACAAAATCCATCTTATTCATAGAGAATTTTTCTTTTTCTGTGTAAGCCAGTGGCTCTCAAATTTTTTGAAGTTGGGACGCATTTAAAATCCTACAAATAGTTGTAGGCACACTATATACAAATTTCTGAGAAATATGTTATAATAATTAAGTCAAATATTAAAGAAAAAAATATAAAGTCCAAGCGTGCTTTTATGGTAATTAAAAGAAATAAATACGACAAAATTAAATTTATTCTGACATTAAAAAACGTTTTTAAGTTACATTTTTTGAGTTATGCTTTTTAGAATTCGTAAAAAAGAAGGGTTAAAAATTTTTTTAAATGACAAAAAAGTTATCTTTATATATATATATAGATGCGTTCTTAGTAAGATTTAGTAAATTCGGCAGGTCCTGGTGCAAATGTGTTAAGTTTTTTCATTCTTATGTTTATGAGAAACATGACCCTGATGTGTCCTAGTGATTTCTTCAATGTTTGGGCATATATTTGAAAGGCAAACTCTCATTTCCTCGTCAATACATTGAAGAATTCCTCCCTTTTTACTCTTAATTGTGTTGAGTGCAGAAAACCCCCACCATACATATCATCTTAACTTGACACCAAACAAAGGATAGAAGAAAGTTGCCTCCAGTCTTTCCGGGCAACATGGGGGTAGTGTAAACAATCCAGCACCACAGCTTGACAGCCTTTTGCAACCTAATCAGGCAAGTGAGGTGGGAGGTTGGGCAGACTGTCAGCTTATAGCCAGTTCTCCACACCTCTGTCCCCCAAACATCTAAACTCCAAAAACTCTGTTGGTTTTTTGGTCCCCAACAGGCACATATTTCTCTGAAATACCATAGGTCGCACCTGGAAATCTTCTAGGGCACACACTTTGAGAACCACTGATATAAGCAATAGTAATGTTCAGTGAATTAAAACCTAACTTTAATGGTGAGTATTGGAACAGAAAACACTTTGGCCTTTTAAAAATGTAATAAAAGACATCAATTTTCTTAATTTTTTTCTGTACTTTCACATCACAGACTTTTTTGTTTTAGTCGTCATTTTTTAAATTTGACAGTCTCTGCTGTTTTAACTGTATTTTCTAAGAGTGAATAATTGTAGTCTGATCTGATATTTATCTAATATTTCAGCCCTAATCTAATTACAGTTAAAATTTAGCCATATTATTTGAATTTACTGTTTCTAGAAGAATCTTAACTTTGAAATATGTTTTTAGGTATTGACGTTAAGGCAGAAAGATTATTGGAAGGACTTGATAATGGAGTACTATTATGCCAACTGATCAATGTTCTTCAAAACATGGTGAAAACGGGCAGCTCTGAAGAACCAGGGGTAAGTAGGTGTTTGACAGTACTGATTTTTATACCTTGGTACCTACTAATTATTTACGTACGTTTCTTATTATCTCTACAAGGTTGTAAGTTTCCACCCCAGCTGTCTATAAGACTTTGGATAATTAATCAATTTTTTTGAGAATCTAGAAAAATATTTTTACTTATAAAGTAGAGGTATTAACATTGACCTGTAGAATTTACTTGTAAGGATTCAGTGAAATTAAACGAGATAATCTGTAGATGCTGTTTAGTTTAGTGCCTAAGTGCATAGTAAATATCCAGTAGCTAGCTCTTCTTGGCAACAATACTGTAGGATTGTTGTGAGAATTCAATGAGAAAGGAGCTGTGTTTCCTAGTACGCAGTTAGGAGCCATCATCATCATCAGCTTTGCATTCTTCACATATTGCCTTGGTGCATAAATTCTAAAAATACTGGTCGAATGAGGTAATAAGTTTTTAGCCAGTTTTTTCTCTGTTGATCCTCAAGTTATAATTTGAAACAGATAAGGTTTTCTCTCTTTTCATCAAATGTGTGTTTTCACATGGGGTCACACAGTGAAACTCCCATGGACACTCACAGTGTTGGTGAAGTATGATGTATCATTTTTTCCTGTGGGACAGTGGGTGATAATATCACATTGAAAATAAAGCCCATTCTAAAAAAAGTGAGATTAAGAAGTACAGGTTGGTAGTTACAAGAGAGTCATGGGGATGCCAAGTACAGGAATACAGTCAACAATATTATAATAACTGTGTATAGTTCTAGGTGGGTACTGAAAATATCAGGAAGGAGGGGACACTTTGTAAGGTATATGATTGTCTAACCACTATACTGTACATCTGAAACTAATACCAAATAATATTGAATGTAATATGTAGTTGAAAAATAAAATTTAGAAAAAGAAAAGAAAGCACATACTGTGATTTATATGATATTTCTACTTTCAGGAATTTGTTCTAAGGAAAAATATCACAAATCTACAAAAACGACTATGCAAAAAATTTGCAGCAACCTAAATGCTCATTGGTAGAGAAATTGTTAAAAATTATGGAACCTAAACACACTGGAATATTGTCCATTCACTCATAAGAAATGATTTATTTTAATCTTTTTTTTTTTTTTTTTTTTTTTACATTTTGCTAGAAACTCAAATGCCTACAATTTAGCATTGTGTGCACAAGCACATGCACACATCAATCCGATTGCAGACTCTGTTTATATTACATTCTGTAGGTACAGAAACCCACTAAGTATACTGTGCCTGGAGATGTCTTGCTAAACTGTGAGTGACAGGATTACAGTTGATACTAACCATTTTTTTATTTGGCCGTATTGTTTGATTTTTTTTTTTTTTTTTTTTTTTTTTTTTGGCAATGATCATATATTCTGTATACATTAGGAAAACTCATAAGGCTATTTTAATTCTGGAAAATAATAGCAACAGGAAGAATATATAAGGAATGGAAAATAGTGGTTATTTATAGGGAGAGGGAGGAACTGAGGTGTGGAAAATAGTGGTTATTTCTAGGGAGAGGGAGGAACAGAGGTGTGGAGGTTGGAGAGAGATATGGTGTGTCCACTAGTCCAGAGCAGTTTTAAAATCATGTACACGAATTGCTTATTCAAGTAAAAATTTAAATTAAAATAAAACTAAGAACTTCCCAGTCTCCTCAGGATTGTCTAAATACTCTTGGTTCAGATATTCAAAAAGATGGGGTTCTGTAAAACTTATTAGATCATCAGTTTTCAAAGAACTTGAATTAAGAGTGAGCTACGACTTCCTTATTTGATAGTCTTCTCAGGAAACTCAAACAATTTATGAATCTAGAAATAAGGAAGTGGGCAAACACAGGGGTGTCTATTAATCTGTAACAGGGCAGTAATTTTGTGTTTGTATTGAACTATGTATGGAGGGACATACTATAGAGATGTGCTTCTTTGGAATTATTAGACCATCATTTTTCTTTTAGCAAGAGAAACAGAGAGAGAGAGAGGGACAGACAGACAGAAAGGGAGAGAGATGAGAAGCATCAATTCTTTGTTGCAGCACCTCAGTTGTTCATTGATTGCTTTCTCATATGTGCCTTGACGGGGGTGAGGGGGCTCCAGCTGAGCCAGTGACCCCTTGCTCAAGCCAGTGACCTTGGACTTCAAGCCAGCGACCTTGGGCTTAAGCCAGCAACCATGGGGTCATGTCTATGATCCCACGCTCAAGCTGGCAACCCTGCACTCAAGCCAGATGAGCACTCAAGCTGGAGACCTTGGGATTTCAAACCTGAATCTTCCGTGTCCCAGGCCAATAATACTTCTATCCTCTGTGCCACCTCCTGGTCAGGTTATACTGTCATTATTTAATTTTTGAAAGATTCTTATGTCATTTAAAAAAGAGTTTAGAAATGCTTGAACCTACTGCTAATCTTAACTAGACTGTTTCTGAATATACTGAAAGGAGAGTAAAATAAAATAATTTTGCAGCTACCTGTTTCCTTTAAGGTTATATACTTTTTATTTACATTCACCGCAATGAGTATTTTAGTGATATTAAAAAGGGTGTCTAATGAAAATACCTTTAATGCATTTTTGAAGTTACCCTTTTGCCTTTTCCAGAATTTTCCAATGGGAAAAGTTCCCTGTAAGAAAGATGCTGCCTCAGGTTCTTTCTTTGCTAGAGACAATACTGCGAACTTCCTTCGCTGGTGTCGGCTTCTTGGGGTTGATGAGACTTACCTCTTTGAATCTGAAGGTTTAGGTAAGTGTTGCTGCCGTCATTGTTGTGTTTAATGTTTATTAGGATATTTTTGTATCCCTTTGTTCCTAATTTCTGTTTCCAAATAAGGACTCAAATGTCACATATTATTTTTCTAGAAAAATTAATACTTTAAAAATATGTAAAAAAGATGAGATAATATGATTCTAAATAAAATATATTAAACTTTTCATTTATAGTTAAAGATTTTATATATCTAGAATGCCCAAGGACTATTTTACTTCCTAAATGAACTGGCGACAGGGACTTTCTGGATGAAAGCTTTACTAATTCATGTTTTCATCAAGAATTATTCTGCCAAGTCTACATGACAAGTAATTCCTCTTTAACAAGATAATTATAGAAATACGGAAGTCTAAATGATGTATGTTCATGGTTTTAGATTTACCTTGTAAACAGCAGCTGCCTACTTGATTATCTAAATGGATTAATGTTTTTGACAATATATTTGAAAAAATCATGCTATACTGAAGAATTATTGACACACTCTCTGTGCTGAGACTAAAGTGGAAGCTAAGCCTTAGCCTATATATATTTCCTCAAAGCATTTATATATGTATGTACATATATATCTCTGTTTCTGTATACATGTGTGTGTATAACACACAAATACAGAATTTGTAATGTTTTGATAGGAGCAATAGCATTCCAAGAGCTGGTTGTGGGAGTTGTATTCTTTTTTTTCCCCCGAAGTTAGAAAAGGGGAGGCAGTCAGATAGACTCCCGCATGCGCCTGAATGGGATCCACCCGTCACGCCCACCAGGGGTTGATGCTCTCCCCATCTGGGATGTTGCCCCTTTGTAGCTGGAGCCATTCTAGCACCAGAGGCGGAGGCCATGGAGCCATCCTCAGCGCCCGGGCCAGCTTTGCTCCAATGGAGCCTTGGCTGCGGGAGGGGAAGAGAGAGATAGAGAGGAAGGAGAGGGGGGAAGGGTGGAGAAGCAGATGGTCACTTTTCCTGTGTGCCCTGGCTGGGAATTGAACGTGGAACTTCCACACACTGGGCCGATGCTCTACTGCTGAGCCAACCGGCCAGGGCCAGGAGCTGTATTCTGCCCTGGTGGAGAGAAGTATTTTATCACTGACATTGTTTAGAACTGATGGTTCATGATGATAATAAAGAGCAAATTGACTTTTAGTTGGTTTTATTATTGTTTTAAAATTCCCAACTGACATTCACACCCTTGTTGTCTGCACAGAGAGTAGCTGCTCCCAACCCTACCCATTCATTATGCCTCCAGATGTTCCTATTCACTGTAGAAAAAAAACCAAATGGTAATTGATTAACGTTTTACTCTCAGTTTGAACCGTGCTTTAATCTAGGTGTGCTGTTCACTACTGACATGTGCTTGGTTTAATGGCATATATGGCTTCTGGAGATCAGAGGAAAGAAGAAAATGCTTTTTTAGTTTCCAGTTTATTTTTGCTGAAAGGATATAAGATTGTATATTTCTCATTCTCAGTGGAAGGCATCTATCTTCTAACTGTGCAGACAGTCAGTGTAGGACTAAATAAAACACTGCCAATAAAATTAATTCATTTCTAGGCATTGAGCTGATGAGCTAATATCTTCACTTTCTAAAGGTCGCAGAGATGTGCCTCTTCATTTTTTATATTTTGCTAGTAACTCAAAGCAATTAAAAAAATAAATACACTGTTTAAAGGTCGTGGGAGTTGTCTAAGTGTTCAGAGAAGAAAGCGTAATAAAAATTTCAGGATCAATTTCTTTTGGTGTGAATTTGAAACAGGCCTTTTTGTTGCTTTGTGCTTGGGGTATATAGTAGATGTTATTCACGAATCAAAGAACAATTCTCATTCTCATTCAGGGAGTCAGTATATGTGCAATTTATTAACCATCACCATTTTTATATTAGGATTCAGGAGCTGGCTATAGCTTTTAACTCTGAGGTAAAGAAAGTTAGATGATCCACAGCTACCATATTAGTACATTTAGCACTAGTTCTAATGATTAGGAGGTTTTTGTTTTGTTTTATTTTTTTAAGAATCTCTGTTTGAACTGTTAGGCTTAGCATTTGGGTCCCTTTTAATTATAAAAAGTAATTGTGGTAAGATATACAGAACAAAATATACCGTTGTAACTATTTTTAAGTATATGAGATGTGTTTTTTTTTTTTAGCATTAAAAAATGTTAAGATATACTTCATGTAATAGAAAGTTCATCATTTCAAAATGTACCCTTTAGTGGATTTTATTCTGTTCCTTGTGTCATGCAATCATCACCACTAATTAACTTCAGAACATTTCCATCTCTCGCAAAAGAAAACCCAGACCTGTTAGCAGTTAGTCCGAATTATCTTCTCCCAACTTTCATCTTCTAACAACCACAGATCTCCTTTTTCTCTTTTGAATATTCTGGATGGAGTCATACAATATGTGGCCTTTTGTGTCTGGCTTCTTTAATTATCATGTGGTTTATTTATGTTGTAGCCTATAACAGTACTTCATATCTTTTTATGGCTGAATGGTATTCCATTGTATGGATAGACCACATTTTTAAAATTTATTATCAGCTAACAGATATTTGCTTGTTTCTACTTTTTGCTCACTATAAATAATGCCGCTGTGAACATTTGTGTACAAGTTTTTGGGTAAACATTTGTTTTAAATTCTGTCAGGGTAACTACATTTATCTTTTTGAGGAAATACCAAATTGTTCACACTGTCCATACCATTTTATGTTCCCACTAGCAATGCACAAGGGTTCCAATTTCTTTCTTTTTTTTTTTTTTTTTGTAGTTTTCTGAAGTGAGAAGCAGGGAGGCAGTCAGACAGACTCCCGCATGTGCCCGACTAGGATCCACCCAGCATGCCCACCAGGGGGAGATGCTCTGTCCATCTGGGCCATTGCTCCATTGCAACTGGAGCCATTGTAGCACCTGAGGTGGAATCCATGGAGCCATCCCCAGAACCCGGGCCAACTTTGCTCCAATGGAGCCTTGGCTGCAGGAGGGAAAGAGAGAGACAGAGAGAAAAGAGATGGGGAAGGGTGGGGAAGCAGATGGGCGCTTCTCCTGTGTGCCCTGGCTGGGAATTGAACCCGGGACTTCCACACACTGGGCTGACGCTCACCACTGAGCAAACTGGCCAGGGCCGGGTTCCAGTTTTTTAACCTTTTCTCCAATACTTGCATTGAAGATTTTTACATCTATATTTGTAAAGGATATTGTTGGTCTTTAGTTTTCCTGTGATTTTTTCTGTTTGTTTTGGTGTCAGTAATATTGGCCTCATAGAATGACTTAGGAAGTGGCTCCCTCTCCATCTACTTGTTTTGAAAAGTATAAGAAAGCTATTAACACATGATCCTATGCTAAAGATAGGTTAGAATAAAACTGAGATGATACATCTCTTCAAATAGTATCTCCTGTTGAGAGATCTGAATTATAAATAATTTAATGTTATTTAAGCCTTTGTTTTTTTTAGAATTAAAATGCTATACAAATAAGGGTGCATGGTAAGTTTTCTTCCTCTTGTTAGCCGTTTTAAAATTAATTTATGGAGGATAATATGTGGAGAAAACAAAAAAATGTCTTTTCTAACTGTCCAAACAAGTATTGTCTTCATCATTGTTTTACTTTTTCTATGCCGGAAATATATTTCTCTATTTCATTTTCCCCCTTAAAATACGTGCTTTTTTATTTCCTCACAGTTTTGCACAAAGATCCGAGACAGGTATATCTTTGTCTTCTTGAAATTGGTCGAATTGTGTCAAGGTACGTATTCCACAATACTTCAGAATTTCAGTGTCGTAAAAGATTTTAAGCTACTTTATTTTAGCTAGACCACTTCTATAAATAAAAGAAAATAATTTTTGTTAAAGAACTTAATTTTGTATTTTTCCTATTTTTTTTCCTGTTTCTTTATTTTCTTTAATCTGTTCATGTGAACTCTGTCACGTGTCCCCATCTGGTTGCTCATATAACTTGCCTTCATTTAATGTTAAACTGTGAAAGTGGTTACTTAAAACTTTTAGATTAAGAGGCCCTGGCCGGTTGGCTCAGTGGTAGAGCGTCGGCCTAGCGTGCGGAGGACCCGGGTTCGATTCCCGGCCAGGGCACATAGGAGAAGCGCCCATTTGCTTCTCCACCCCTCCGCCGCGCTTTCCTCTCTGTCTCTCTCTTCCCCTCCTGCAGCCAAGGCTCCATTGGAGCAAAGATGGCCCGGGCGCTGGGCATGGCTCTGTGGCCTCTGCCTCAGGCGCTAGAGTGGCTCTGGTCGCAATATGGCGACGCCCAGGATGGGCAGAGCATCGCCCCTGGGGGGCAGAGCACCGCCCCTGGTGGGCGTGCCGGGTGGATCCCCGTCGGGCGCATGCGGGAGTCTGTCTGACTGTCTCTCCCTGTTTCCAGCTTCAGAAAAATGAAGAAAAGAAAAAAAAAAAAAAAACTTTTAGATTAAGAATAATGTAAGAGCGTGTTGTCTTTTAGAATTTCAAGGCAAGGCAAGTCCTCTAGACATAAAGAACTGATGAGAAGGTTGAGCCTGTGTCCTCCCGACCTGGCTTAGCGCCGCCTTTACTCACCAGCTGGTTTTTAAGGTGCCTTTCAAAATCCTTGGTTTAATATTGATAGCATCCAATCATCCAAATTGATGACGTTTTGGCAACCTGCGGGACATTAAAAAGCATCTGCAGCTATCCCAGTGAAACGTTTGGTAGAAAGGAGTCATACAGACTTCATTTAAAAATAAAATATAACCCATTGTGACAGGCAAAGAAGTACTCTGGTAAGACCTTGTTTGAATGATGTGATTTCCTCATTGGTTTTCAGATATGGGGTGGAGCCACCAGTATTAGTAAAACTTGAGAAGGAAATCGAGCTAGAAGAGACCTTACTTAATACTTCTGGGCTTGAAGAGTCCATCAGTATCCCAAAATCATGCTGTCACCATGAAGAGCTGCATGAAGCTGTAAGTAATTGTTACACTTTCGACCACGATGTGTTCATCTCCTAGTTTGCCACGGGTGACGCTGTGTTAAAAAAGAAAATGTTTCTTATTTAGAATATACACAAGTACTAATTTCTTCTCCCTGCTGAGTTTAAGCGCTATATGATAAAGGTGACTTTTTGTTCCTTGTGTGTAGTGAGGAGTGCAGTTGTGGATTCCAGCCTTGAAGGGTACCATGGGTCACAAGAATTCATTGATTCTTCTTCTTCTTCTTCTTTTTTTTTTTTTTTTAACATAGTAGTGTTATCTGATTTACAAATTATAGGGATTATTCTTATGGTCATGTAGAAAGTTATCTTGGTTTTATTGTAATAATCCACGCATAAGATGAGAACATGAACTCAGTCAGTAATAGTGGAAATAAAGTAAAAGGACCAAATATGATATGTTTAGAAGGGAGAATTGACAGGAACACTAATTCTGATAGGAAGGGCAAAAACCTAGGATGATCACGAAGGTGTCTAAGTAAAGGACACACTGATACTTGAAGAATATAGGTGGCAGAAAAACTGTGAGAACAAATTGATGGTGTTTTCTCTGTACGTTCCCCCTGACAGAATATATGCAGACTTGTTAGATTGTGGGTCTCAACCAGAGTGTCTTCTTAGCTCTGTTGATCATTACGTCAGTAGAACTGGTTAGGCTGTGCATCTTCCGCAGTGACTGTAGTGTAATAAGGGATAGAGGTGAACTGAGTATCAGACATTTTTCTGCTTAGGCTGTTGCTTAGATTTCTTGGTCTTTTTTGGATTGCAGTAGTTTCTAAAAGTGCTGAATATACAAAATTATTTAAGAAATAACAAGTCATTCCTAATAAACATTTAGAAAGTGTGGGTTTGATTGTTTTGTTTAATGTAATAGTCTATAATGAAACATTTGGATAGCCTTGAAAGATAGATTAAGAAAATGTCAGCCTAAAGCTCTTGCTGGTTAGTGTTGTCCCAATATGACAAGGTTGTGGGTTCAGTCCCTGATCAGAGCACATGTAGAAAGCAACCAATGAGTACACAACTAAGTGTAGAGTGACAAATGAATGCTTCTCTCTTTGTTTTTCTCTCTGTCTCCCTTCCTCTCTCTGGTTCTCTAAAAAAAGAAAAATCAATCAGCCTGACCAGGTGGTGACATAGTGGATAAAGCATTGACCTGGGACACTGAGGACCCAGGTTCAAAACCCCAAGGTCGCCAGCTTGACCACAGGCTCATCTGGCTTGAGCATGGGGTCACCAGCTTGAGCATGGAATCATAGACATGACCCCATGGTCACTGGCTTGAGCCCAAAGGTTATTTGCT
Source organism: Saccopteryx bilineata (assembly GCF_036850765.1). Lineage (NCBI taxonomy): Eukaryota > Metazoa > Chordata > Mammalia > Chiroptera > Emballonuridae > Saccopteryx > Saccopteryx bilineata. The sequence goes on from NC_089490.1 coordinate 102,364,996, forward strand.
TGAGCCCAAGGTCTTTGGCTTAAGTAAGGGGTCACAGGCTCAGCTGGAGCCCCCCATGTCAAGGCACATACGAGAAAGCGATCAATGAACAACTAAGGTGCCACAACCCCAAGTTGATACTTTTCATCTCTCAGTTTCTCCCCCTTCCTGCCTGTCTGTCCATCCCTGTCTGTCCCCCCCCCCCCTCTCTGTCTCTCTCGCAAAAAAGAAATAAAAAGAATCAATAAAAAAATGTGTCAGCCTAAACAACTTTATTAAGCCAAAATATATAAGGTCTACCGGAAAGTTCTGTCCGTTTTTGGAATAAAACAAAATACAAATTTTTCTTACCATCAATAAGCTTTATTAAATAATATAATTGCCATTATTATTAATGATTTCTTGCCAGTGTGAGGGCAATTTGTATGTCCCATTTTTGAAAAATGTTTTATCTTTTGATGCGAAAAATTGAACCAGTGCTTGTTTGATATCTTCTTCATTTTTAAATTTTTTGCCCTTCAAGAAATTTTGTAAGGACAAAAACAAGTGATAGTTGGAGGGTGCTAAGTCTGGGGAATATGGTGGATGCGACAGACATGCTTCTGTAGCATTTCTTCCTTGTTGAAATTTATAAAAATTACGGTGGCGTAAATGAACCTTATCAGTAGCCATGGGTACACTATTGCTTCACACATAAGACTAACGTGAATCAACTTTGTTTTAGTTAATTTGCTACATCAGTATGTATACATTAAATGATAAAAATAGAGAGGCACACATGCGCCAAATAAACGTGCTTACGTGTCGAAACTTGTGATAGAAATGGACAGAACTTTCTGGTAGACCTTATATTTATATAAATTATCTTATTGATTTGCATGATGACAATATCAATATGTGATGCAGTGATCATGTAAGTAGGTAAAAACAAAAGTTATTTAAAATTTTATGTAATCTAAAATAAAGATAACTAAATAAAAAGGAAAACATTTGGAAGATATTTTTTATTAAATAGAAAATACAGTGCATTAATTTCCCTGTTATGTAAAGACCATATACGGTTTGATAAGAAAATATTTCCAGTAGGTAAATGGACAAGGACTGTTGTTCATACTAGAAGAAAGAACAGTATTGAAACTTGCTGCTAATCAAGAAATCAGATACACGATTTGCCCATTGGCAAAATTTTTTGAAATTATGAAACCTGGTGCTGGTAAATTCCGATAAAACTGTACTTTGGGATTGCTATTGGCAATGAAAAGTAACGTAAACTTGAAAAAAAAATTGACAAATGGATATCAAGAGCCACAAAAATGTTGCTCTTTCATTTTTATTGTAATTGAAGAGGGAGAAAAGCGTGAATAAAAGTGTATTGCACTACTATGTATAATGGTGAAAAATTGGAAGTAGTGAAATACTCTCAACTAGGGCAGTGGGTAGGCAAGCTAGGATTCATTATCTTAGTTAACTGAGTAATCATTATTTGTGAGAATTATTAAGACCGTGTAGCAACAAGAAAAATGTTTATTTTGGGTAAAGTACGTGTATTAGACAAACTGTGTAAGAACAAGGTGAATGGAAATAATTGAGTAGGGCAGTGCCTTTGCAGACACTTTTCATTTTTTTAGCTGTTTCCTTTAGTGTTATACTGTGTGCTAACCATGCATTGGGTAAAGCCAGAAGAGAGCATTTATCTATAGTACTTTTAATCTTGTAGGCACACCCCCTTATTTAGATGATGGGTTAGTGCTGATTTGTACTGTTGAATGTATGTGATATTTGTATTGTTTCAACAAAGAGAGTAAGGGACTTTTCATGTCTGCATTCTTGGAATAAAAACTAAAAAGGAAGACATTTCTCTAAATATACATATGCTATAAGAACATTCAGAGTCCACCTATGTACATGTGATCTACAGGGAACTTGGGGTCATGTTTAAAATAAGGAACAATTATTATCTGATTCATTATTTAGAATATTGTTAAGAAGTATAACACTGCAATTCTGTGTACGTGAAACCTTTATGGAGAGAAGGTAGTGGCTGAAGTATAATAAATACCTCTCTTCACATTGTTTTGGTTAGCTAGTATGTCTGTGGTTCTAGTATTATTTTTAGGTATTTTATGGATGTAGATATGAATGTCTGTGTGCACATGTGCACATATACCCAGGCAGTGCACTAGATAAACTTGACTGAATAGCTCATTTATGAAAATTCATTCTGGTTATGATTGTGGTATTTTGTTAAATGAACGATGTATACAGATACATCTGGACCCTTCTGGCCGGGCCCTGCTGAATCCACATGTGTTCATTTATTCTGGGTAGATAATTAAGACAATTATAAATTTCTGTTAGTGGTCAGCTAACTGGGCATATCTGAGGAGACTTTAACATCCTGCCTAAGTTTAACTAAATAAATTTGTTTTGATGCTCTGCACAACATGTAATTGAGAAAAATATTCATGTTTTTTTAAAAACTGCAATTTTAGGAAAACAAAATATTTTTCATGTTGGCTATGTGACTTTTTAAAAATCATATCTTAGTAGATACTTTTCATTTAACCAATTTATTTTAATTTCCATGTTTTAAATACAGAATTCCTGAATCTTTATATTCTAGTTTTTACCATTTTACAGATATTTGCTGCAACTAAAAATTCTGTAAGTTTGATGGATAGAAATAGGGTTTTCTCCCCGACTCTCCTCTCCTCAGCAGACTATTGAAACAAAGTGAGCACTTTTAGGAAAGTGCCTCTTGAGTTGAATTTTTTAGAATTTTACCCAGTCTTGGTTGAATAGATATAAATGTTTGTGCCCACTTTCTCAACAGTAACTTTAAAATAAATCTAGACATTCCTTCACAATATTAAGTTAGCACAGGGTCAAGGCACAAATGAGAGTTTTTATGTAAGCTTTATCTAACTGGCCCTGTCTTTGATTTGACACCCGTACATTAGTCCAGGGCTGAAAGTAATTCAAGCTTAATGAATTAATGGGGCTTAGTGAACGTGTTCTGCATTGACTTGACTGTCATGCACATTCACAGACTCTCTCCCGCGGTCAGTGAATGAATGCACTACAAGCCTGATGGCACGGGCTGTGTGGAGGCGGATGGAGCCTCGGGACTTCATCCCTGCCAGTGTCAATGGATTAGCTACTGTCGAATCTCAGTATTCGTCACCAAGTGAAGGAGAAGAGTAATTAAAAGTTGAATGGTCTTTAAACATTTTATCTTCGAGTTTGCTTTTCCCAGCTATCAAATAACTTTGCGTTTTAATATGAAACAAAATACTTTTTGTCATGAGCACTAATTGTTCTTTATTTTTAATCTTAGGTTAAACACATTGCTGAAGACCCTCCTTGTAGTTGTTCTCATCGGTTTTCTATTGAATACTTATCTGAAGGACGGTACCGCCTAGGGGATAAAATACTCTTTATAAGAGTAAGTCCACCCTTTATACCCTATTTGCATACAGATCTTTTGAAATTAGATTTATTGCTTTCCCAACCTCCTTTTGTTCCCCTTTTACTTTTTAAGAAAGTGGTATATTAATGAAATAATTTCACTATACAGAAAAAAATACGGAACTCTTGCTTTCATGACTCTTAACAAATTTAGGTAAGCACCCCTGTAACACAACAAACAACTAACTATAGGATAGCCAAGACTATTTTGATAGTGAATATAATTGGAGAAAAAAATCTTTTTATATCTCAGTTAACTTATTCCATTTTTCAGATCTAAAGAAGAATAATTTTTCATCATTATAATAAGAAAAATACCAAAACAATACATTTAATTAGATTAAATGTTGGCCCTGGCCAGTGTGTCAGTAGATAGAGCATCAGCCTGGCATATGAATATCCTGGGTTCGATCCCAGGTCAGGGCACACAGGAGAAGTGACCACTTGCTTCTCCCCTTCACTTCTCCCTCTTCCCCTTGCATCCAGTGGCTCAATTGGTTTGAGTGTAGCCCTGGGTGCTGAGGATAGCGCAGTTGGTCCTAGTGTGTCAACTGGAGGCACTAAAAATAGCTCAGTACCCAAGCATCGGCCCTAGACAGGGTTGCCTGGTGGATCCCAGTTGGGGCACATGCAGGAGTGTGTCTATCTCCCCCCCCTTTCCCTAAAAAAAAAAAAAAAAAAAAAAATGTCAGTAATAAAATTAAAAAGAAACATTACAGTTTATAGTAATATATCCATTTTGTCTTAAGTATAAAATCTTTTTTTCATCAACACAGCATCAGTGTATGTACCAATATGCTGATATACATGTTCATTTCCTTCCTTCACCCATCTCCAGTCTGTAACTGATTATCTCCTTTGCTGATAAGGAGACTGAAGTTTCACCTGTTCAGCATTCTATCTACTTCTGATACAAGAGCTGTTTTATTCTACATTTAGGAATATAATATAAAAGTATTTAAAAATATAAGCCTGGCCTATGGTGGTACAGTGGATAAAGCATCAACCTGGAATACTGAGGTCGCTGGTTTGAAACCCTGGGCTTGCCTGGTCAAGGCACATATGAGAGTTGATGCTTCCTGCTCCTTCCCCCCTTCTCTCTCTCTCTCTCTCTCTCTCTCTCTCTCTCTCTCTCTCTCTGTGTGTTTTGCTCTCCTCTCTCTAAAATAAATAAAATATAAAATAAATAAAATATAAAATAAATAAAATAAGTAAATAAAATATAAAAACAACTCTTTAAAAAAGGTATTTAAAAATATAATTTCATTTCATATATTGTCATTCCCTCCCCACACCTTACCCAACTCACACAGAAACACCTACGTGCAATTTTAATTTGCTTTCTTTTTAAAGGCAATATACTGTAGTGATGGTGCACAGAGCATGGGATTTGGAGTTAAGATTTTCAGGCAGTCCATACAATTGTGCAGATTTTTCTGCTTGATAGGCAGTGCGGTCTGAAACCCAGCCTGGCCTGCACAGCAGACTCAGCACGTATCGTGTCTGCATAAAGTGCTGTTGGGCTGGGCGGCCTGTGTGTCTGAGGCCAGGCCAGGCTGTGAGATTGGGACAATTCCTTTCATCTCTCAAAGCCATACTTTTCTTATCTGCAAAGAAGAACTAGTAATAAATTATATCAAGGTGTTTGAAGGATTAAATTGAAGTAATATAGATGAAAGTAATTTATTAAATTGTAAAGTACACGTTTTAGTCTTTTTAAGTTTTAGTCATTTTTATCTTTCATAATAATTTCTTTTTTTATGAGGCATTGTTTTCTGTAAATCCTCATTTATCCTTCTCTCTCTTCTCTCTTATATTCCTTCAATATTTGATTTTTCATTGAACAACATTCCCCTTGTAATTTTGTATATTAATAGTTTGGATCATTTAGGATTCAAGTTGTATGTAAATATCTTCCTTACAAATTGGAGGACACTGTTTTGTTAGTTGCGTGATTCAATATGTACTAAATTTATTATTTTAATAATATAAGGAAGAGACGGTCAGTTTATAGTAAACCTGTAGGCAAATGCTCTGAATGTCCTAGATTACAGACATCACAAATTGTGACTGCTAGCGAATTGTAACTGTGAACCTTACAGTTTTATAGCTTTGTTTTTTACTTTCTTTTGGGGGAAAGATGCTTCATGGAAAACATGTCATGGTCCGTGTTGGTGGAGGCTGGGATACTCTTCAAGGATTTTTGCTTAAATATGACCCCTGTCGAATATTGCAGTTTGCTACACTAGAACAAAAAATTCTAGCATTTCAAAAAGGAGTTTCTAACGAAAGTGTACCCGATGGGCCTACCAGAACCCCTCCGCCTCCAGAAATGAATCCCTTGTCAGCAGTCAGCATGTTTCAGAAAGAAAAATCCAAACCTGACACTCCAGTTGGGATTCCAAGGGGCAGTGAAAAGCAGGCCCGTGTACCAGGTGAGCTGCTGCCAGCATCATCCCTGCGAGGAGGTCACCTGAGCTCCCGGTCAGTCCGTCCCAAAGTGCCACATTCTCCCTCTGCACTTTCCCATCTCAAACTCAAGTCTTCAAAGGACGTAACAAAGAAACCACAGGCTCCGCCACACAGTGCGTCATCCCCACTTGCTTCTGTGAAGTTGGCAGGTAAAAGCACTCCTTCCCCAGCCTTATCAACAGCTGCACCTTGTGTGTCTGCGTCATTGAGAAAATGTATCTCATCACCCACGACTCCAAAGGCCAAGCTCATTCCAGCCCAGAAATCAAGAGATGTGCCTGAGTCTACACTTTTGCCAAATAAGTGTTCTGGAAAAGCTGAATCAAAGCATGTGAAACACAATCATGTATCTCCCAGGGATAATGCGTTGTATCACTCAGCTGCACATTTAAAGTCATCATCAAAGTGTCCAAAGCTACCTCCTCCTTCTGTCCAGTCCTCTGTGAAAATGACAAAATCTAGTCCCAAAACTATAAACACAGGGCTGGGAGCACGGTCTCAGCCTGGTGGAGCCCCGCAGGCAGGGGGAGCGCCCGCACAGAAACTGAAGTCAGCCTTGAACTCCCGCCAGCCGTTTTCTGTATCCTCAGTTGCTCCCGCAAAAGCACAGGAATCAAGAGAGAAGACTATAGTTTCAGTTGCCAAAAAGCAGCCTCAGAAAATGAATACATCCCAGAAGACAGGACCCTGCTCGTCAAAGTCCCCTGCTCGGACCCCACTGTCCATCATGAGTCTTCCCCAGTCGTCTGCCAAAGGACGTGCTGTGTCACAGTCAGCACACACTGCCACTAAGGGCCAGTGCTCAGCCAGAGGACCTCCAAAAGGTGGCAAAGCCCCAGCTCCCACCAGGAAACCACATTCATCTGCCAAGGAAGCAGTTAGTGCAGATAGGAATCCTACTGCGAAGAAAAAGGAAGACGATGACCATTATTTTGTTATGACTGGAAGTAAGAAACCTAGAAAATAAATACAAGTGTGTTATTTTAAGAAAACAAAGGAAAGGGAGTGAATGTGCTAGCTTCACATCTTAAAAGGTTTTATTTGTGATTGTCCAAATAGGTTCAGACACTAAGTA